>NW_024424675.1:46336534-46404952 GCF_017311325.1 Ursus maritimus | reverse complement strand
GGAATGTACTCTTCATCTGTGGGCACGGGTCCGCCTCTTGCAGTCTGACTGCTAGTGGGTGTGCAATGGCGCCCCACGGCTTTACCTTCGCGGTCCCCTTTCTTGGGGTGTAGTCTGTGTGCCGCAACGTTGACCCTGTCGAGTGTATGGTTTTGTGAGTTTTAACAAACGCATACGTTGTGTGATTGTCACTGCCCTCAAGGTGTAGACCCGTCCCCAAGCCCCTTTGTAGTTACCCCTGGCAGCCACTCATCTGCCCTGTCACCCTGTCCCTGAGAATCTTGCCTCTAGAGTCGTGTAGTGGCAGTGCTCTTGTGTGTCTGGCCTCCTTCATTGGCGGGAAGCTGCTGAGACGTTGCAGGGCGTTGCGCGTGCCCCCTAACTGTGGCGTATGGTTCGTGCTGCGGGTTGGCTGCATTCTGGCCATGCTTTGAATGGTCTCTTACCAGTCTGTGAGAGTTCATCTGTATCCCGGTTACCATTCCTGAGAGGCCATGTGTGTGGCCAGGGTGCTCCTCACCGATGGCCGACCTTTTCTCTTTCTTCGCCGTGTGGGGAGTGGGGTTCTCGGTTCTCATATAGCTGCATTGACCTGTCTTCTCTTTATGGTACGCGGCTTTTTGGGTCATGTTTAATATGCTTCTTTCTTTCTTTCTTTCTTTCTTTCTTTCTTTCTTTCTTTCTTTCTTTCATCACCAGCTAGGTCAGCTTTTTTTTTTTTTTTTTTAAAAGATTCTCTTGATTTATTTATTAGAGAGCGAGCATGCGCACACACGAGAGCATGAGCTGGGGAAGGGGCAGAGGCAGAGAGAGAAGCAGACTCCTTGCCGAGCAGGGAGTCCGATGGGGGGCTCGATCCCGGGACCCTGAGATCCTGACCTGAGCTGAAGGCAGACACTGAACTGACTGAGCCACCCAGACACCCTTAGTATGCTTTTTCTAACTCCGAGGTCATAGGGATATACCCGTTTTCTTCTGACATCTTAGCGTGTGTTTCTGCTGCTACGTCTTCCGTCCCCGGGAACTGGGAATCGGGCTGTGTGTGGTGTGGCAGAGCTCGCGCTGCTCACTCGTTCTTCAGCAGACCGCCGCCCAGCGCTCTTTTCTTTGAATGGGCCTTCCTCACCTCGCTGACCTGTGTGTCCCCTCTGCAGCATTGCAAGGTTTATACGTGCGTGTCTGCTTCTGGGCTCTCAGTGGCGCTCTCTTGGTTTGTCTGCGTGTTTTTCCCTCGGTGCTGCCGTGTCTGTAGTGTGGCTGTGTGTTCGCTCTGGGGCAGGACCCCGCTTGCTTATCCGCGTCTGTTCATCTTGGCATTTTGTCTTGCTTCCGCATTTGTCCGTCAGTTGGTGGAGGCCCATGAAAGCTTGTAGTTGCTTTGATTGGGATCCTGCTGACCCGGGTTGGTTTGGGGTGGATTGACGTCTACGGTGTGGTGTCTGTGTAGTCATGAGTAGGGTTTGTCACCACCCGGGTTGGTTTGGGGTGGATTGACGTCTACGGTGTGGTGTCTGTGTAGTCATGAGTAGGGTTTGTCACCACCCGGGTTGGTTTGGATGGACTGACGTCTACGGTGTGGTGTCTGTGTAGTCATGAGTAGGGTTTGTCACCACCCGGGTTGGTTTGGATGGACTGACGTCTACGGTGTGCACCCGGGTTTGTGTAGTCATGAGTAGGGTTTGTCACCACCCGGGTTGGTTTGGGGTGGATTGACGTCTACGGTGTGGTGTCTGTGTAGTCATGAGTAGGGTTTGTCACCACCCGGGTTGGTTTGGGGTGGATTGACGTCTACGGTGTGGTGTCTGTGTAGTCATGAGTAGGGTTTGTCACCACCCGGGTTGGTTTGGGGTGGATTGACGTCTACGGTGTGGTGTCTGTGTAGTCATGAGTAGGGTTTGTCACCACCCGGGTTGGTTTGGGGTGGATTGACGCCTACGGTGTGATGTCTGTGTAGTCATGAGTAGGGTTTGTCACCACCCGGGTTGGTTTGGATGGACTGACGTCTACGGTGTGGTGTCTGTGGAGTCATGAGTAGGGTTTGTCACCGCCCGGGTTGGTTTGGATGGACTGACGTCTACGGTGTGGTGTCTGTGGAGTCATGAGTAGGGTTTGTCACCGCCCGGGTTGGTTTGGATGGACTGACGTCTACGGTGTGGTGTCTGTGTAGTCATGAGTAGGGTTTGTCACCACCCGGGTTGGTTTGGATGGACTGACGTCTACGGTGTGGTGTCTGTGTAGTCATGAGTAGGGTTTGTCACTTCGTTTAGGTCTTTTATAGCATCTTTAATCAAGTGTATGAATTTTTTTCCGTTTGGGTCTTGCACATGTTTTGTCAGATTTATTCCGGTTGCTGTAAATAGTAGTTTTTAAGAATTGCATTTTCAGGGTGCCTGGGGGGCTCAGTCGGTTGAGCGTCTGACTTTTGATCTCAGCTCAGGCCTTGATCTCAGGGTCGTGAGTTCAGGCCCCACGTTGGGCTCCATGCTGGCGCACTGGGCTCGGAGCCTGCTTAAAAAGACAAAACAAGAGTTACGTTTTCTTTTTGTTGACGGTACATTGAACCGTGGCTGCATTTTGGATGTTGCTCCATGTCTAGCAATGTTATTAAACGCTTTAAATAAAAAATGTGTGTGTAATATTTTTAGGTGTTCTGCATGGAGAGTCCTGTATAATTAATGACAATTTTCTTTCATTCAGACTCTTATGCTTCCAACTCCCTGGCCTGTCCTCTGGGCTATGGGTTTGCTGGGGTCTTGGGTAGAAGGGGTGATGACTGGCATCTGCAAATTATTCCTGATTTCAAAGGGAATGCTTCCTAAGATTTGCCTTGCAGATGATAGTTCGTAGATTCCCTTCATCAAGTTAAGGAAGCTCCTTCCCATTGCTAATTTTCTGAGGTTGTTTGCTTTTTTTGGAGGGGATATTTATTCTGTAGTCAGGAATGGATGTCGAGTTTATCAGAGGCTTTTTCTGCCAACTGTGAGATTTGCCTTCATGTTACTTAAAACTGAACAGTGTTGCTTGTCAGCACCTTCTTCCTCCCACCTGCTCTCTCCTTCCTTGTCCTCTGGCTTTTCCAGCCGTACCCCCATACTTCCTGGAGAGTACTGAAGCCATCAGCTAGGAGCCCTCAGCTTCTCCTTCCCAACTGCTCCGGCCGCTGGCCTCCTGGCCCCTCGCCCCTTCTGCCTGGGGCCTTGGGGCCTCGCTCTCCTGCGCGTGGATCTCAGCCCTCTGGGTCCCCTTTCTTTGCTCTTCCCCACTGACCCTCACTGTATCCTTGTCCATGTTGCTGGGACGAGGTGCGTTCTGCCTCCCCCTCCTGGTGGTTAGGCCCCAGTCCTTCCCATGTTGCTATGGTGCTGCTTTGTCCGTGAAACCTGTTAGTTCCCTCATTTTAGGTCCAGAAGTTTCCCCAGGTTGTGTGCTCTTACACTGCTGAACAGTTCTCCTCCATAGCATCGATTGACCATAGCATTGGTCAGATACGGTGGGGTTCTTGGCTAGTGCCCACCTTCCCCACCAAGAAGGAAGCTCCAGGAGTGGGTCCCACAGCTGTGTTTCTGGTTTTTATTGGTGCCTGGTGCATCCTGGCACGTAGTAGGTCCTCAGTGGGTATTTGCTGGCTGATGGAGTGAACGGGTGTAGTTAGGCTGCTCAGAGCCCCTTGTTTGGCTCCTTTCTCTTCAGTGGTCTAAGTGAGGTCGCAAGGGGGCTTGAACTCTGGAGAGCTGAAGTTTTGCTGTATATCACGTAAAGTGCACAGCATCTGCCTCCTGATCAGTGTCCTTGAAATCGTGCAGCGTTAGCACCGTCTACAACTTTTTCACAACAAGCAGGGCGCTCCGAGTAGCTTAGCTGCTGCAGACCCAGGCCCTGGGTGGGCCTCCAGCCTGGCCCCCTGAGCCTCGTTCTGTGGTGCGGACAATTCCAGATTAGCCCCTCTTCTCCAGCCTCTCTGGCTCCTGCACACTAGCTAGCTGAACGCGTGAGAGAGCACAGATGCTTGTCTTGGTGCGGACGGGCCTGTGGGTTTGAGATTCCAGAAGATGATACTGGCCGTCCGAGGAAGCAGATGTTGCTGAGTAGAATGCCATTGTGGATAACCCTGAAAGGAAGGGTTCGTTCCTATTTGCTTACTGATCCAGACAAGGATCCAGAATGTTCTTCCAAAGCATCCTGTGCGTTCTCTGCCTTGGTGTTCGTGCAGAGTCGCCTGTCCTATTTGCAGAGCTGCTCGTGGGATCCTGGACGTAAGCACGGCTCCCTGGAGAGAGGCGGGTTCTTCAAGCACCTGCCTCCTGGTGGCTCTGCTGTCGCGCTTTGTGACTGCATTCCTGAGGTTTTGCTGGGAGCAGTTACTTGTTTAGTCTTTGTTTATTTACATATGTTTCACACTGGAAAGAACTTAGGGTGAATAACAAAAGTACCCCTACTAGGAGAAGAGAAAGTCAAGAGAAAGTCAGGGACAGGGAAATGAAGGAAAGGCACGGTGGACTGGGGATGAGGGCAGGAGTGACCCACGGCTGTTCTGCTGCTGTGGGTGGGATAGGAGGGACACAGACTGGGAGCGGAGCCTCCTTGGGTCCAGGCTGAGGGGACACCACCGTAGTGCCTGCGTCTGTGGGTGAAGGAGAGTGCAGTGATGTGCGAGCGGAGAAAGGGCCTTTAGGATTTTAGACTGAAGAAGAGGTGTTAAATGCGTTCCGTCTTGATCTAAGAGTTCGGGAAGGTTGGGGGAGGTTTTCCTGGGGCTCCCGGAGCAGGAATGCAGGGAAGCCCCCGAGGCCCCCGGATTTCAGGGGTTTTGAAGAAGTGGGAAGATGGGAAAGTGGTGCTGGCGGACTAGCGGGGGCGGAGGGGTGCTGCAAGGAAGGCCTGCTGGAGCTCACGGCTCCTTGCCCACACGCTGCACACGTGCTAGCAGGGACGAGGGTGTTAGGCGAAGCGTGCTGGGCAGATGCGAGCGTACCAGAAAGGATGGGGCCGCCGGCTCCACGTGGGGGGAGGGTTCCAAGGCTGTGATGCTGGAGGAGAGCCTGGCATCGGTTGGGGAGGCTGCGTTGCCTTCCTGCCCTGTTGTCAGGGGAGTCGGCCGTGTCCTTTCTGGGGTCAGGGTTTTCCCTACACCTTCCAGAAGAGCAGTGACATCTGCAGTGCTGCTGGAGCCACAGGGCGGGGCCACGTAGACCCTCTTGACTCCTTGGTGTTTAGTAAGTGTCCGTGAGGTGCAAGGCCCCGGCCATCCCTGCACACGTGAGGCAGAATGGAGTGCCCAGGACTCGGCGTGGGCAGGTTCTGCAGAAGAGAGCTCTGCCTTGGCTCCGAGGGTCTGTGATGGGGCCAGAGGGATGCGGACAGTGCACGGGCTGCAGGGCGGCACTGGAAACCTTGAGTGGTGGACCTTGGGGAGGAGGGAGGTAGAGTGGCCCCAGAGGGCTGAGGGGACCCCAACCCTCCTGGCAGCCGGTCACCCAGCACTTGTTTTATGGTTTTAAGTGACAGTGATTCTAATGCTGACGTGGAGAACTGTGGACAGTGGAGCGCTGCGTGTCTCCTGAGACAGAAACACCCTGGGTGCATATTGACCATAGTTTTTTTCGCTTACATACATAACTAAACACGCCCACGGGACTGTCACAGAGGTCGGTCCCATGTGTTGCTCTGCAGTTGTCTTTTCATGTCGTGCAGCAAGGACACACATCCCCGCCAGTGCACAGTTGGAACGCATTCCTCTAGATGGTGCGTGGTGTCTCGGTGTGGACACGGCCTGTCGGCTGCACCTGTCCCCTGCTGGGCAAGTGTCTCACTGTGCAGAGACCCACGACTGCGGTCTCTGGGTCAGGGGACGTGCGTTACAGAATTGGGGCTCAAAAGAGCCCCTCGCCCAGGACGGTATGCCCTGCCCCCACCCGGTGCCATAGTGGATGCAGGTGAAGAGAGCTATCTTGTAATTGGCCTGTCTCTGCTTAGTAGTGAGGCTGAGCATCTTTGCTGTTTGGTCTTTTGTGTTGCTTTTGGGAATCACTTGATATGTTCTTTGGCCACTTTTTATTTACTAAAAGAAAATTTTTTGGAGATTTTATCTTCAAGTAATCTCCACACCCAAGGTAGGCTTGAACCCATGACCCTAAATCAAGAGATGTGTGTTCCACTGACTGAGCCAGGCAGGTGCCCCTTGGCCACTTTTTGTAAAGTAGTTAAGACATTTGTGGTTCTAGGTAACTTAGTCAACTTTTTGGACAAAATTCTGTTGATTACCAAAGTTCTGCCTGTCTGGACACGTTTGCTGCAAGAGAGAACCCATCCCCCATCCACGGTCTCCTCCCCCAGCCCGTCCCGTGGCAGATGGTTCTGCTGGGCTGTGTGAGCATGTGTGCACATCTGGGTGAGGTTCGCAAACACCGTGTCTGGAGAGTTCTAGGGGACCAACTGCTTTACAGCGTTCCTGTCCTGAGCGTCATCAGGATGACGGGGGAGAGGTAAACGTGATAGGTTGTGGAGTCCTGACTGAGCCAGGCCGTGGTCTGCGTGGACCCCCGAGGTGGTGTTTCCAGGTGCCAGTGACCCGCCTGCCCTGGGCTGTCGTGTTTCTCTTTCACGATGTGGAGTTGGCGCACAGCGCTCTGTTCGTCTCAGGTGCACGGCGTCGTGATCGGCAGCTCTGTCACGCTGTACTCACCCCGGGTTTGGTTTTTTTGTCTTAATCAAACATTTCAGGTACTTTCTCTAACCTTTAGCATTTGAAAGCATTGACAGCGCATAACACCAGTTCTTTCTGTGTGCCTCAGCCAGAGAGAACACTAGCCGCTGATTCTGTTTTCCTTGGCCAATGGCCCCTCCGCTGGCGGGGCTTGTTTGCAGCTGGCCTGCGGACTGTGGCTGGAAGCCATCTTCTCCTCCCTGCCTCCTCGTGCGGACATTGGAAGGCGGCCTGTGTGGGTCGGTCCTGCCCCCAGGGAGCTTACACTGAGGGGACACAGCCTCTGGGAGCTACAGACACTGGGGTGGAGCCTGGGAGACGCTGGCTCACCTGAGGAGGTGTGCATGGGTTCTGACGATGTGGGCCTTGAGCTGGCTCCAGAGGGAGTGGGGAAGAAGGAATGTTCTAGAATGAGGCCCTGTGGTAGGCAAGGGCTCTGCAGGCTGGTGTCTTCGAGGTGAGGCTGCAGAGGGAGCACGCCACGGAAGGGCCACCTTATCCCAAGAATGGCGGGAAGCCACCGAAAGCTGTTTGGCAGGAGGGTTCTGAACCACCAGTCAGCTGTGAAGGGAGTTGGGTGTGCTGCTGTGTCAGTAGCTCATCATGTGTTGTCTGTACTTTTCCATTTTACGGATATGCCAGAATTGCTTGTCCTTTTATCTGCCGGTACACTTTTCGGTTGTTTCCAGTGTTTGGCTCTTACACATAAAGCTGCTACGAATAACTTGTGTGTAAGTGTAAGTCTTTGTAAGGGTGGCTCTTCCTTTTCTCGGGTGAACACCTCAAGGTGGAAGGGATGGGTCCCACGGCAGGGTGTGTGGGACTTCGTGGGTTGCTGCAGGACGCGTTCACAGCAGCGGCGTCTGGTAACTCTGGTTGCTGCACACCTGCGTGGGCGCGTGGGATGGTTGGAGTCCTGCTTGTGGTCGTGTGGCGGGTGTTGTCGGGATGTCGCACGGGGGATCCATTAGTGTGGAGCATCTTCATATGTGCTGATTTGCTGTGTGCCTTTGGTGAAATGTCTCTGAGTCTGCCGGACATTTTTGGGAGAATTCCATGTTGTAGACACAAGCCTTTTCTTGGACTGTGCCTCACAAGGACTTCCTTTCATCCTGTGGTCTTTCATTCTCTTAGTGTTTTCTCAAGGGCAGAAGTGTTTAATTTTGATAAAGTCCACTTTACCAATTTGTTCTTTTTATGGGTTGTGTTTCTGGTGTTGTATCTAGAATATCTTTGCCTAATCCAAGGTCACAAAGTTTTTTCCCCCATGTTTTCTTCTAGAAATTTAGAGTTCTAGGGCTTATTACATTTAGATCTGGGATCCATTTTGAGTTGCTCTCGATAGATGGTGTGAGGCAGGGATCCATGTCCATGCTTTTTGCATCTGGTTGTTCACTTGTTCCCCATTTGTCAAAAGACTGTCCTTTTCCCATTGAATTGCTTTTGTACCTTTGCCAAAAATCATCAGTTGTCCGTGCTTGTACAGGCCTGTTTCTGGACTCCGTTCTGCTCCATTGATCTGTTCCAACTTTACACCAGTGCTGTCCTGCCTTGATCTCTGCAGCTTTCTAGCGCATCTTGGAAATGGGCAGTGTTAGCCTCAACTTCATTCTTTCTCATGGTTGTTTGGTTACTCTAGGACCTTGTGTTTGTATACGAATTTTAGAATCAGCTTGTCTCTTCTCACACGAAGGGCTGCTGGGATTTTGGTGGATTGCATTAATTTTCAGGTGCATTTGGGGAGAGTTGGCATCTTAACCACTGGCTTCCCCAACCCGTGAACAAGGCCTGGTAAAGCTCTTTGCTTTGCGTCTGCCTTTGCATTTCTCAGCCGTGTTTGTAGTTTTCAGTACATGCTAGGATGATTTAAAGTTCATGATTTGTGTTGTGCGGGCAGCTGCACGTGCTGGAACATGAATTGGGTCAGAAACTTCATCTTTAGCTAACTATTCAGAAATGCAGTAATGTCACTGCTCCTCACCCTTGAGCAACAGCATTTCCTCCTGTGTGATTCTTGCTTTGAGCCTTGAATTGCCCCCTGTACGCATGAAAATGAAAACGCGTAGGAGTGAACAGGCTTTGAGAGAGCGATGCCCTGTGTGTGTACTGTAACAGCACAGATGCCGCCTTAAGGAAGCAGGATGAGCTTCGGGGAGAACAGAGCCCCAGATTCTGGGGGGGGGTACTTCATGCCCAAGGTCGTGCCCCAGCACGCTGGTGGGTCCTGCAGCATTGTCTGGTGGCACTCCAGGAGCCCAGGGGCAGTTTTCCGGAAATGATGGTCAACTTTGTGCAGTTTGTGGACAAGTGTGGGGAGCAGAGCTGCTGGAGCGGTGAGGCTGTGATGCTGAGCAGCTGCTCTTGAAGGACTGAAACCCTGGGACCAGGGTCCGGGTCAGCCCCACGTGTGGACCCTTTGGAGCCAGCACCCCGGCAGCGGTGCAGACCTGGAAGACACAGGAGCCCTGCCCACAGGCGTGCCTGACCCCTGCTCCCCCACTTTCTGGAGTCACAGTTCCCCCGGGGCTTTAAAAGGCAGAGAGCCACAAGAATAAAAGGGACCCGTGGGCCGTGATTTACGTCAGCTTTAGCAGTGTCCACACTAGCTGCGGTGTGGCGCGGGGGCCTGGGGCCGTTGCCTTGGGCTCCTGGGCCTCAGGGACGTACCTCTTCCTTCTGCGGCCACGGCCCAGGGCCGTCAGGTCCCTGGCCCTCCTCACCCTCCGAGGCTCTTCCTCACGGTCCAGACTGCGCTGTGGTGCGCAGCACTCAGGAATGAAGTCTGCAGCTGTGTTTCAGACTGAGCTTTGCCCCTTTTCTCAGCTCCTGTCCTGTGCTGGTTCTGGCTTTGGGGGACAGTTTCATTGTGCACGTGGTTCACTGTGGAGGGCTTTGCCTTTGGAGTCTTTGTGGACTCCCGTCGCCGTCTGACAGGTGACAGCACTGGAGAGCCTTGTGGTGGTGAGGGCAAGGGCGGAGGTCTGGTCCCTGACCCGGGCGACCGTTCCCTTCTCCTGTCATCACAGCCCAGCCGTTCCCCCGAGGGAGGTGCCCTCGCAGGCCCGTGTATGAAGGGCTGTGGCCGGCCAGGCAGGGGGACGGTGTGGAGCCCACAGCTCCCACTCCCTGACTCCCGAAGCTTGTGTGGAGGAGCGTTCCCCAGAAGTGATGCCTTCCAGGTGGAGGTTCCCAGGCGAGTCCAAAAATGCCTGTTTAATTTGTAGCGTAGCTTTGGCTGACCTACATTTTGGTTAAAAATACAGTAAAAAATGTTGGTATGAAAGGGATCATGGGAACTGTAACATTGGGTAAAAACCTTGAGTTTATCTTAAACTCTGGTGCTTGAGGAAGGCTAGGATTCCTTTTGAAGAGCTGGCGGTCCCCTCGATGCTGAGTGGTGGGGACAGCCCGCGTGGGGTGCCCCGGCCTCCCACACGGGCGGCGCCAGTGTCTTGTGCGGGTGAGCGCGGGAGGCCCGGGCTCTGCCAGACAGCGGCCTTTGGAACTGCCGGCAGGGCGTTCATGCTGCACGTTGTAATTAAAATCTGAGCTTTCACAGCAACGAAACCCAGAAAATAGCCCAATAGCCCAAGCAATGAACAAATTATACATTTGTCTTCAAGTATCGTGTAGCTACTGGAAACTGTGTTTTTGAAGAATGTTCAATGACATGGAAATGGCTCGAGATATAGGTGGTGAGGGAAGGAAATGCCATGGCCCGCGTTCTCATCACCTCCATCCAAACGCATGTCCTCCACGCGCACGGTGAGTGGAGGGCGCGGGATTTCAGATTTCTCTTGTCCTTGTGCGTCCCCGAATTTCTCAGGTTTGCTGCACAGACTCCCTGTTCTCAGTGAGGTGTTACAATTATTAGAAAAGAACACCTGAGTTCTTGTCTGTTTACTCGGGGTGGCGGCTCCTGCAGACGGGCTGGTTTTGGCTTCTCCGTGTCCTGAGCACATGTGAGGTGGCAGCTCCAGGGGGAGGCCTGTGCATGGCTCCTGACCTTGCCTGTGAACTGCCTTCGGGGATTGGCCATCTCGGCTGGACAGGCTCTGAAGGGTCTTTGGAAATGGAAGGTGTGTATTCTGTGTCGGGTCAGACGACGAAGCCTGCCGTGTGCAGTTCCGCTTTCGGCTGCCTGGATGCGTGTGTGCAGAGTGCGCTGTGGGTGCGTTTGTGAAGAGGACGCTGTGGTGTGTCAGGTGGCCCCCTCCAGGCCCTCTTGGATCCCTCGCAGGCCGCGGTGGCCCCATCTATAAGGGGGCCTGGGCCACACCTGCGGGAGCCCTTCCTTGAGCCCAATCTTGCGCCTGCAGAGGGGTGGTGAGGGGGTGGCCTCCCGGTGCTGACTTGGAGGCAGAGTTCTGTTTCTTGGCCTTTGTAAGAATAGACAGTCCACAGCAGCTTATCTGTTTGAAATGAGTGGTTACAACTTTGAAATGAGTGGTTACAACGAGAGTTTACAAGATCCAGGACTGTGATAGTGTCATTAAAATGTGCCGTTTGATGCAGCTGTTGGCGTTGTGATTATCGCCGGGCCGTCGTGCTTTCCGCCTGATCAGTGACTGTAGTGCAGTGTAGTCGGGGACACTGGGGGGAAGTGTGTCTCCAGAACGGTGCCCGCCCCCGTGTGCACATGGCCTTCCCTCGGCCTCCGGAGCAGCGTGGCTGTTCTTGGGCTCAGAGGCACTTGGGGCCTTGGCAGCTGGTCCTTTCAGAGCAGCTGCGTCTGTCGTTCTCACGTGTCCACTTCTGCCCCACGTGGACATACTTTGAGTGCCGACGTGAGGTGAAGTTACCTGCTCAGGGTCCCAGGGTCGCTTCCTGGCACCCACTTCGGTTGTCACCGCAGGCATGCAGCATGGTGGGTGGCAGCTTTCTCACGCTGCTGTGGTGCCCAGCGTGCTGCCTCTGCTTCATTCGCCGTTAGCCACGTTGCTATTTCATGAGTGTTTCTTATTTAAATATTCCATTAAGTTTCTGTGGAGGGGATGCTTTAAGCAGAAAAGCACCTGACCGTTAAAGCACGTTCATCCACTGCCCTTTAACGAGCTTGAGGCTGGGGTGCTAAGTCACAGGTGCCTTGCTGTCCCCCATCACTCTTCCGTGGCATCAGCGACTGGCTTCCCGGAGTCCTTACGAGGAAGGAGTGGGGTCTCCGGATGGAAGGGTGACTGGTGACGAAGGAGTGCTGGGCTTGAGAGATTGGCATCAGGAGGAGTTGGCCCGGTTTGCTCTTTTGGGGTCCCCAGTGTGCTCACGGGTTCCCAGGTCTGGCAGATTTTAGCAGAGTGAGTTATTTGCAGCAGCTGGTTTTTGTTTTGTTTATTTAAACTTCAGTGTGGTTTATTGTAAAAGGGACGTTTTGGAGGGAAGCTTACTTATGGGGCATCAATGTGGTTCCTTTGAATCAGCGGTTGTCGATGTGAGCCCAGGGAGAGGCTGTTATGTTTCCATGTCATGCTGGCTGTCGAAGGAGCCAGGACCCAGAGGTTCAGGGGCTCCTGTTCGGTTCAGGAGGGAAAGCCCTGATGCATGCTGCTTGGTGTGAGGCTCACAGAAGGTGCTCGGCCAGCCCCTCCTTCTCAGAGAGGACCCCCTTCAGTCCAGTCTGCGGGAGGCCGGTCTGCACGCGGTGGAGGTGCCTCCTTTCCTGCTGGAGCATTGCGGCCCTGGGCTTCTGTTGGGGCCTTGCGTGAGCAGGAGTGTGCTGTTTGTTACTCACTTTGTCCTGGGAAGTGTGAGTTAGACACTAAAATAGATTATTTCTAGTGGAATCTACAACATAATTGGTAGCTGGTTCTTGAAGCTAAAATTAATGCCAAATCTGACTGATTGGACTTGTTTTCCAGTGATTTAGCTCCAGCTCCGTGAAGTGTGAGTGGTTGTCCCTGTCTGTCTGTGTGGTGGGTGTCCCGGGCTTCACAGGACCCCAGGCTGTGGGCAGACTGTGTCTTCCACTTCCCAGCCTGGCCCGCTGGGCAGGAGAAGAGGCAGGGTGGAGAGGCCAGGCTGCCCACCTCCAGAGACGAGGAACGGGGCTAGGGGTGCTGTCACGACAGCTGCCACCCTAGGAACCTGGCCATGGCTGGGAGCAGTGGGGTGAGTGCTTGGCAGCCTGGTGGGGACAGTGCCTGGCCGTGGGGCCCTGTGACTGGCTTCCTCCCCAGAGGGGTGCGTGGCCCTCTCTGCAGGCCAGTGCAGGTAGCTGTGGGGCAGGTGGTGTGGCCTGTGGAAGGTTTGCTGCCTGGCCGACTTCTGAAAGAAGACTTACCTGCTGCTTGAATCCCGGGGAGAAAACCTTGTGTGCTTTCCCGTCTTGGATGCCGTTTCTACTGGGAAGTGTGTTTCGTGTTTGGAGACTGCATGTCTTACAGCTTCTCCTTTCTTCTCAGAGCCGCCAGCCTCCCCTGTGATAGGGTCAGCGCCGTCACCAGCCTTGGGGGGGGGGCATGTCTCCTGACGCCAGGTCTCCTTTATCCCCAGGTATGGTCCTCGTGCGGAGCGAGAACGGGCAGTTGCTAATGATTCCTCAGCAGGCCCTGGCCCAGATGCAGGCCCAGGCCCACGTGCAGACCCAGCCTCAGACCACCATGGCGCCCCGCCCTGCAACCCCCACAAGTGCCCCTCCCGTCCAGATCTCCACCGTACAGGTGAGTGCACGCGTGCTGGGCGGTGGCAGCCCGTGGGGTGTCTGGCAGGTGTTCTGCGAGGGCAGAGAGGGGCGGCCACGCGCCACCCACCGTCGGGAGGCTCTGTGGAGCTGGCTCTGCGTCCGCACTCAGCGAAACTCTAGCCTGGTTGCCTGGACTCTGTCCTGTCTCTTCCCTCCTCTCCCCGACTCGCCTCCTGTGCCTCTGTCTCCCCTTCTGCAAAGTGAGCCCTGCGTGCCTTGGCTGTTACTGTTGGGGAGGCTCCTCTCGTCAGGAGATTGTGTGAAACGGCACCCCTCCCCTCCACACATGCGGCTAGGCCTTTGGGGGTTAGCTCAGGGATCTCTCCCTGGAGATCAGGGTGGGGAACGGTCCCCCAGTGCAGGCGTGCTTTGTCCACATCCCAGCTTCCGTTCGTACGTGTGCCAGCACACTACCCGTGTCTCCTCGGTCTCCCGGTGCCTTAACTCTGTAGTCCTGACTGGTTGGCCAGTTAGTAACTGAGGTGGAGACTGGTGGGGGCTTGACATTCCTGTGATGTCAGCCATGTCCCCTGTGGAGGTGAAGCCCTGCACTGTAGACAGAGGCTGCGGTTGGGCTAGGAGACCCACATGGCGCCCCCTTACTATCCGGCACAGCTCGGAACAGTGTGCGCAAGGCCCGTGGGGCCGTGTGAAGTAAGGTGTCACTGTCACTTGTGCGTGTTACCGTCTGACTGCCAGCGCCACCTTGCTCGGGACTCGCGCCGTCTTTCCATCGGCTGGAGGTGTCATTGGGCCACCTGGTCAGTTCTGCAGCAGTGTGACCCATCTTTACACCCAGGGCGCATGCGGCTTGATTGTTTCAGTGCTGTGAGTAAGAGCGCAAGAAGCTTGCATGAGGACTGTTTCCCAGGGATGCGCGCTCTTTAAAGACCGTGTTTGGTAGACTTGGGTGAAGAAGTCTCGCGATAGCTTTATTACAGTACCTACGTATTTTGGTCGTACACTTTTCCTCTGGTAAGAAAAGCTTAGAATCGGGATGGCTTTGTTGACAACTGTAGCTTGAGGCCTGATGCGCCGGACAGAGTGTCCGGTTCTGTACTGGAGGGTCGATTCTGCTGTGCCGGGTGGCGGGGAATTACTGTCACCTGTTGCTCCTTTTAGATGATGCTTGCTTATTTTTCAGGCACCTGGGACCCCGATTATTGCACGGCAGGTGACCCCAACGACCATAATCAAGCAAGTGTCTCAGGCCCCGACGACGGTACAGCCCAACACGGCGCTGCAGCGCTCGCCCGGAGTGCAGGTGAGGTGGCCGTGGGTGCGGCACCCTCCGCGTGCAGCGGGGCCTCGCGGGGTGGGGTGCTGGGTGCTAAGCCAAGCTTAGCAGGAGGGCGAGTGTTTTTTCTCTGACTGCTGACACAGGACAGCTTAGGCTTCCCTTTCTTTAAAGCCACGTGGGTTTTTATACCAGCAACATGTTTAAAAGCTTCCCGCTCTGCTGGAAGTGTAATTAGAAATGTCACCTTGTTGATACTTAAAGGCATCTGTGAAGCAGAGGAATCCGTGGTTGGGATGGTGCAGGTGTGGCGCCCACGGCCCTGTCAGTGCTGGGGCGAGGGTGGAGGTCCCGTCTGAGAACCCGGCTCCTGTGGCTCGTGTGCGCCAGTGGGTGTAATTCCCACACCCTCTTCCTGGTGAGGCACAGACAAGTGAGGGGTCAGGGGCTTCCGGAACGGGCCTCTCAGGGCCCGCGTGCTGGCCACCCGGATGTCCCGCCTGCCCCGCAGCCTGTGCCCTTTGCCAGGAACGACGCCCAGTTCCAGAGACGTTCCCTGTCAGCCTGCTAGGGTTGGTGTGCGTCTTTGTTCTTAAAATGGTGCCTTCAGTGTAGGAAGGAGAGTGCCCTGGAGCAGGTGCTGGGCCCTCTTGGGGGGTCGTTTGGCTCAGCCTCTGATCTGGAAAGCTGAGGAGAGGAGCCGTGCACAGGCGAGGCTGGCTACTTCTCTTAGAGGGGAGGAGACCCCCTGGTCAGGGCAGCAGCTGGGTCTGGGCAGCGAGGTCGGAGCAGCTGGAAGCCACGTGGTTCAGGTCTGTTCTGTTCTTCAGGTGTTTGTGTGTCTCTGTCAGGAGTGCGCGGCGTTAGCCACTTTGTGCTGGGCATCTGCTGGGTGCGTGCCAGGACTGCGCTGCCGTCGTTGCTAACCCTTGTGCCATTCCCACCGCGGGGCTGGGGGTAGGGTCTGTTCCCGTTGCCAGAAGGAGCGCACGGAGGCCGAGAGTGGCGTGGGATGGCTGGGGGTAGGGGTGGGCGGGAGCCGGCCCCGCCCCAGGGCTCCCCTTGCTCTGGTGGCACCTTGTCTTCAGGTGCTGTTCAGTGTCTACATGGGTGACGTCGCTCTCCGAAGCCTCTGGAGGAGCACACGGGAGCTAAGCGGCGGCCGGCACGGGGCACAGGGACGGGACGTCCCGGGCTCCATTTGGTGGGCATTGAGTTTCAGTTACAGTGAAAGGCCCCTTTTCTGGCAAGGTCCCGAACCTCACAGTCCATTTTTGCATCAAATTTAGTGGAAAGTGAATTTATCAAAATAGGCAGACACCGTCTTGGTATCCTGTAGGGAAACACGCGTTTGTCAGACTGTCGGAAGGGAGTGCAAGGGGTGTATCTTGAGGTAGAGGGAAACCCCGACAGGATGAGAAGTACCCTAGCTCTTTCTGGGCATCCAGAAGCACCCCCGCTGTCCCCCCGGCCACCCGGAGACAGCTGCTCGGTGCGTCCTCCCACGCCTGCTTTCCTTTGAAGCGTGTGTTCGGCAATTCTGGTTGCAACAGTGGTGCGTGGGAACGTTACGGGTGAGAGAGGACGCGCGGGCTGTGAGGAGCTCACTCGCCATCTCCTCCCGCTCACACTCGTCGCGGGAGACCAGTGCCCGCAGCCGGGGTCCCTGGGGGCCAGAGCGGACTTTGGCCGGTGCTGGCATGGGTTGCAGCTGCTGCCCGCTGGCAGACCAGACACACGGCACGCGGGTGTGCTCGGGGACGTGGTCTCCGCGTGCAGAAGCCGCAAAAAAGTAACGTTTGGAAGGTTGGGAGAGACGTTGAAGGCTATATTTATAAATTGGAAGTGTCTAGGGAGACAGACCAGTAAATATTGTCGTGATGGTTCACGTGGAATGAAACCTCGGGTCGCCAGAGATGGTGTTGGTGTCTAGCCGCCATCGGCCTCCATGAGTGTCTTCAGTAAAGCAGCCCCTCCCTCCTCACACACACTTCCCCTCGGGGTACAAATCTGCTCTGAAAGCCCCTTTCCATGATGTTTCTTGATGAGACCTGCCTGTGGAGAACAGAGTGGCCGGTCTGGTGGCAGAGGCACAGCCTAACCCCCGCCCCCTGCCCTGAGGTGACACTGGTGACATCCTCACGTCCCCAGCCTTCCGTGTCTCTAGTCCCTGCACAAGCCAGGTGACGCATTTTCAGTTGTAGTTTTTCTGTTTTGCTTTTAATTTCTGGGAGAAAAGATAATTTACCCTGGTCCCTGTGGGACTCCCAAGACTGGCCTCTGACACGAGGCTGGGCCCTGTGCTGGGCTTCCTGGCTCACAGTCTTTGGCCAGGTGCGCCATCTTACTTCCCTCGGCGCCCAGGTCTGCGGCCCCAGTTCTGTCTGGGGCTCCACCGGCTGTGGGGTCTTGTTTCCTTCTGGGGCACGTGAGGGCTGGCTCTGCGGAGCCTGTGGTCACCTTGCATTTTGGACTCTCATAGCCTCAGCTGGTCCTGGGTGGCGCTGCCCAGACAACTTCCCTCGGGACGGCGACGGCTGTTCAGACGGGGACACCTCAGCGAACGGTCCCAGGGGCCACTACCACCTCCACAGCTGCCACGGTGAGTGCCCCACCCCGGGACTGGGAGAGAGGTGCCCCGAGGTGCCCTGCTGCCTTCCGCCCGCCCGTAGCCTCCCTTCTCCAGGGCCTGGGGACCTGGGCCTCTGCGAGGTGGGTCATGAGGGCAGTGGCCTCTGAGGGGCAGCAGGAAGGCCCTGTCCCCCTGCTAGGCTTTCAGGCTGCACAGAGGTCCACCGTGACAAGAGCCCAAACAGGGGCCTTTGAGGACGGGCCCGTGGACTGTGCAGAGGCTGCTGTCTGGAGCAGCGCCGTATCCCCGTGGCAGCTTCCCGCGCACGTGCACGTCTCAGTCTCTGGATCGTACTTTGTTGGGACTCCCCTCTCGTTTGGTTGCACAGGCTTTCCCTCATCGTCAGAGCAATGTCATAATGTAATTCTTTTTATTGTGCACTTAGATGGACACGGGCTTTCCTCTGTGATAAAGCAACGTTATGCTGAACATGTTAGGGACTCCTCTCGGTTCCACTCACGGTTGTTCACCCAGTTACGTTCCCGAGAGGGTCGAGCTGCTGGCCGAGTGGGGGGCAGACTTCGCTGCCCCGTGAGAGTTACTGCGTTTTCCAGAAAGAACATTAGAGGAGAAATACAGACTTCTTATGTACACACACACATTTCAGTTAACCCAGGCGCTGTGTGGACATCTGCCTTAACGCTTTTTCTTTTGTATCTTTTTAACTTGAATCCAGGAAACCATGGAAAACGTGAAGAAATGTAAAAATTTTCTGTCTACGTTAATAAAGCTGGCTTCATCCGGTAAACAGTCCACAGAGACGGCGGCTAACGTGAAGGAGCTAGTGCAGAGCCTGCTGGTGAGAGCGCGGCCCGGCCGCTCAGCCCGATAGCGTCTGTGGGACACACGGCGGGAGGGTGAGCAGGGCTAGTCCCGTCACAGGTGTGCGCAGCCCGGGCTGGCCTCCTGGGGGCTTCACAGAGAGGCCGCTGTGGGGGCCAGCGCCCCGACCCTTTGTGGCCTCGCCATTTTCCAGCCTGGCCTGCTTCCCAGGGCATCCACGTGAAGAGAGCGGGTCCTGTTGATGCCACTTGAAAGTGTCCTGCTGGCCTCAGGAGCATTTTTAAACATACCTGCTGAAGGGTGTTTGACAGGCTTTCTCTCACATCTCTGCTTTACCTTCTGTAATGGAGAATTTCAAACCTGTCAGAAGTGGAAAACAGAGTCTGGTGAAGCCCAGCAGCCGTCTCCAGGCTTCCCCAGTGACCGAGTCACACCTGATCTTGTGGCTGCTGCACCCCCCCCCCTCCGGCCACCCACCCCTCCTCCCCAGTCCCGAATGTTTGCGGCACAGAAGGCACTTGTTAAAGACAACTGCCACATGTGACCAGCCCACCACACGTGACCAGCCCGCCAACGTAGGGACCCCAGGGGCCCTGGAGAGCCTGGCCGCCAAGCACGGTCCTGGTGCCTCCCCTGCGGCTTACAGCTTGTTCCGACCAGGGCTCAGTCCGCTGCGGGCACTGCAGTCGATGCTCTGTCTCCTCTGGCCTGACGCTCCCTCCTTGCTCTTCTCTTTCCTTTTGATTTCTGTGTTGAGGAAACCTGGTGGTTGACGTCTGGGCTTTTGGATGCTTTCTGTCTTTCTGCTGCTGGGGTTTTTCGGCTCAGGTTCTCGGCTCCCTGGACCTGCCTTCCTGGTGCAGCCAGCTGAGGGTGGGTGGCAGGGGGGGAGACCCTCGCCCCGGGGTGACGGGCTGAGGGACAGCCGTTCTCAGAGACGCCACAGCTCCTCTGAGGGGCTGGCTCTGTGCCTTGCTCACAGCCCACGCTGGTTTTGGTCCCAGTGGAGAGAAGTCGTGCTCCCTCAAGCAGGTGATTGTTTCAGACCATGTACTTTAGTATTTTCAGGAAACTTAGAGATTGAAAAATGATCCTCTTTCCCATGAGAAGCAAGAACTCCTGGCTTTTTGTTTTAATTGTAACAATTCCACCTTCTAATGAAAATTTCTAATGAAATGAATGTCTTTCTCTTTCACCCCGTGGTCTCTTGTCTGTGGTCCGCACCGCCCCCCCTTGCCCAAGGAGCTGGCCGGCTCGTGCCATCCTGCACTCCCCAGATGATCCAGTACTGCACCCCTCCCCCCCTCTCGCATCAGGGCACGAGGACCCCCATTTCACCCTTCTCACGGGACCTCTTGTCACTCTGGACACTGCTGGCTCCTCCCTCTTTGAATTTAGCATTAGTTAGCTCCAGGTTTGACTCTGGGTGTGACCCCAAGCAAGAGGACAGAAGTCAGGCAAAGCTCGTGT
Source organism: Ursus maritimus (assembly GCF_017311325.1). Taxonomy (NCBI): domain Eukaryota; kingdom Metazoa; phylum Chordata; class Mammalia; order Carnivora; family Ursidae; genus Ursus; species Ursus maritimus. The sequence continues at coordinate 46,385,448 of NW_024424675.1, read as the reverse complement.
TCTCCTGTGAGGACGCCAGGTGTCGGCCTCATCTCGAGGATGGCCTGTGATGTCCCATCCCTGCCCACCTTTCTTTGCCTCCCTACCCTCAGACCGCATTTGCTTTGGTTTCCAGAACAGTCATGTCCCCTCTCATCTGGGCACTCACTTACCTCTGTGCCCTGGGCTTCCTCCTGGAGGCTTGCTGTGGGTCTTTGGGGTAGGTCATTGTCTCTTCTTGTGACGGCATCCCTGACTTCTCCTGTGCTGTCCCCCCCACCCCCACCCCCGGTTCCGCCCAAGACCTGGCAGAAAGAACACTGATTGCCACACAGGACATCAGCACATGCTGAATAAAGAGAGGTGTGTATTAACTTCTGTTCACGGGAGAACTTTGTTGTGATTTTTGTTTTTAAGGATGGAAAAATCGAAGCAGAAGATTTCACTAGTAGATTATACCGAGAACTTAATTCTTCACCTCAACCTTACCTTGTGCCTTTCCTGAAGGTAATTGTGAAGTCGTCCCCCGGTGTCCCCGCTGGGCTTGAGGGCTAAAAGTGCCCTGTGACACTCCATAAGGTTCTCGTCAGGAGGCTTTTCTGTGCCCTGCAAGGCCCCTGACCTTCGCGGAGCTGGAGCACATTGGCCGGGGAGGCGAACACCAGCGGGAGGGCTGGCGGGTGGGGCTCACCAGTGAGGACCCGGGGCTGAGGGGCATCAGGTTGGTCGTCTTGAGTAACCTTTGCTGTCATGACATTCTTAAGAGCATTTCAAACCTACCGCTCTTTTCTCTTTTCTAAACAAATGTTATTTGGTTCTTATGGAGAAGAATGCTGCTTGGTGATGGTAGGGGTTTGGGGGTTTGTGAGTGCATGAGGCAGAGGCGTTAAGGGCATGGTAGAACTCAAGGCTTGTTTCTCAGAGTTGCAAGCCTCTGGGTTTGTGAGGGAGGAACCCAGTGCCCGTGCCGCCGCCGACCCCGTGTCTGTCTTTCCGCCCAGAGGAGCTTGCCCGCCTTGAGACAGCTGACCCCCGACTCCGCAGCCTTCATCCAGCAGAGCCAGCAGCAGCCGCCACCCGCCTCACAGGCTACCACTGCGCTCACGGCCGTGGTGCTGAGCAGCTCGGTCCAGCGCACGGCCGGGAAGACGGCGGCCACCGTGACCAGCGCTCTCCAGCCCCCTGTCATCAGCCTCACGCAGCCCACACAGGTTGGCGTTGGCAAGCAGGGGCAGCCCACGCCGCTGGTATGAAGGCGAGAGCCTTGCCCGTCCCCCCGCTGCCCACCTCTTGAACACACTGGCCACGGCTCAGGGAAGCGTCCCCGCAGTAGGCAGGAGAGCTCCCGCCGGGGGCTGGGTGCTGCCTGAGTAGTTCAAGCACGAACTGGAGGCTGAGGCGCCACAAGGCTGGGATTCCGTTCCCAGGAAGGTGGAATAGCGTGTTGGCTCTTAGCCCCCTGGCTTGTTACCCCTATCGTCTGGGCATGTTCACGGTTTAAATGAACGCAGCGTGTTTGTAGTGAATCTTTAGCAGTTATTACCTTGGATTCGGAGCAGCGGCCCCAAGGCAGGAAACAGTGTGTGTGCCTGGTGACATTGCGTCAGGCAGAGCGTGGCGGGCCTTCTGTCTCAGGGCTTCGAACCCAGCTCTGCAGCCACAGTTTGGGCCTCAGTGAGGAAAAGCCGCAGGTTACCGCTTGCTCGTGTACGGGGTGGGTCCAGTTTTCTGCGTTCTGCGGCTGGAGAAGGGAGGTCTTTGCTGGGGAGAGTTGCATTTTAAAAGTGCTGGGCAGCTGGCTCCCCTTATGTAGAGAGGCAGTTGACTGCTGTTGTTGTTTTTTTAAACTTTCAAGGGGATTTTGTTCCCCTACAGTTAAAAGCCCTCCACAGCGCAGGCTCCCGTGCCCCTGATGGTGGGTTGTAGAATGCGTTTTATCGTAGCGGCCACTTCACAACCGAGCGAGGGGCCCGAGTCCACTAGGCTGCTTGCCCACCTGCTCGGGTGAAAGCTCTGTCTTCGCGCTGACTGCTGGTGAGGGTGACACGCTACCTGGCGGACGAGAGCATCCCGCCTGCGGGGCTGGGAACTTCCGTGCGGGAGGCCGAAGGTGTGCATGAGAAGTCAGGGCTCCCTTACGTCCTTTTCACCCCAAGGGGAAGAGATCTGTAAGTACAGGACTGCCCTAAGCACTGGGGCTAATGTACGCAAAAGGTGCCGTCTCTCGAAGAGAACTGGGTTGGGTAGTCGTCTTTCCTGGAAAGGTTGGAGCTTTGGTGCATAGTTGTGAGTCACCTGCCTGGTGTTTGCGGTTTACGGTCAGAGGCTGTCTTGACCAGCAGAACCCCTTCTGCCTTCCATGTCCTTGGTCCTGCCGGATGTGGTGTGCCTGTTTAGGGGGACAGCAGTGTGGTCAGGCCCGAACCTGGCTCGTTCCCTGCCTTGAAGCCTGTAGAGACACAAACCTGAGGCTTTTCCGTGAGTTTATGGCAGAACCCCACGTGCACCGCCTTGAAGTGGTGGCTGTCCGGACTGTCCTGGGTGGCGTGAGTTTTCACCGGTTCGCTGCAGAGATAGTTTGGTTGCAAGGCACTGCCCCCCCCCCCCGCCCCAGCAAATGTCCCGTAGTCCAGGGCATAGGCAGTAGGTCACCTTTAAAACAGTTGTGAAGCATCTGGCCCCAGAGGTTTTGGGCAAGGCAGTATCTCCCCAGCACGGGAGCACCGGCCCTGCCAGCTTGGGAGCACTGCTGTGTGCAGGGCGGGGCACTAGGCTGGGCACAGGGCCTTAGATGGGTGGCACGTTGAGCAGAGGCAGAGGAGGGAGCGCGCTCCAGCTGGCAGAGCTCCAGGCAGGGCAGCGCCGCGCCGCGCCGAGCGGGTCTGTGATAAGGGGCAGCAGGGACATGTCCGGGGCTGGACTCCGCTCTGTGGGTGTCTCCCCGAGCTCAGCCTCGGGTGGTGAGTTTGGGCAGGCCCCCATGGGGAAGCAGTTGGAGAAGCTCTTCTTTGAGTGCGGAATTCAGGGAAGGACTTGGGAAATCTGACCTCTCCCAGTGACCTTTAGAGACGATGTGGAGGAGGGAAGCAGCCCCCAGCAACTGAGATTTGGGGGGAAGGCCTGTGTTCCCCTCGGCTGAGTCAGCCTCCCTGCACTGACCTCAGGACCTCAGGCCCCACGTGCAGATCTGCCCCAAGAGCTTGCCTCTGTTGTAGCGCCTGATGAGGGTGTCCGGGTCCTGGTGGGGTCCTGGCCGGGGGACGGGTGGGGGCGGGGCGTGCTGATGGGCCCTGGGCTCTGCCTCAGGTGATCCAGCAGCCGCCCAAGCCCGGAGCGCTGATCCGCCCGCCGCAGGTGACGCTGACGCAGACGCCCATGGTTGCGCTCCGGCAGCCTCACAGCCGCATTGTGCTCACCGCACCGCAGCAGATCCAGCTAAACCAGCTGCAGCCAGGTGAGGGCCCCCCACTCAGTGCCGCTAACTGCACATGCTTGCCGGGCGGCCATTGCCTCCTGGCCTCGGCCGCAGGAGGGGCTCCAGGGTCAGACACAGCACTGCTGGTTTGTATCCCAAGCTTCCCCTGTGCGTGAAGAAGCACAGCGAGTTTCAGGAGAGTAAGAGCTTGAGAGGCTATGCTGTTGTCTGTAATTTCGGGTCGGGAGTCCGGCATTTTTACCAGCTTCGTTGCGGCGGGTTAGCAGCGGTGCCCTCCTCTCGGGCCGCCAGGCTCCGGAGCAGCAGCGGCGCCTGCAGCGGAGCCCGCGGTGGCTTCTGCAGAGTGCGCTCACTGCATGTCGGTGGGTATACCGTTGGCGTCTTATGTTGCAGTCCCTGTGGTGAAGCCCGCCGTGCTACCTGGAACCAAAGCTCTCTCTGCCGTCTCGGCTCAAGCAGCTGCTGCGCAGAAAAACAAACTCAAGGAGCCTGGGGGAGGCTCGTTTCGGTAAGGAGTGGGCCTAACCACATTGAGCAAAGCGACCCTGGGGCGTGGGGGGCCGGCTGTGCCGGGGCCGGCCTTGCCCACGTGGCACTGGCCACCTAATTTCGATACTGTGTTCATTCCACGCTTCATTTTGACCTTCGTGCACGTTTTCCCAAGAAGTTAGCCCAGGGGGGTTGTCTGTGGACGTGTAGCAGGAAGTATACCAGCATTCTTTGGTGTAAACGAACTAATAGAAAATCTGTCGCTCTGATGTCATGTCTCAGTATTCTGAGTGTGTCATGGCTATAGTGCAGAGCGCTTCCCTTGCCTGTCTTCTAACTGCAAAACTTCTGGAAATGCTGTACTGTGGGCCTTGATGAGAGCGGGCAAGGGGCTACGTGTCAGGGATGCACAGTACAAAGGCTGCAGTGCTGACGTAGATGACGGAGAAGCAGCAGGAAAGGGCTCATGTCTCGGGGGTTTTCACGGGGCTGCCCCCTCCCAGGCAGCATCCCTGAAGCTGTTGGCCGGTGGAGCAGGGTTGACGTCAGCAGGGTGAGGAGGGCGTTGTGCCTGGGCGGCCCAGCACGGGGGGCCAGTGCCAGATGGGGTGGGGAGGATGTCCATGAGGGAGAGGGCCCACCTGCAGGTCAGAGAAGTGAGAGAGCAAAAGCCACTGGGAACCTGGGTATCTTCCTGCACGGGAAGGGAGTTAGGATGGCCCCCGTGGTGCTGGGTTAGCTCAGGGTTCAGTGTCTGGATGCACATCGGGGGAACGAGACGAAGCTCCTCGCCCTGTGCACTAGAGGCGCCTGGGAGTGGTGGCGAGCACGCCCAGCGCTAAGACCGTGTCTTCTGAAAGCCATTCTGCTGTGACCCAGACACCTTAGAAAGGCTGGTTCTGGGGTCTCTGCAAAGCGAGCTGGTGCATCTCGTTAGGTCAGAAAGCGGTGCTGCGGTGGACTGGCATGCGGCAGAGTTGACAGAAGTTGCCTGGAAGGGCTTCCTTCCCACTGCCTGTGTCTGTAGTGACAGACTCTGCCACTGGCTGAGACGGGAAAGCACGAGCCCATGAGAATGAATAAATGGGAAGCTTACGGGGAAGGGGGAAGCCGTCAGGGATGCGCCGAGGGCTGCAGCTCGGAGCGCGGCAAGAAGGGACCATGGAAACCCAGCCCTCTGCAGGGCTTGTGGGACACTCTTGTCTCAAGGGGAGCGGCCGTCAGTCAAATGGGGACACAGACGTGCTGCAAGACGCCTGGCCTGTGGCCTTGTAGGTGTCACGGGCACGAGAGCCAAGGAAAGGCTGAAGAACGTTCCAGGCTAAGGAGGCTGAAGGGCCATGCGGAAGGGCTGTGAGCGTGGCTGGTGGCCTGCTTGCAGAAGTCACCTGGCTCCGTAGGGGACACTCTTGGGCGCAGGGAGCACATGTGGGCTGTTCCGGGGTGGGGCATGGGGAGTCAGGTTGGCAGCTTCCCTGCAGGTGATTTGGGAAGAAGAGAGTCCTTCACCGTGTATTTTGGCTTTTCCATAACTGCGACTGTTTTAAGAATAAATTAATGCTCTTTGATTTTATAAGGAAGATTTCACTTGGACAAACTTCTTGAAGCTGTGAGGACAGTGTTGCTGGGCTTTGCTCCCTTAACTTAGCCCTGACTGGGTGAGCTCTCTGCACACATCCTCACGCCAGGACTCCTGTGGGGCTTTAACCCCCAGCAGGTCTTCCTTTAAAAGAACAGCTTCACTTTCAAAGAGAACCGCTAGGCTTCCTCGTTCAGGGGACAGCACAGTGCAGGCAGGAGCTGGCAGGACGCACGCCTGGAGGGGTGTCAGCATGCTCTCTCCACGGGGTCCCACTGGGTCAGGCCCCCCGAATGCACCTCCTGACACACCCCTCACTTAGGCAGCGTTGTCTTTTCTGAAGGGATGACGATGACATCAATGACGTGGCCTCGATGGCGGGAGTAAACCTGTCGGAAGAAAGTGCACGAATATTAGCCACGAACTCTGAATTAGTGGGCACCCTGACACGGTCCTGTAAGGATGAAACCTTCCTCTTACCAGCGCCTTTACAAAGAAGAATCTTAGAAATAGGTATGTGGGCGTGCTGCAGCCGTCCCCAGGACCCTGGCGTGCCCGCGCGGCCCTAGTCCTCCCGTGTGCAGCTGCCCTCTGCCAGCGGCTCCCTGGCGGGGCGCGTGGGCCCCAGCAATCACGCCTGGTGCCTTGTCCTGCGTTTTGCCCGTGTCCTACATGGTTGATGTCAGGCAGCTGTGGCGGTGTAGGCCACCCCTCGACACCGGGGTCCTGCCTGGGCTGCCCTCACGTTGCTCTGAGCGGTGAGTCGTGGATGAGGGAACAGCGATGTTTGTAATGTGTTGCCTACCCCCAGGTAAAAAACACGGCATCACGGAGCTGCATCCAGACGTAGTGAGTTATGTATCCCACGCCACGCAGCAGAGGCTACAGAACCTTGTAGAAAAAATATCAGAAACGGCTCAGCAGAAGAACTTCTCCTACAAGGTAACACGCTGTTCTCCCGAAGCGGCCGTGCTTGCTGTGGACTCGCGGTCAGCGCTGCCGGGCAGCCTCTTCCCGCACCAAGCGTCGGGGGCGGCTCAGGAATGTTTCACGGGGCTACGTTTTGGGGGCGATGCCACCTCTCTTAGCCCAGGGTGGTCTCAGGTGCTGTGTGCCCCACACGGGGAGGGAAGCCCGGCCCGCGTGAGGGTGCACACGGGTTCAGCCCGGGCTGGGTGTGGGGCGGAGGCGGCTTGCCCGGCTTTGGAGGTTGTGGGGCCTCTGCCGTTGCCGCCCTGCGCTCCTGCAGCCGCGTGCTAACCCTGCAGACCCGGGGGCTCTGGCTCACACCTGCTCCCGGGACTCGGACCACTGCCCTGTTTGTGGAGGGTCACCTGGGCTGAAACCCTGCCTCCGAGGGGCAGCCTGCAGGGCAGGATCTGCCTTCCTCTTCCCTCCCTCACACGAGCACCACTCGGAGGGGCCCCACTGAGTAAGGCCGGTGCCGTCGGGGCGGCAGTTCAAATAAAGAATCAAATGATACCAAAGTGTGTAAGGTGGAAACCCCCCGAGCCCCAACCAGCTCTCCCGAGACCCGCTTTTCTGTGTTAACACGCAGGCCGTCTGGGGACGGGGGGCTGGGCGCGCGGAGGTTCCGTGGGACTTCCTTTGGGAGGCGGGGTGTGTGCAGCCTGTCCCGCCCAGTCCTCAAATTTATGATAGCATTTTTAACGTTTTGTAGGATGACGACAGATACGAGCAGGCAAGTGACGTCCGGGCTCAGCTCAAATTTTTTGAGCAGCTCGACCAAATTGAAAAGCAGAGGAAAGATGAGCAGGAGAGAGAAATCCTTATGCGAGCGGCCAAGGCAAGTACCCGCACCTCGCTGAGCAGGGCCGCTCCCTGCCCTGGGTCCTGGACGCACGCGCACTCGGGGCCCCGGGAGACCGGCGCGGTGTTGCGGGGCCGGCTCTGCAGGGGACGTGACGGGTGTGATTTAGGGGGGGCTGCGGGTGGGATGTGGACCTGAGTCCAGAACCCCGCGGGCCGTCCCGGCACACCATCTGTCATGTTCCTGTGCCCAGCGGGCATGGTGATGACTGCCTCTGAGCTCTTCTCCAGCGGCAGTGATTTTCTTAAGAATCATGGTTGTTATTTTCCCCATGATGTGCAGGCTAAATTTTCATCTTCTGGCTGTTAGCATTTAAAAATGTAGTATACATTCTGTCATGTGATCTGGACATTATATCGTGAATAAGATAGCACTTTCGTTAGCTAGACATTTAGGTCATAACTTATTTTTCTTTCCCTTTAAAAAATAGTCTCGATCCAGACAAGAAGATCCAGAACAATTAAGGTTGAAACAGAAGGCAAAAGAGGTAAGCTTTTTTAGTCAAAATCTTTACTATACACTTGAAAATAGATTCTTACATAACCTCATCGTCCAACCAAAGAAAAGGGAAGACAGCGGTGGCATTTCTGTGGCGAAGCTGCATAAGGTGTTTGCAGGGGCAGACGCCGTGTCCTGCTTTTAGATGTAACAGTAAATTCCTGTTGGCTGCTTTCAGTCTTCACACGTGCACAGGATCTCGTATGTTCTGAGCTTCTGAAGATGAGCCCTGATTGTGCTTTATGATTTTTCTGACTGTAAGATAAGCTTACCATACAGTCAAGACAGTAAAGAAATTTTAATTTAGACCATTTCCAAAGATCGTTTGATGTCTCTGTTATTTCGTAGTAAGCAGAAATCACGTGCATGCGATGACGGTCCTCGTTTCTTTTCCAAAACAAAGATGCAGCAACAGGAGCTGGCGCAGATGAGGCAGCGTGACGCCAACCTCACAGCGCTCGCCGCCATCGGGCCCCGGAAGAAGCGGAAAGTGGACTCTCCGGGACCGGGGTCGGGGACGGAGGTACGTAGCGCAGCGGCGCTCGAGGGCGGGCAGGGGCCTTGGGAGCCCCTCTCGGCTCAGCTCCCGGGGGGCGGGGGGCAGACACACCCGACTGGCCTTGGTGCATCTCCGTGTGGCTCTCCCTTGGGGTATTTGTGTTACGTTTGGTACTGTAAATGCGCGTTGGCTTGTGGAGGACATGCCGGGAGCTGGACGTTCTGTCCGCGAGGAGGTTTGCTGGCCGGGGTGGGACCGCCTGTGGAGGGGGTGCGGGAGCGGGCAGAGCGGCCTCTGGGGTTGCCCGCGCCTCTGGAGCCACTCGCGGGACGCAGGCCCGCAGGAAGAAAGGGGGCCCTTGCCCATTTGTTTGTCCAATTTTGTTAGTTTCTTGTTTTGTTTGTTGTGATTTCTTTATGGAGTTATAAACCCAACCTCAGGGTATTGCTACTTTTGCTTAGATCGTCACTAGTTTTTTAAGTAAATTTTTGGAGGAAAGCACGTGTGGCCTTTCCCACTGACACAAGCTCTCCGCTTCTGGTGGCGGCGGCCTGGGCTTGCGACAGCAGCATTTCCCTTGGCCTGAAGGGCAGCACCCAGCGTTTCCTGTGGTGCGGTACGCGGATGATGGGTTCTCTCAGCTTCTGTTTACTCGAAAGGGCCAGTGTTTCTCCCTCACTTTTGAATATTTTTCCTGAATATAAAACTCTGCGTTGACAGTGTTTTTCTCATTTAAGATTTATTTTCTTCTACATTGTTGAATAAGTGGAGCATGTCTAGATAGATGTCATTTAATTTTTGGGAAGGACACGCCAAGGATACGTGTGCCCAAGGACTAGGCACCCTTCATGGTCTGCGCTTTCTCCTTGTTCCCTGGTCCCCTCTGTCTTACTGCTGACATCTTTCACGCCTCCAAGGACACTGCTCCTCAAATGCTGTGCTGTCATGTTCCAGATCACAAAAAAGGTGGGAGGTTTCCTAGCATGTTTCCCAGAATTGCAGAACTCTTATTCTTAAACCTGAGTGACAGCTGTAATATCCGTGTGACCACCATTCTCCTGCGAAAGGGGTGGCTCTGTTGTCTTCCTGGCCCCACCAAGGTTTACGCTTGTGCCCTGCCCCTGCTGTTTCTCCCTTCTCTACCTGTTTTGAGACTATCATCTTAATTTCTAGAAGTTTCTCTGGGTTGTCTTTACACTGAGTTCTCTTGACATTTAGCCTACTTGGTCTGTAGGTCAGTGCTTTTCCTCAAATTTGGGACATCGTGGCCTTTATTTCTTCAAATTTTTTTCTGCTCCTGTCTGTTTTTTTCTGGTGGGGTTTCCAATTACACATATGTTAGAGCTGATGATGTTGCCCTTGGGTCTCTGACACTGTTTAGTTTTCTTTCATTGTTCTTCTCTCTGTCCTCACACAGGACGGTTGCTCCTGGTTTAAGTCTTCAGGTTCCTTGAGAACACGATGCTGTGTCATCGGCAGAGGCAGCTGTGAAGCCACACAGTGAAGCTCTCACTCGCTGGTGTGTTTGTGCCTCTGGGGTTTCCAGTCCGTCTTTCTTAGGGTTTCTGACTCTGCCAAGATTCCCTGTCTGCTCATATATTGAGAGAGAGCGCATCTCCCGGGGCATCGTGCCTTTGGCCTGTGTATAAAAGCTGATTTCATGTGTTTGCGAGGCCGGCGTCTGGGCCGCCTCAGTGTCAGTGTCTGGTCCCTGCTTTTCTCCCCAGCATGGGTCTTGCGTTCCTGTTTCTTTGCATGTCTAGTGGTTATTGCTCGATGCTGGACACTGTGGATGACAGGCTGGGAGGCTGGTGCTGTCCTCTGCTGGAGAGTGCTGGTTCTTGTTCCAGCAGGCGGGTCCTCCGGACTCATGTGCTTAGTGCTTCACTCTGGTGTCAGTGCCCCGGGACCTAGCGGGACTCCCCTGCACGCTCTGCCTTCCCTGTCCAGGTTTGGTCTTAGGCTCTTACTCTTGGGAGTAAGCTTTCCTCCCAGGGAAAGGCCCTTTGACGTCTCGGCTGGGTGGACTGGGTGGGCTGGGTGCCAGGGTGGGAGCAAGGTCGTCCCGCTTGGGCGGGCTGGGCTGTGATGAGGCCCGTCGTGGCCTGCACGCGTTCTTTACTCACCGCTGAAGTCGTGCATGTGCTAGCTGTCATGGCTGTGCCTTTGTGCCTTTCGCCCTCCCTCGGTGTTCGGTCCTTGAGTGACTGTGTATTTAGTACTGGTGGTGTCTGTGCAGTCCTTTGGTTTTCTGAGTCTCATTCTCTGCCACGGTCTTTGGGATGGTTCGTGGGGATGACATCCCTAAGTTCTTTTTTTTTTTTTAATTTTTTGAAGATTTTTATTTATTTGACAGAGAGAGAGACAGCCAGGGAGAGAGGGAGCACAAGCAGGGGGAGTGGGAGAGGAAGAAGCAGGCTCCCAGCAGAGCAGGGAGCCCGATGCGGGACTCGATCCCAGGACCCTGGGATCACGCCCTGAGCCAAAGGCAGACGCTTAACGACTGAGCCACCCAGTCGTCCCCAACATCCCCAAGTTCTTACACGCAGATGACAGTTTGTGTCCTGAGCACCTAAAGGTCCATTTTGATAGCCTTGAAATCCTTGGCTCCCAATTTCTTTCCTTGAGAACCTTAACCATGTTACTTGGGATTATTTATTCCGGCATGAAGTGTTGCCGTTCAAGCACAACGATGGTCTAATTTTATTTCTCTTGTATATTGTGCGTTCTTTTTGCCTGAAGGATTCTTTTTTTTTTTTTTTTTAAGATTTTATTTATTTATGTGACAGAGAGACAGCCAGCGAGAGAGGGAACACAAGCAGGGGGAGTGGTAGAGGAAGAAGCAGGCTCCCAGCGGAGGAGCCCGATGTGGGGCTCGATCCCGAAACGCCGGGATCACGCCCTGAGCCGAAGGCAGACGCTTAACCGCTGTGCCACTCAGGCGCCCCTCTTTTTTTTTTTTTTTTAAGAGCCTTTAATTTTACTTGGAATTGGTTACCCTGGGTTGGCATTCGTGGGTTGAGTCCTTCCAACAGCAGTTTCAGATGTGCTTTTATTCGGGAACACCTTCTCTCCTGAAGGGTTTACCTGGCTTCCTCTTCGGGTGTCCCAGTTGTGGAACGTTGTGTCGACTTTGCCATCAGCACTCGTGTTTCTCTTGCAGCCCCTTGTCTGCCCGCTCCTTCCTCAGGTGGCCTCTGTCGGGCTCGCGGCTCTGCTCTTGTGGTTTGGCCTTCGTTCCTCAGGTTTCCTTTCTAATTTTTCCTGACTCTGGCATCTCGTGGCTGACTTCTGCGGATTCCAGCTAATGTTGTTCTCTCATGACTGCTACCGTTTTCTTAATGTCTTTTAAGTTGTTTTAAGGTAAAACATTACAGTTTTGGTCTTTTTTTTTTTTTGCATTCATGGCGTTTTCCATTGTCTGTAGCGACGTCATTCATCCTCCTTATCTTCTTTTTCCTCGTGCTGACTCGTGTGGGATTTGGCCTTAGCGCTTTCCCGTTCTTTCATGTGAATTTAGTTTTCTTGAACTTTTAATAGGAGGTGGGGTCTGAGGTAGTCTGCGAACCTCTTGGAGCCCCTCTGACGTCGTCTTCGTGTGGTGACGGAAGAGCAGCTGCTAGTCTCCCAGGCCGCACGGCGCCGCTCCCCTCCCCTACGTGCTCCTGGACTGCCCTTGGTCTGCACTGCCCCTGTCCCGCTCGGCTTCGATTTCCCGCCTCACGGTCTCGTCTGCGAGGTCCCGTGCCGATGGGGGCCCTGGGCAGGCGTGCGGCCGCGGTTGCTCGACGGGGTAGGCCCAGCCCTAGGCTCAGCGGCTTTCTCCTCTTTCTGAAGACCTGCTCTCTCCTGGGGTTTCCAGGCCTGCTGGTGCTCGCGGATGTCTCTCTGATTTGTCCTGCACGGTTCTGTGGTGCCCTCAGGCGTGTGGCTGCCTGCGGCTCCTCTCCGTGGACTGTGCTCTAAGTACTGTCTGCTGGTTTTGGGTTTTGCTGTCTTACATAGGCCTTTGGGAAGATCAAGAAACTTGCCCCTATTGCCGTCTTCCCGGAATATAGTGATTTACTTTTAAAAATACAGCTTTCTTTAAATTGAAAATAGTTTCAACCCACAGAAGAGTTGTGGGAGTTGCACACGGAACTCCGTTAGCTTGGGTTCTTGGTTCTGGACCTTGTATCACATGCACCTCATCACGGCGTCTCACGTGTGTGTGCGCACTACACGCATGTACATGTGTGGTCTTCCTGTAATGGAGGTCCTGCACCTCCGAAGGCCGGCGCCGTAAGGCCTGTCTGGCACGATGCCGCACAGCCTCCCAGCAGAAGGCCACCTGGTCTACCTGCTCCCAGCTCACCCGCGGCCCGGCGGCGTCTCCGGCTCTCTGTGCAGGGACACGTGGGGCGTCCAGTTGGCTTGCCCACGATTCTGTTCTGAATCTCCCCGTTCTGGACAGTGTTGAAGAGGACCGGACTTGCGTGTGTAGGGTGAACCCTCGGTTTGGGTCCGGTGACTGGCAGAGACGCCTCCGTCTCGATGGGCGCTCTGTTGCTGAGCCCGTCACATCAGGAGGCCCGCATGTGGGGACCCTCCTGCCGACCTGCCCTTTGCTCACGGGTTCGGTCGGCTCTGCCACGTTTCCCGTGTCGTCCCCGTGGTTCCGCCCATGTTTGTTGGCATTGAGTAAGGAGATGTTCCGGGACTGTGCAGCCACTGCGCCTGCTCAGACCTCAGCCAGCCATCAGCATCCATTGCCGACAGCCCACTGCCTCCGTGGCCGCCGGCTCGGGTGCCCGTCCTGCGCGTCTGTATCCGTCGCGCCTTCTACATTCGCTAGTTGTCTTCTGCGTAAGAAGAGCTCTCCCTCCTCCGTCCACCCATCCGTTTGTTTGTTTGCTCACCACGGTGGCAGGGACCGTGGACACCTGTTGTATTCAGTGGGTTGTAATCAATACTCTCATTATTTCTAGATGTGGGCAGTGGAAGCCCCTTCAAGCTGGTTTCGATATCCTTTTGAAATGTCTCCCTCGTTCTTGAAGCATCTTGGTTTTACTGGCAGGAGAGGCGTCCCAGAGCCTCTGGTGCTTCCCCCCCCTCGCCCCCCCCCCCAGCATTTTGCCAGGAGCCCTCGTTCCCTTCAGGGAGGGGGTGGTGGCGTGTGGAGGCCGGGGTCTGAGCTCCGCGTGTGCTGGATGCTGTGGGGCTCCCTGTTTCCAGACCCAGGGGCGTTCGTGCAAGTACCGGTGTGCATGCGTGCGTCACCCTTCCCGTGTCTGCAGCAGCCCTCTGCGCTCCTGCCAATACTCCGATTGTAGTCTGCACGCAGGGCTGCTTCCCAGCCTCCCCCCTCTCCTTGCTTATGAGTCCTTCTCCGTGAGAACTCGAGTTCCCATTATCCCCTGCGTGTCTGGTCTTCTGCTCAACACGACCAGCTTCTCAGCCGCTTTGGCTGCTGGGGTCCCAGTGCTGGGTGGGATGGGAGGCAGATGGGAAAAGTGTATTGATGAACTTTGACTCGGGTGTTAAGGTATGTCCAGAGTACATGCTAAGGAGTAGGAAAAGCATATGCTCCCAAACCTTCAGGGAGAGCCGGGCACGAGGCAGCAGCTGGCAGTGAGAGCACGGGGACCCTGAGCGACACAGTGGGAAGAAGCAGGTCGCCAGAGACTGTTCTGGGGAGTTCTTTCGTACGTTGTTGCTTTTGCCTGTTTTTGGACTTTAGGGGGATGCTCGTGCCTTTCTTCACCAGAGGTAGTGCTCAGTTCCTTTTCTTTTTTTTAGTTTAGGAATATTTCCTTGGGATATGTCTTTTTTTAAAAAAACTGTTCATTTTGAACTAATTTTAGACCCATGGTAAAGTTAGGGAGATAGTAGAGCGTTTCTGTGTACCCCTCACTCAGCTTCTCCCAGTAGGAGTCATTGGTGTGATAGACTGTTAACAAGACCTTATCTGATTCTGTTTTTCAGAATTTAGTTTTTTAAAATTATAATAAACTTTATGTTTCAGAGCAGTTTTAGGTTCACAGCAAAACTGAGTGAAAGTACAGAGATTTCCGCATGCCCACTGCCCCCTCACACACACACGGCCTCCCCGTCGTCCACATCCCTCGCCGGAATGGTGTATGTGGTACAAGGATGAGCCCACATGGACACGCCGTCATCACCCAAGTCCGTGGTTGCCCCTCGGGTCACTCCGGGCGCCGTGCGCTCTGCGGGTGTGGACAGACGCATCGTGACCTGCATCCAGCTTTGTACGTCACGCAGAGTGGTCTCCCTGCCCTGAAAATCCCTGTGCCCTCAGCCCACCTCCCGCCACCCCAAGGACCACTGGTCTCTTTACGTCTCCGTCCTCGTGCCTCTTCCGGAAGGTCCCAGAGCTGGAATCCCACGGCGTGAGGCCTTCTCAGATGGGTCTCCTTCGCTGAGTGGTGTGCGTCTAGCTTCCTCCCTGTCTTCTCGTGGCTCGAGAGCGCGTTTCTCGTCAGCCCTGAATCCTCTCCCACCGTCTGGACGGACCACGGTGTACTTATCCCTCGCCTGCTGAAGGACGCCTGGGCGGCTTCCAGACTTGATCAGTTATGAATAAAGCTGCTTTAAAATCCACGTGGACGTGAGATCTCCGCTCTTTCAGATGAAGACCACGGGGCGTGGTTGCGGATCGTACGGTGTGAGGATGTTGAACCTTGTACACGTTGCCTTCCAGACTGCCTTTCGCGGAGGCCGCGCCGTGTCGCGTTCCCGCCAGCCACGCGTGAGAGCGCCTGCTGCCCCACGTCCCGGCCCGCGTTTGGTGTCGTCGGCGTTGTGGGTTTGCGCCCTTCTGAGGGGTGTGCGGGCGTCTCACTGTCGTTGTCGTTTCCCTGATGACACGGTGTGAGGAGCGTGCGTTTCGGGGGCACGTCCGCGTGTCCTCTGCGGCGAGGGGCCCGTTCAGTCTTTGGCCCATTCTTATTCAGGTGGTTCAGTCTTGCTGAGGTTTTTGAGTTCTTTGCATAGTTTGGGTGACGGTCCTTGACCAGATATTTCTTTTGCAAATATTTTCTCCTTGTTTGATTGTCACCATTTTCCCACGGGTGACCTTTTTCTGTTGCGGGATCTCACCCAGGAAGCTTGTGGTTCCTTGCTTAGTGTCTTCCTCAGTCGTTCCTTGTCTTTTTGATCCCGACACTTGTGAAGTGTGCAGGTCACTTCTGTGGTGCAAAGTCCCTTAATTCGGGTTCGTCCTGTGTTTCTTCATGATTAAATCCAGCCTCCATGATTTTGGCTAGAATGTCACAAAACTGATCTGGTGCCCTTGTGTCACGTTGTGGCGATAATTTTGACCACTTGGTTCAAGTGGTGTCTGCCAGGTGACTGCGCCGCGGGCTCCTGCAGTCCCCGGGCAGTTGTCTCCGCGCAGCGGCGGCTGTGCCGTCTGCCCAGCGCTGGTTTTCTCTCTCCGGCCCCACGCATGTGAACTGCGGTTCTGCTGTAGAGGGAGCTGTCCCCTCTGCCCTGCTCGCTCGGTGACTTACCTGTGGTCGCCTGCACGCTTGCTTATTCTGTGGGGGATCCTCTGTCACCGCTGTCCGCCTTTGGTCGCTCACATGGCCCCAGCTTTGGCCCAGCGAGCTCCTGTGTCCTCTCATGACCCCTCATTTTTTAAAGACCTCTTTCTTTCTCACATTACAGAATGTTCTGGACTTACCTTATGGCTTTCCTGCTGTAATTGTGGAATCAGCACCGGTTCTTTCTGTTGGCTGTGCTCCTGGGTGTCCTGTCCCCAGGCCCCCTCACTGGCCACACTCACACACGCTCGCCCGCGCTTGCTTTGTTTCTGTCCCTCTGTCTCTGCACTGAAAACAGCGGCTTGTACGTGGACCCCAGGTTCTCTTCCGCCGCCACAGGGCTCCTCCGGGCCGTGCCTCGTTTCTTATGTGAGAAACCTGGTTTTCGTGGTCCTCATGTACTTACTCGTTCAATCATCATTTACAGATAAAGAAGTTTCCAAGTTGCTAAGCCCTGCGAGAAAGAGCCATACCATCTAGAATATTTCTGTGCCGTTCTTTTTATACTTAGCATTACAACATCCAGTCAAATTCTGCATTTCAAAGTTCCTTAGATGGGATTTTTTCCTTGCCACCCCTTCAGTGTGGTTCTGATTGTTAATTTGTAGTAGAGCTTAGTAGTTTCAGGTGCTCTCTTGCTGTGTGTGTTGGTGTCGGACCCCCCGCATCTTGGGTGATTTTAGTTGTTTGATTTAGGACGTGGAGCACTGCCGAGGTTCTGGGGTCAGAGCTGTGGAAAGCGCTGCAGACATGGAGTGCCGCCCTCACCCACCACCCCTTCTGTGCGGTCGTGTGCACTCAGCGCACCCACGTGTGTTTTCTTTTATCCCCCTCTTACCTTCCTTGAAGGGCAGTGTGCAGGCACCCTTTTGCATGTGCTGTTCTCACTCGTGTATTCCGGAACTTGATTTCATCGCAGAAAGACCCTGCTCATTGTGTTCTGTAGCGGTGAGGTGCTTCGCGGAACCTGCGCGCTGCGGCTCGACCGGCCTCCTCTTGCTCGTGCGCGAGCCGTGCGTGCCGCATCCGGTAACCGTGCGCGAGCATCTCTGCGCCTGGGGGTGAACCGTTTGCGGGCGAAGTGAAGCGCACGGCAGTCTTGCTCGGAGTCGCCGGGCTCCCCTCCAGAAGGTCTTGCCGCTGTGCTCCCCCTGCCGTGTAGCAGGGCGCCTCCCCTAGTCTCACCTGCACAGTGTGTTGTCCTGGTTTGAGGTTTTGCCAGTCTGATGGGTGATACAGGTAATCCGTTTCCATGGATGTGCCGTGGGTGCTCGAGAACAGGCGTATTCTCGTGATGGTGCGGAGAGCTTTGTAAGACTCCATAACGTGTGCCTGCTGATTGTGCTGACCGATGTTCGGAATCCTTGCTTATTTTTGTTGTGTTTTGTCCTGAGTGTGGTGATCTCAGTTCTCTGTTATTAGCGCGTTTCTGTTTTTATCTCCTGTGTCGCCTGCAGTTTTTGCTTTGTAGTGAGGGGCTCTGTGTGCTCCATGTTATTTGGTACCTAAATATTGATAAGTGTTACATCTTCTGTGAATTGTCATTTTTAGCATTAAAAAATATCCATTTGTCCAGGGGCTTGAGTTCTGTGTCCTGAGTTGGGACCATCACCCTGCTCTCTCTGCTTCCCTTCCTGTAGAAAACCTTTGTCCCCCCCCTTTCCCGATGGTAAGCATGTCTCTTATCTGTAGCACATGGTTCGGTCTTGTTTTCCGAGCCGAACTGAAAAGCTTTTCTTTTAATAGAGAATGAATTAATAAGCCCATTCACCTTTATTGATAATGACCAACATGCTTGGTCTTTTCTCTTTCATGATTATTTTTGTAATTATATGTATTTTTTATGTTTGCTGTGATTATCCTCCTCTAAAGTGTATATTCTTTGCTCTTTAATTAAAATTTTTTGTTTGTGTTTAGGAAGGTTTATAATTCTTTTCGGTTGGTTATTTTTGCATGTAAACCTTATTAAATGTCTTCTGTCCCTTGGTTTTTACTTAACTGTTCAGCTTCTTGGGTCCCACTGGTCCTGAGCTCCAGCTGCTGCCTCTCGGCCGCCAGTGAGCCTGTCCCATGTCGTCTGTTCCCCGGCTCTCCGCCTCCTTGTTACAACACATGACCTTCCACCTCCCCCGCCGCCTCCACGTTCGTGTAAGGTACACACTTCTGTGTACGTGCTTACCCCCATCTCCTTGCCGTGGTTCCCCCACCCACCTCTTGCTGGGATGGTGCCTGCCCTGGGGCAGAGCCCCTGCGAAGGCCTTGGTGCAGGGTCCCCTGACGTGTGTATGTGGAAAACGGTTCTTCCGTGGCTTTGGTAGGGAGGACGGTTTGGCTGGGTATAAAATCCCTGGCTCAGTCTTCGGTACTTTCGTGAGTGCTCCTCCGTGGTCTTCCACTTTGTAGGTTGGTTTTGAAAAGCCTGATGCCAGGCCGATTCTCTTAACCTTTGTAATTTATTTTCTCTTTTTACCTGGAGGTCTCATCTGTCTTTTTGAAAAGTAGTAGTTTTGTGAGGATATGTCAGAATTGATAGAGTGCGGGTTTTTTTTTTATTTTTAAGATTTTATTTATTTATTTGAGAGAGAGAGGCAGCCAGCGAGAGAGGGAACACAAGCAGGGGGAGTGGGAGAGGAAGAAGCAGGCTCCTAGCGGAGAAGCCTGATGTGGGGCTCGATCCCAGATCGCTGGGATCACGCCCTGAGCCGAAGGCAGACGCTTAACGACTGTGCCACCCAGGCGCCCCTGAGTGCGGGTTTTAGTCTCTGTTTCCCAGAACGTTCTCTCAGATTCTGGTTTCAGTGTCTCTTGTGCTCTGTTGTCTGTTTCCCTTCTTCAGAGGTTCTGATAACACGGTATTGGCCTTTTCTGGCCTGCCGCCCCCGCCTTCCCTGGGCCTGTCATTGTGCCCATCGCTGGCCCACTGTTCTTCTCTATTTCCCTCCTTGGCGCCCTGCAGTTAACTTTACTCATTTCTGACATGATTTTGTTTCCTTTCCATTTTTATTTATTTATTTTAGAGAAAGAGAGTGTGCGTGAGCGGGGGAGGAGGGGCAGAGGGGCAGAGGGAGAAGCAGACTCCACACTAAGCGTGGACTCAGTGCGGGGCTCTCTCTCACGGCCCTGAGATCACAACCTGAGCCGGAAGCAGGAGCTGGACACTCGACTGATTGTGCTACCCAGGGGCTCCTCTGTTTTTAAATCTACTTCGTTTCAGGTTTTGATTCTGAGTAATTTTCATGTCCTCAAATGGTCAAGTACTTTTTTTGTTGTTGAAAGTGCTGTGTTAGTGTTCTTGCTTTTCCAGACAGAATTTGTCTGTGATGTGTGTGGGATTTGCTAATCTTCCTTTTGTTCATTTCTGTGGTAGTTGGGTGTCTCGCAAGACTCGTGGTCTGATGGCGCCCTCTTCTGCCAGCGCTGGAAAGTCGGGCGGCGTAGCTGCACTTGTTTGTGCTGGTTGTAGGAGGGTGGTGTATCCTTTGATGGGAAGTTCCTGTCTTGTGGGACCCTAAATGCCCTTTTACTTCTTTCCCTTTCACCACCTGGTTTTCAGATGGCCCTTGTCAGAGGCTGTGTGTTCTGAGGACTCCGCCCACGCCCGTGCCCGTTTCTGTGCTCTGGGCGCTTGCGCTGGAGGGAACAGCAGCCAATCTGGGCTGGCTTTTGCTGGACCGTGGCCCCTTGCGGTCTCTCTCATCTGTCTTTGCCATGCAGCTCTGTGGGTGCAGTGGGGCCCTGCTGAGGACGGGCCAGATCTGCCATTTGGTGTCCTTTTGGAGCAAGGTGCTCCCCAGCTTCATATCATGCTGATGGAATGATATCTGTAGAGACTGGTGTTTCCCTTCTTGTTCTGAGTTGCTTTTTGGGGAGAGAGGCAGCTGCTGGGGTGACTAGATGTCTTCACCCTCCTATGAGTGGCGTGCATCCTCCTAGGGTGAGTATCTGAGTGTCTCTGCCACAGCTGCGTGTCTTCCCGGTCACCTGTCTGCACACGTGTGCTGTTTTGGACAGTAAGGGCGTAGAGATGGGTGTAAACGAGTTTGGGAACCACGCCACCGCGAGGGCCAGCAGAGTGTCATTGGAGCCTGTGCCGTTTGGTTCTGTTGGAACCGCTGTCAGTTCCACCCACACTGCTGGTCGCAGCTGAACCCTGGGGCGTGGGAGCAGCCTGGAGAGCCACCTGGCCTGAGAGCCGCCTTGCTGTGCTTCCGGCCGCCGTGGGCGTGGGGCTCTTGGCCGCTGTGGAATCGGGCTCCTCGTCCCCCAAGGTGGAAATTTCCCTGAGGCAGGTCCCGAGGGGCCCAGGGCCTGGGGGCTCATGTTCTCGGCACTCGTGGGAAGGTCAGAGCCGAGCCAGGAGCTTCTCCCCAGCCAGTGATATGGTGTCGCCTCCGCACAGCCGTGGACCCCCAAGTGAGGTTGACCCCACAGGCCAGGTGGGATTTGGACAGAAGGTGTTTTTTCTTTCCATTTGGTTCTACATCAGGTGTTTATTGGCTGTCAGATTGATTGTGGCATTTTGACCATGGAAAGGTTGCCTTCAAAAGCAATAGCTTCCTTTTGTCAGACTTTCCAGTGGTCCTGTGACAGGGAGGCTCCATTTCCCGATGAGGAAACGTTGCGGGAGATCATAAGTGCTGTGTCCAAGGTCATTTTGTTTCTAGCCCCAGTGCCTGCAAAAACAAAACAAACTAAACAGCCTTTTGATGGCGTGTGGATGTTGGTGAAGTCAGGCCTGTCCACCACCCCTTCCCAAGCCCAACATTGGCCCTTTCCTGGAACAGTTTTCTGTTCCTCTAGGTTGGGGCGCCGTGTCGGCAGGCTGCGGTGGGCAGAGCGTTCCTGCCTCCGCGGCTCAGGGCCCCTTCCTCAGGCTCCGCCTGCCCCACCAGCTGGGCTCCAGGCTCCTGTGACCCACTTCCGTGGCCAGGATACCTGCAGAACAGTGTGACCATGACCCTGGAGGGAAGATGGTGAACGGGTGTCCTTCCATTTTGGTGTGAAATGGAAGAAACAGGGCTCATCCTGTGTAATTAGAACTACTTTGACTATCAAGTAGGATATTTTTGAACATAGGCTTTTTGTAAAAGTCTGTAGACCCATGAGAAATGGCAGTTTCTCTCTGGCCTGTAGAACGTGCCGCCTGGGCCTGTGGGAGGCGCTCGGCCAGCCGTCCTGGGCCGTGCTGACAACGTGCCCACCAGAATGCTTTGACACCAGTTTTGATTTCTAAAATATATTGCAATAAAGCATTACTTCTCTTGATTTCAGACTTTTAGCACCTGTTAATTTGCATCCGAAGTGGGTACCTCATCCTTGTCCCACCCGTTTTGGCTGTTGAGCTATTTGGGAAGTAGAAACACCAAATGCGGTCGAGAATTGGTCACGATTGTCACAGGGGTATTTCAGTCCGTTGTGTAAGGAGTGCCTTTGGTCTCTTTGTGGCCTCACCTGTCCCTGAACCTTGAGGTCAGGTGTGGCGTCTGCAGGGGAGGTGGTGAGGGAAGGCCAGTGTCGGCGGGCAGCTGCTTGGGCCTGCTGCGTTCTGCCTGTGGTGTCTGGGTCCAGAATAGCGGGCCTCGGACGGCCCCCGTGCCCCGTTGTGCCTCCTGTTCCCGCAGACTGTTTCTATCACACGCCTTTGCGGGGGCGCTGTTTGTCTGTTGCACGAAATGCTTTAGGGCTGTTACGTGGACTCAGGGAAACGCAGAGAAAACCTGAATCATTCTTTCAAACAAGGAAAAGTAGCCACCACAGGGACAAGTCTGGAAGAGGGATCTTGGCGGGTAAGGGCGTCTGAAGGGGGTGTAAAGGAGTGTAGTTGAGGTTGAAGGTGTGTGTGCGTGTGCGCAAGGACGTGAGCGGCCATGCCCCAGCCTGGCGGAAGGGGGTTCCGGTGGCCACAGGCCAGGTGCCCAGAGCACGGTGTGGTGAGTGCTGTGGTCTTCGCCTGCCACCTGCTGGCCGCCTCCTGGAACTGCGGCCTGGTCTGGGTAGGGTTCTTGGCTGTCAGAGAATTCTTTCCTCCCACCTCCTTCAACTTTAGAACAGGCTGTAAAAATACTGTTGTCATGTTTGCACGTGAAACATGCATGACCAACTTTAACCATCAGAATACAGACACTTAAGTTTTCATTCTGAATGGAAAAACGAGCGCTGTCCAATTGGGAGTTGTGTGGTTTGAGCCCCTGGAGCGTCGGATGGAGGCGCGGTGCTGGAACCACAGGACGCTGCGGCTGGGTGGCCACGGTGCTCCCAAGAAAATGGCCCTGGAGACTCCGTGTCCATGAGCAGGCGCCAGAGACTCACAGAAACTCGGCCTTTTCCCGGCGCTGCCGGCCCTGAGCCAAAGTGCTGCTGTCTGCCCGGAGACGGCAGTGTCTCACTTGGACCAGCCTGGGGAACGGGGTGGCCCCCTCTTGGCTGTGGATGACCGTGGTAGCCACAGAGTACTGTGCCCCAGGGAGCTAACCGGCTGACCACGAGCCCGCCCAGTCCAGGAGTTTAGACTTTGTGGCATTGGGAATATGCCTTTGTCAGCAAAGTGGAAACAACCCAGTTGGGGCCAGGTGTGGTATTGGTCCCGCCTGACCTCCTGGACATGTGCCTCTCTGCTCACACCCCGTCCCTGTTAGGGACTCGTAAAGCACTTTAGCTCGGGAGTAGGCCTGTAGGAAGGAGCCCGTCCCCAGCCTGGCTTCCTAGCAGCAGGGTTCCTTGGGACACCTGTAGGAAAATGTGAGTGGGGACCAGCACTGGGCTCTGGGGCCAGCACCGGGCTCTGCCCCTTCCTTCCAGCGCGTGGGTCCCGCCCACCTGTGGGCACCGCTGACTCGGCTGTCTTCTCCTTTCTCATCACCAGGGGTCGGGCCCAGGCTCGGCGATCCCGGGCAGCTCCGGCGTTGGAACCCCCAGACAGTTCACGCGACAAAGGATCACGCGGGTCAACCTCAGGGACCTCATATTTTGCTTAGAGAATGAGCGTGAGACAAGCCATTCGCTGCTGCTGTACAAAGCATTCCTGAAGTAGCGCAGGGCGGGCGCGGCGCCGCGGGCGGGGCGCCTGGGACGTTTTTATATATTTGCAGATTACGCCTTTTGTAACAAGCAAACGGGATATTGTTTAAAACAGCCCCCTCTTTACAATGGAACAGTTTTATATTCCTGTTTCTAAGTCAGCTCTTCAGTACGGAAGAACACACGTTTCTGTAACAGAGAACACGGAGGCCCGTGGGCTCTCTGAACGGACAGTTAACTCTTAACTCATCTTTGATTGAGTGGCCTTCTTGCCAAACAAGCCATATATAAAAACTGATGGAATCGTTTAGCAAATAATTAGATGCCCTCTGTCACCTCGTAGCGGTTTCTACATTATTTGTGCGTTTTGATTTATTCAGCCCGACTTCTTGCGTAGGTGTGTGTCTACAGCAATGACCTCATTTCATTTATTTTATTTTTGTATTAGTCAGTTGGCAAAGCAAACTGATTTTTTAGACTATTTATGTCCCCGTCCCCTCCCTCGCCAGAGTCCCCGAGGAGCACGGAGCCCATCGCGCGCTCGCCCGGAGCGCGGTCTCCTTTCTGCTCAGGAGAGGCCGCGCGGCGGCTCCTTCCGAATGTGTGGTCGGCATCTGTACAGACGCGTTTTATTTGCTATAGTTTGTAAAGCTGTAAAGTTAAAACAAATGAAAACCTTTTCAGCATAAATATATTTTACTTGCACTGTGTTTTTTAGCTAAAAGTGGAAACCTAGATGAAATAAAATCAAAGTTGAGAAGAATCATCAAAAGACTGTTTCTCAGTGTGAATCAAGTGTTGAAAAATGGTTGGTGTATTTTGTCAGTAATTGTACATAATTTTTGGCACATAACATGAAGATGGCTATGTAAACTATAATTATTTTGCTAAGAGACTGTAAGCAAGCTGTGGGCCAACTTTACAGATGTCCAGAGCAAAGCCCCTTCTTTGTACCTATTTTTTTATTACAAATATACTAATTGGTTCTTTATATTTTCAGAGGTTATTGTATTAAATTGTCTATTGATAGTACTTTTATGACTGTAAATACCTTGGCTTTCTCCGTGTGAACCCTCACGTCGGACTCGACTTCGCGCGAGTGTGAACCGAGTGCTGATCAGTATTTTTATCAACACCTGAAAACTGTTACACCTTTTATTTTGTCTTTTAGGAAATCCCTGTCTTTCCATTTTTTCATGTAAATTTTGCACAGTTACTTGTTCATATGTAAATATTTTACTTTCAAAAATGAAGTTTTTAATTGCTATTGTTTTATATAGGATTGAAAGAAAATTAACTCCTTTATTAAAAACAAATTTATCTGTATCTGTTTTGCCTATTTTTCCCAGTTTTTCAGGTTTAGATTCTGCTGCCAGAGGCTCAGCTCTGGTTCCCCTGAGCCGTTCGTTTATGAGCTGCTTGCTAGAATCAGTGTCTAAACCCCAGTGACTCTGGTAGAAATAACCTCGCCTCCAAGGACAGGAGCTCCGTGCTGCGGGGTAAGGCCTGGTGTGAGTGGCATCTGAGGGCCTGAAGCTCACCTCACACCCTGCAAGCGTGGGCCATCTGGGGCACCCCCGCTGCGTTCCGTTGCTGGGGCCACCCCGCCTTGGACACAGGTACGCCGGGGCACCTGCCCATGCAGCTGGGGCGCCGTGGGGAGAGGCAGGGTAAGGCCCCGGGGGGTCCACGCACGTGCCCTGGTGAGCCGGCGGGGCGATGCGATGGCCCTGGCCCCAGGGTGGACCCACAGGGACAGAGACAGATGGGGTCTCCAGGAGCCCCCGCCTCCTCTCTGCCACCTCTTGTTGCAGGCCGGCCAGCACCCTGTCTCTCACGCACTGCAGGTGGCCAGTGGTCGGCGTGCTTGGGGTTCCTGGTGTCCAGTTTTCACGCTGATTTTCGCCAGCTGGACGGTGCCCAGCAGTATGTGGGCTTCCTTACAAGTTACACTGGAGAACACCGCTCTCATGAGGGAGCTGTCCAAGCGTCTCCGGGGCTGCTGGACACACCCCAGACGGGGGGGTTTCAGCACTAGAGGCCTGTGTCCTCGCTCTGGAGGCCAGGAGTCTGAGGTCGGGGCTTGGCAGGGGTAGTGCCCTCTGAGACCACGAGGGGGTCTGTTTCGGGCCTCTCCCCCCACTGCTGGTGGTGACTGGCATCTTGGACGTTCCTTCCACATTTTCGTGGTGTTCTCTCTCTGCGCACCGTTGTCTGAATGTCCCCTTGCGAGCTCCAGGACACTGGTCACACTGGAGTAGGGTGCCCGCAATGACCTCATTTTAACCTGACGTCCGTAAAGACCCTGTCTCCAAGTAAGGTCACCTTCTGAGGTGCTGGGGGCTAGCACTGCAGATCTTCTTGGGGGGATCTCACTCCCCTGTAGCACCTGTGGTGGTGGAGGACGGAGCCTCTGCAGGAGACGCTTGACTCACCGTTCGAGGTTCCCGTGCCCGTGGAAGGCCCAGGGTATTTTAGTGATTAGGTCACACTTGTACTTTCTCGCCACGACTACTTTGTTTTCACAAAGTTCTCGGCCTGAAATAAATCAGGTCAGGCGGTAGAGGACAGTCGTACTTGGATTTCTGCAGGTGTGACTGATTTCATGTCAGTTTCTCTGCGTCTCCTCCTGGGTCCCAAAAATCCACCGAGGACAGTCGCAGCCAAGGCACAGCCCCTGACACCAGCAGGAGACCATGTGCAGCAGAAGCTTTGCCAGCAGACCCGAGACACAGGTTTGTCCATTGTTTTCCCCTCGTGGGACTGTTAACTGGTGCTCGGTGTCACCCCACAACACGTTTTTAGTTGTCCAATGTCGGCTTTGGGAACTTGGGTGGGCTTGGAGGTAGAGGGCAGCATGGTGTTGTCCAGGACGGGACGTCTGCTTTCTCCGCTCCGTTCCCTAGAGCACTGCTCCCAGCTGAGCAAGAAGGCAAGAAGAAGAAAAAGCCATGAAGTTTCACGAAGTTTGGAGAGGAAGAGGGTGAGGAAAGAAATCACAGATGATGCTGTTGTGCCCGGAAAGTCCGGAAGAACTCACACGCACATTACTGAAGCAGAGGGCTGAGGTTCATGAAATTGCAGGGAACAGGGTTGGTAGCCGAAATGAGATGTGGTTCTGAATTTCGGCAACCGGCAGCCAGAAAGTGAAAACGGGTCACAAACGATAGGACCAAGAATGCAGGGATACCTAGGAACACATCCGAGGAGCGAATAGAAGACCCTCCTTCTGAATCAGAGAAACAAGAGGTCTGCGAGGAGCCTGCGCTGTGTAGCGTGGACCCGGATTGCTGTCCACACTGATCCCGCGCTGCTCCACTCACATCCCAGCGGGGCTTCCGCTGATGTTGACGGTCTGCGTCCAGAGACTTGGGACAGCCCCGACGGTCCAGAGCAGACGTGGAGCATTCACACTCCCAGATTTCAAGACTTCCTGTAAAGCTGCGGTCATCGAGTCGGCGTGGCATTGGCATGGGGGCAGATGTGACTGGTGAGCGCCACGGAGTCCAGAAGTGGATCCAGATGGGACGGCCACTAGGCTTTGGACAAAGACACCAAAGCAGCGAAGGCAGGACAGCCGCTGGTGCAGCTGGGTGGCCTGTGGGTGGAGAGCAAGTCTTGCCCCCGTGTTCACACACAGATCAGTTGGAGATGGATCATAGCCCTAAAAGTGGACTCAAAGAGTCCAAAGCTTGTCGAAGAAAACGTCGGAGATGTTCCCAACCTTGTCCTGGGCCGTGCAAGCGGGAAAGAAAAAAGTGGCAAAGTGCACTTGAAATCTGTGCCCAACCGTGGATGCCCGGGGAGGGTGGAAGGGCAGCCGCGGACCGGGAGGGGCGCGTGCGGTATATAAACCTGACAGAACTCGCGTGCGGAGCGTAGCAAGAATGCCACGGATCGGTAAAAACGTGTGAATGACCCACAGGTGGCCTGTAAGCAAATGAAAAGTTTGCCTATCATGACTGGTCATTAGAGAAATGGGAATTAAAGCCATGGTGAGAGCCCGCCACACGCCCGCCGTGGGGACCCAGACGCAGCGCGATCAGAGGGCGCTCGCACGCTGCTGGCCGTTGGGGGTACTCGGCCACTTCAGGAAACCGCTGCACTTTGAAGAAAGCAAAGCGCTTACCTACCCTGTGACCTTGCCTTTCCCGCCTGGGTGTCTCCTCGAGAGAAACGATGGCCTTTGTCCACCAGAGACTGTATGGGGGTGTTCGCCGTGGCGCTCGTCGCGGATGCACCGAAGTGGGAACGACCCACCTGTCCGACCAATGGCGGGCAGATCCACAGCACCGCCGTGTATCTGTCGATGGAATACGACCCGAGAAGAAAAAGGAGTCAGCTGCTGATTCACTCAGCAACGTCGATGAATCTCTAAGAAAGAAGCCAGACACAGAGGCCCCCACACCCCCAGCTCCATTTGTAGGAAGCTCAAGCACAGGAGAATTCCTAGGTGATGGGAGTCCGTGTGGCTCCCCCCTGTGGCCGGCGGGAGGAGCACCAGGACCCTTGGGCTGATGGGAATGTTCTCTCTCCGTCGGGGTGGTCACGGGTGTGCGCGAGTGTAACCCGGCCGGCAGGGAAGTTGTGCTCATTTTAGCATATATAAAACGTACCGCAGTAAAACCTGGGGAAAAGGCCTGGCTTCGGACCCCCTGGGCGGGACTCAGCTCCACCTGGGCAGGTAACCCGGCCCCACGTGATCTGGTGCCAAATGAGAGGAGGTGTGTGGGTGTCTCGGGATAGGTGGCAACTCGTGATCTTCTTGTGATTATCCATGGTCACTGCTTAACTAGTTGAGTGTTAACTAGTTTTTCCTTCTATCAGACTGTGGTCTCCAAATCTAAGTTTTGTCTTTAAAAAAAAAAAAAAAAAAAAAAAGGTCTGCCTAGCCTTTCTCTATCCCTACATCGGGGCCCGGCTTCCCCCGAGCCCGACCCTGCCCAGCGCGGATGGCCGAGGCTGCAAGGCGGCTGTTTGGTCTCCTGCTCTGTCTGAGCAGCTTTAGGGACCCATCTGGAGTCTCCGGATCCTTCGTGCCGTGCGTGCTCTCATGCAGAAGGCCATGCAGTTAGCCCACAGTCCGCAGGTAGCCTTTCCAGCGATGGGCTGCCAGCCCCTCCCCTCCTCTAGGCTGTTCTGGGCCACACTGGGGCCACGCGTGCCCAGGGAACTTACCCCTTCTCCTTAAGAGACAAATCACACCTGTTTCCCAAGAATCTAATTGCTCGTTCAGGCTACTTCCTCAGGCTTTGTCCTAAGTGCCAGAATTCCTATATTTTTGAGGAGAATGGACATTTTTTCCTAAAATGTATGTATTCAGCAAGTGTCAACAAGCACCTCTTACACGCAGGGTGCCTTTCCAGGGGCTGGCAGGTGTGGTCAAGGCACGGTCCCCAGAGGAGGGGGGACCTGCCAGACAGGGCTCGGGCTGGGAGAAGTGGCCTGGGCAGAGGTGGTGGGCAAGCCTGTGGCGGAGTGCACGTGGAAGGATGGAGCTGTCTCCTGCCAAGTGCATCGGGAGAGGAAGGTGGGAGCAGTTTTCGTGTGCTTTTTGGAAATCAGGAGCACAGTACGATGCCAGCATGCACCACTAACTCGGGGGCACCTGGAGCCCTACGGGGCTGGTGACTGCAGCCCAGGCCAGTTGTGCGAGAAGTGTGGCGTGTGTCCGCCTGTCCGCTGCCTTGCCCAACCACACGCTCCTGGACACTTTTCCCCAAGAAGTGGAAGATTCGTCCCCACAAAGATGTGTACACGCATGTTTGTAGCAGCTTTATTTGAAGTAGCGAAGATCTGGAGAAGCCCCGGCTGTCCGAGTACAGGCGAACGGCTCAACTGGTCCGCACTCGTGGTGCCGCACACGCAGCAAGGGGCACCTGCCGAGTCTCAGCGTGAACGAGAGAAGCCCGTGAACAGCGCCCTGCGGGGGTCGCCAGGGGCCTGGGGGGCCTGCAGAGAGGGTGAGGAGACTCAGGGTTTCCCTGATCATGGTGACAGTTTCACGGGGTGCACACGTACGTCAGGACTCAGCACGTGGGATGCGGTAATCACGTGCTGTTACCAAACATCAGAAATATCTCCAAGATGCAAAAATGAGTGACTAGGAATAAAAAGTAAAGCACCTGTCCTCTGGATGCAGATGACCTCCTCACCCTCTGAGCCTGTTAGGTCTGACACGGGGACAATAGCGGCATGCCCCCGCCCCCTCCCCCCAAGCCCTGCGGTGGCTTACAGGTTAACTGCAGAGCCCTAACTGCAGCCATCAGAGAGGCTGATTCACTGTTGGGGGGTGCACAGCCCAGGGGCCCAGGCACGGGTCCCCGGTCTGGTGCGTCTGGTGGGCTGGCACCGGGTCTTCAGTGCTCGGGGGTCAGGGGTGCATAGGGGCAGGGGGTGCGTCCAGTGGGGGCACTAGGGGTGACGGCAGTGTTTGGGTGCACCTCACGCTCCCCCACCGCATCTCATCCTTGCCGACCCTGATCCAGTCCCCCTGTCGCGAGTGTGGGAACCGGGCGGGCGCCTTGGGTTTGGAGCCCAGAGCTGTCCAGTCACCTGAGCTGATGTGCGGCGGGGCCGCCTGTGGGCCTGGCCTGGGCAGGCGCCGGTGGGAGTGGGGGATGTGTCCGTGCACCAGGAGCACCTACGGACAGCAACTGAAGCACTGTTAGGGCGCGTGAGTGTGCAGCGGTGTCGACAGCTTTTCTGACAACAGCCAACCGCCAGGCAGAAGGTGTGAAGGAAGGACCCCAGAATCCTGCAAAGGTTCTCCCCCCGGGGCAGGGAAGCAAGAGCAACAGACCTCCTATGTGGAAAGACCTCAGCTGGCCTTGGCTGAGGGGAGGGTGTTGGGCCAGTCCTCAGGCCCCAGGGATGTGTCCATCCCTTGGAGCCCAGCAGCTGTCCGTGGTTGCCAGGGACCCCTTCCTGCTACCAGGGGATCACATGGGCTAAGCGTTGGCATCCTGCTCGCCTGCATACAAGCTTGGGCCTGCTGTGTCTGCGAGGACACATGCCTGCCGGGGCACAGAGAACCATCAGCTTCCCGCAGGAGTGGTCACTGCCCCTCCCCTCATGGGTCCCTCTCTGCAGCTCCAGGCACATCATAGCCCTGATCTCTGGCCCAGAGGCCAGGCAGGACCTGCAGTTTCCCAAGGGAGCCCTAAACTCAGACTTCTTTTTGATGGTGCTGGAGAGGTGGGGAGGGATTTTAATTTCTTGGTTTTTCAATGTTGACCCGTGTGGTTGGCTGAAAATGGCCCCCAAAAGGTAACAGGTCCCAATCCATGGAGCCTGCCAATGTGACCTTATTTGGAAAAAGGGTCTTTGTAGAGGTCATCAAGGATCTTGAGATGAGACCATTCTGGATTACCTGGGCGGGCCCTCAATCTAGTGACGTGTCCTTATGAGAGGGGGTCCTTGTTAGAGGGGGTTAGGCAGAGAAGCCACGTGAAGACGGAGGCGGGGGTGGAGTGACGTGATCACGAGCCCAGGACGCCTGGGCCAGCAGGAGCAAGGGGCAAGAAGGATTCCCCGGAGCCGCCGGAGGGAGCCCGGCGCTGCCCACAGCTGGATTTCAGCCCGGTGACACCCGCCTCAGACTTCTGGCCTCCAGATCTGTGAGAAAATAAATCTGATGTTGTAAGCGACCCAGTTCGTGGCTTTGTTACAGCAGCCACGGGACCCTAGGGCAACAGCTCAGCGTTTTATGGCAAGCTGTGTGGTGCGGCTGGGCCAACCCGGCTGTCAGGTGCTGACCCTCCGAAGGGTAGCTCGGGGGTCCTCAGCCCTGCCCAGAGCCCCTCTGCCCCAGCTGGCCCGTCCATCTCTGACAAAGCCCCTCCCTTGCGGTGACCTCGGCCACACGGACTTCTTAGGCCACCAAGGGACAGGGCTTTGTGTGGCTGGTCACGGCACAGGCTGCCAGGGATGGTAGAGGGGAGGGTGCCAAGAAGGATCTCCACTGGTCTGTGACTGTCCCCCTGGGCCCTCCCAGCAGGCCCTGCTGACCTGTGCCCCTGGCCCCCGCCTCCAGGGCTGCTCCTGACCAGCCTCTTAGTTTCCATGACAACCATCCCAGAAATTTAAAAGGGAGGAAAAAGCAAGGTGGTGGCAGGCACAGGCACAGGCACACTCCTGGCTCCAGGTGCAGCGAGCTCACCCCTCCCTGCCTGGGTCACTCCCTGCCAGAGCCCTTCCTCGGGGGTCAGTCCTGCCCCTCCAGGTGGACCTGGGACCCTAGCAGCCACATGAGGGTCTCTGTGGCTGGTGCGGGAGTTGGCCCGTGATGCCGAAGGGCCCATCAGTCTCGTAAGGCAGGTTGGGGAGACAAGGTCACTCTCTGTGGAATGCAGGTCTAGGGGTTGCTGTGGGTGCCTTGGTGGCCATATGAAGAGGGAGGGACAGTTTGGGTGGGTGTGGAGCCTGCTGGGCTTGACACTGTGGTCAGAAGTCAACACCAGCCTCCACTCCACTGAGTTAACAAGTGCCGTTACTATCCCAGCCCATTGATGTGGCTTTCCTGAAAACGCTGGGATGGGTGCCCCCGTGAACCATGGTTTCTGCATCTGGAGAGCAGGGATGATGCCTCCTTCCTGGTGGTGGGTGGAGGTCTCAGCAAAGGAGACGAGCCCCTTTACAGCTGCCTCCCACGGCCCCAGGAGCGATGTGCCCGCTGGCTGCGTGGGTGGAGGGTGGAGGGGGACGGTGTGCGCTCTGTGCACACACACTTGACACTGCATGCATGCACTGCTCATTTGGGAACAGCAGCTCATGGCTTGGAGGACTGGCCAGCCAGCTAGTTCCCCCAGCTCCCACCTACTCCCTGGACCAAGTGCTCTGGGGCACTTGGCCTCTGTGTCATCTCACTTCTTCCCACCTGCTCACAGCGCCGCTGGTTTTGGCCTGGAGACCTTTAAGGGACCTGCCCAAGGTCACGAGCTTCAAGTGGGGCAGAGCTGGACTAAACCCCAGGTCTTAACCAGCCAGGCTCTGGCCACACTCCTGCTGCTGCCCCCGGGGAGGCTAGGGGCCTGGCTAGTGGAGCTTCTCGGCTGACACGGGGGCTCCTCCCAGCCACACCCTGACAGGTGCTCAGAGTGCCGCAGGGACAGCCAGGGAGGTTGCTGCCCTGCCGAGATGGGGAGACAGAACACGGGAAGGCTGGAGTTATAGCATGTGGACAATAAATCACCAAGTTGTTTTAAAGAATCCAGCACAGACCATGAGGAGGGACTGGGAGGGCTCAGGAGGTCCTGCATGAGAAAGCTTTTGCCACAGAGAAGAATGAAGATTCAGGACTACACGGGCCTTCCAGGAGGCTGTGCGGATGGAGCCACCTGGAGTCCATGGCCCGGCTCAACAGGGGCCCTGTGGCTGGAGTTCGGCAGGGCCAGACCTCCCCCCTCCTTCTCCCCACTGTGGTTTCGGAGGTCAATTTCCAAGGAGACCGTTCATCCTGTGGGCATTTCCTGAAGCCACAAGGAGCCGGGCTGGGCAGCTGGAGGGTCAGCACCGTGGACAGCGCCCCACAGGGCCTTGGTGGGCGTGGGGACAGCGTGCCCACAGGGGAGGGTGAGTGCCTGTGGGCGTGCGGGATGAGTTGGGTGGGCATTTGGGGTTGTGTGACGGAGCATGTGTGTTGGTGGGGTAGAGGGAGAAGCCAGCGACTCCAGTCTATTTGAACGACCCCTGCCACCTGGCCACAGACCACTCCCTTTGCCCTTCGGTGGGTGTCTGGGGCCCGGGCTCCCCGTCCATCCTGAGGACCCACTTTGGTGGGGTCTAATGCTGTCCTGATGACTTAATGCTTATGCGGTCATGCGTCCCCAGAGTGCTGCCCCATTCTTATAAGACCCCTGAGGGCCTGAGTCAGGACATGGTTACTTCCACCCATTCCCTGGGAGTCCGCTGTCCAGGGCAGCAGGTGTGGGGCGTGGACACTGTGGGATGGGCCCTCCGTGGGAGCCTCTGGCCCGGGTCCCACTGTGGAGGGGGCTGGCTTCCCCTGCCCCCTGCCTGTGGACCCAGTGACTGAGGCCCCTTCCCGCTCCTGTGAGGCTCCTGGGAGCCACAGACTGGAGGGTCTTGAGTGACCACAGCGTGTGCCCGAGCACCGGGCCTGGCCCTGGAGTGCCACGGGCTGTGGGCAGAGAGGGGCCCTGAATGCTGGGGGGCCGGGGCCGGGTCAGCTGGCCAACACTCCTGCTCATGAGGAGGGGCCCGAGAAGGCAGTTGACTGAGACTGGGGCACGTGTGACAGCAGGCTCCCCTTCGTGCCCTCAGGGCTGTTGTGAGGGTGCAGTGCGCTGTGTGTTCTGAACGGCAATGAGACCAAGGTGGTCTCAGGAATCAGCTGTTGTCGTCCTCCATGCAGTTGGGAGTCGGAGCGTGTCCGGCACGTCTCACCGTGAGACGCTGCATCAAGGTATCCCGCGCGTGGCGGGTCTGCGATCACCCAGCGCCTTCCTCCCACCCCTGCCCCTGACAGTATCGCTGCTCAGGGCCCATTTCCAGAGACCTGCCTCTCCCACCCCCGCCCCTGCCCCCTGCCTGGCCTTGTGCTGGTGGGGCACACGTGGGGGACACGTAGGCTGAGCAGCGTCGGGTGGGGCGAGAGAGGGGGCCTTTTCTCAGGGCACTCAGGGTCCGGGAGAGGCTGGGAGACACGCGCTCCGGGCTCCCACGAGGCCGTGTGCAGTCTGTGTCCCTCTGTTAAAATTACGTTCAGAGTAGAAGTCTGCTTCTGTCCATGTGGACATTTGGGACTGAGGTAATGGGGCCTCTGCCCGTCACGGGAGTCGATGGCTCGTGGCACCTCAACCCGAAACGTGGGGGTTTCTCACTGGGTCCTGGTCTCATGTGCTCACCCTTCTCCCTTAGACCACCTTCCCGTAGTGTCCACTCCAGCTGCGCCCTGATTACACCCGAATCTGCCCTACTGGCCTCGTCCTGAGCTCCAGACCATCTGGCTGTGGTCCCGTGGACGTCTACGTGGGGGTGTCCACAGGCACGGCCAGCAACACAGCCAGAGCCAAGCTGAAGTCCTCCCTGTGCGTGGGGTGGAGCTGGGACAGGGGCCTCTTCAGTCTGCACCACCGCCCCCGTCCTCCCCTACACAACTGCTTCATCTGATCTCTGTCCGTCCTCAACCCCGGCTCTTTCTAATCTGATCATGGGGTCCTTCTCAGGGTTGCTGTCCCTCCCCAGGACTCAGCAAGGCTGGCCTTGACCTCTTGCCAGGAGGGTGGGCTCTGGATTGGTGGCTGAGCTGTGTGGCCGTGGCACCGTGAGGTGTCCTGGGGTCTCACGTGCGTCTGGGCAGCTGTGTCCCCTGTGCCCGTCCCAGGGTGCCCTGGCCTGCAGGACCCAGCCTCCTGGGCCCTGAGGGTGGGCTGTCACCTAGGGGAGGAGCCAAGGCCCCTGGGGACGGTGCCAGTGCACCCCCGTGAACTGACGGGTCTGAAGGCCCCTCCTGGGCCTGCGGTCCCACATGGAAGGCAAGGACAGCAGCCTCCAGTGAAATGACCCATTAGAAGGCCACTGGGTCTCCAGGGAAGGGGACTCCTGGCTTCTCCGAGGCCCCGAGCAGGACTTAGTGGTTACATTCTGCCTGTGGGACGACCAGTCCTCGGTGTGGATCTGGGCGTGGGAGGGTGTCCTTAAGCAGAGCCTCCCCCCGGGAGTCTGATTATAGGAGTTTGTGCCCTCCCACCCCCACCGCCTGTCTCAGGCCCGAAGCAGTTGCCTAATTATGCATGTAATTAGCTGCTTGGCACCCTCAAAATTAGCAAGTGGTTAATTGTGCCTGTAATTATCAGCGGCAGCCGTAATGAACCGTGGGAGTGACTTCTGGTTACGCATGCTGTTGTGGATGCAAATTTGCACCTAAGTAGAGGCTGGGGTCCTTGGCAGGGAGAGGAAGTTGGAAGACCCAGCTCTGCGAGGGGCCAGGGTGCGGGGAACGCCTGGCCTGGGGCTCAGGGCCAGACGGCAGCCACGCAGCCTTCCTGAACTGCACCGACTGGAGGAGGGCAGGGCCTCTGCGGGTCCAGCCTGACCGCATGTGGCTGTGTGGCCTCTGCCGGCCAGCACCTCACACAGGCTCCGCTGCGTGGTCTAACGACCAGGAAGGTGGGAGCGGCCCCCGGGGCTCCTCCAGCTCCCAGTCAGGCCCGCGGTCCAGGGGTGCTGGGTCATGTGACCAGGCTGGCCAATCAGAGCGCTTCCGAGGCCCGCCAAGCCTGGCTGGGTGGCCGTCTTGTGTCCGGCTGGCCTGGGGTGGGGCAGTGGGGAGGGATGGGGGAGGAGTGGGGGGGGGCGCAACTCTGGTGCTGCCTTCCCACCAGACGGAAGAGCCACTGCAGCGGGCAGGGGCCGGGTCCCTGAGACAACAGGGGGA
This sequence comes from Ursus maritimus, assembly GCF_017311325.1. Classification (NCBI taxonomy): domain Eukaryota; kingdom Metazoa; phylum Chordata; class Mammalia; order Carnivora; family Ursidae; genus Ursus; species Ursus maritimus. Next base: position 46,350,176 of record NW_024424675.1, on the reverse strand, counting down.
GGCATGAGGATTTGCAAGTGGACGCAGGACTTCCACGGATCATGAAGGGAGGACGAGGGCCTGCGAGCTGGAGTTATCACGTCTAGGAACTTGGAAACGTGTATACCCGCGGCCCGCAGGCCTTCGCTGGTCGGTCCCCCGGGCCTCCCGCACATCAGGGGCCGGCCTGCTTTTGCTCGCGCCCGTGCTCCCGGAGCCCAGCCGGTGTCTGGGACAAAGCAGGGGCTGCAGAGGCGCCGGCTGGACAAACAGGCCCCACTCTCCACACCGCGCCCCTTGTGTGCCCGTCTGCCGCCGTGAGCCCCAGGGGCTTCGTGAACGCGTGGAGAGACACAAGCCAGGTCAAGGCCGACTATTTAAAAGGGGGACTTTATTGACTCCTCTGGAGCAGTGCGCCAATGCCCGACTCCGCTCCAGCACACGACAACTCGGCAAAGCCGCTACTCAGTTTGGGACCAAGACCGCCTGGCACTAGAAACACTGAGAAAACGTCGACGCGCTTCCCTTTTTTTTTCCTTTTTTTTTTTTTTTTGGTACAAAATGATACAAACAACAATACAAAATAGTTGTGCTGTTGACGATTACAAAAAAAGTCGGGACGTTTGCCTAACTGCACAATGCTCAGAGTTGCAGTGTGAATACATCATACTCCAGTATCTTTCCCCAAAACAACCACAGTCATGCGGGGCTGTTACACATTTTGTCCATTTTCAAAAAGAAACATGCAAAAAAAAATCAGAATGGAAAAAGGAGAGGAAAGGAAAAGAAATGCGTTCCAATGATACACAGAGCGGCCCCCCCGCCGGACGTGTCTCGCCGAGCAGGACCTGTCTTCTGTGCACCACGCTGCGGGAGCGATTTCACAGGAGGCTTTGTGCATGGGAGACCTTGTTTGGGTTTTTTTGGTGCTGTTTGTAGCATTGACAAAAATTGAGACCCCCCCCTCCCCTAACCTTCTCCCTTGGAGAGAACAGAGCTGTCCTCTCAAAGGACCAGCTGTGTCGGCCGGTGCTCACCCTAGGGAAACTGAGGCATGTCGAGGGCCTGACATGTGGCCGTTACCCCGACACTTTGGTGGCGGGGGGCCCAGCACTCGGATGTGCTGACAGACGCGGGAAAGAGAAGGAGTGGGGTGTGAGGCCCAGACAGACACAGGGGTCCTCGGCTAGGGTGCTCCCGACCACGGCCGCGTCCATGCCACTTCACCCCACAGCGCGGGGGGTTTCTCCTGTTCACAGAACAAAACTCCCTACAGAAACTAAGCTGTGTCCTAGCACTTTGCCAGAGAGGAGGCTGGGCCTCCACGGCCGGTCCCCGATCATGGGCACATCGTGGCTACAAGCTATGTGAGAGAGGTGTCTGACACTGCCTGTGCACTTAGCTAACGCTAACTTGACTTCAGAATGGAGTTCCGAGGTGGGTGTGGGAGGGCGTGGGAACCCCATCTTTCTCTGGCCCCCAGGGACTGCTGGGGCTAATGAGAGGGGCAGCTGGCTAGCCGTTCGGAAGCAGGGACGGGCACGAGAAGTCCCCCATCACAGTCCCCCCAGCCTCAGCCTGCACGATTTAAACAAAATGCATCAAGTCCCAGCGGTGGAGCGGGGCAGGGGTGCGGGGTGAGGAGGAGAGGGAAGCAGGGGAAACGGGCACTTGCTCCGGCGTCCGCGGGATCCGAGTGCAGCAGGCTGGGTCCTTGGCCGGGCCTGGCACCTCTGTCTCTGAGGGGGGCCCAGTGCCCTGGGGACCCAGGGGGGCCCCGAGATTTCAGAGAAGAGTCCACAGCTGCCTCAGCTCCCAGACCATAGTCACACTTAGAAGTTCAACAGGAGGATGAACTTTCCAAACACAAACAAAACACAGAAGATTCCAGCTCTCATCCCACCAGCCCTGACCCTCCCAGCAGTCCCTGGAATGGCCAGGCCCCCAGACGCTGGGGCAGCGCTCCTTGCCTGGCCCTGAGCCCTCTGCACAGCATGGCTTTGGACAGGGGTCCCGGCCCCTTCCCCTTGCTGGGCCACCCAACCCGACTTGGGAGATGGCTGTCTGCTAGAGGGCATCCAGCCCTTTGTTCCTCCCATCCTCCCCTGGCAGTCGGGATGGGGTCAGGGACAGAGCCCGCTACAGGCCTGGCTCAGCTCTGGGAGCATGGTGGATGGGTGAGGAGCGTGGTCTGGGGAGGAGCCCTGACACCCAGTGGGGACTCAGCCACGCCCACTGCACACGTACCCTCACATACGCTTCTTGGGCCAAAGCTGTTTGGAAAACAGGGTGACCCTAGCCATGGGGACAGGCCCTAGGCTGAGGACTGCATCAAAGACCCCCTAGGCTGAAAGCATGAAGCACAAGCTGAGCCCTGCTCTCCCCACCTCCCTAGGCTCTCAAGGCTTTTCCTTACCCAGGATTCCGGGACGGGGCTCCAAGCTGCTTCCCCAAGGGTACTCCACTGCCAAGCCCCCCCAGGGCCAGAGCACTCCTCGCCCCCTTTCTTGGGGAGCCCGTGAACAGACCAGGGTGCTCCCACGCAGCAGGGTCCTTGGGACACAGTGAGTGCTGTCCGCTGTCCCGGGAACAGACTGGAGTCTGGCTTGGGCGTCAGACCACCCGTGCAAAGGGCAGCTCCTTTCTGAGAGTCTGAGCAGCAGCTCGGTGCGGACCTGGGTCCCGAGGAGAGGACACGGGCTGTTGTCAGGTGCGTGCAGTCCAGACGCATCCGAGGGACAGATGGCACGGCAATGACAGACTGCCCGGCCACCTGGAGCAGAACATTGCTGTCCACGTCAGTTGGTGAGCATCAGAGACTCCGGTCCAGGGGGCGGGGCCGGGGAGAGGGGCTGCCAGCTGCCGGTGCTGGTGGCGCACGTTCCCGGCTCTCTCTGCCGTCCGCACAGCCCTCGGGGTGGCTGGAGGCATCCAGTTGTCAGGGGCTGGACCTTTGACGGGGTCCTCTAGGAATCCGATCGCGAGGAGTTGGGGGCTCATGTCAGGGTGTTTGGGGATGCTGGCTGGTTTGGGCTGTGGCTTCTTGGGACGCCGTACTCTTCTGGACCAAAGGCAGCGGGACCTGCATGGCATCTGGGGTGACAACTGTCTCTGGGAGAGGCCTAATGGTTGACGCGGGGGACCCGGGGGACAGCCAAGGGCAGAGATGGTAAGCATCAGGAAAGCCCCTTGGCACCCGGCCGGCCCCAGCTATGCGCAGTGTCAGGAGTCAGGGGGCAGCCGAAAACTCGGTGGGAAAGCCAAGTGCACACTGTGGGGCCTTTGGTAGATCGGCTCGGCCGCCCCCCAGGAGCCTTCTGCGGCTGGACCGCCGCCTCCCTCCAGCCTCGGGGCCGCTCGAGGGCCAGGAGACCCTGACTGCGTACAGCAAAGCTCGAAGACTCAGAAGGGCTGTTGGGATTTAGACCCCAACGTTTTCTTTGTAAATTTTGTTAAGAGAATCACCCACTTCTTTTCTTAATAAAAGACAAAAAAAAAAAAAGAAAGAAAGAAAGACCCATTCTCCCGATTCCTTAATTGGTGTCTCAGAGCTGGGACTAGCTGGGGCTGGGGCGCTCAGGACTGGGGTTGGGGGCGCGCGTGGTCTCTCTGCTTGCTCGTCACTCCTGAGTTTGAGGAATTCGATACATGTACCAAAAAGGCACTTTCATTTTTTTTTTTTTTTTAAAACAGTGCTTCTGTTCTAAGAAATTCAAGTTAAGACCGAGTGCTCTCGCTGTCCTTCAGAGCCTAGTCAGCTGTGGTGGGTGCTAAGCGTGCCGTGGGGCGAGAAGTGTTCATCCAGACAGCTCACTGTTGGGGGGCTGGGGGCGGGAGGGACCCCTAACACACCACTAAATGACACGCCGCAGGAGTCGGGAAGCCCGGCGCTCCCCGGTCCCGCTCCGCCGGCGCGTCTGGGGGCGCGGCTGCTCAGTCCTCCCGCCTCCGTACATGTCCGCCAGCTTTAGCACTGGGCCCCCAGTCATTCAGGTAATCGTAGTCTTGGTCCCCGGAGCTGGATGAGTTCAGCGAGCTAGGAGCCTGCGTAGAGCCGCTCCTCGTGAGTCGAAGACCAGCAGGAGTCGAGGGGAGGCCGTGGGGTCATTGTCAGCGGCTCGGAGTCCCTGGGGTCACAGAGACACGGGGTTAGGGTGGAGGACGTGCTGTCTCCCTCGAGCCTGATGGAATGGGGCTTGTGGGGGAGGGTCCCAGGAGAGGAGTTGACGATCAGGCCCAAGGTGAGTTATTGGGCCTTGCATACAGTAGGTGGTCAGTAAGTGCTCCCTGAGTTTTACTGAGGGAGCCTCTCAGAACTGGAGAGGGGCGGGGTTTATGAAAAGGGCGCGCGTTGAGGTAGCAAACTCAGATGCCGCACGGCCTGCCGAAACATGGCAAGAGGGCTGGTGGGCCTGTGGCGAGGTGCAGCCCTCTCAAGGGGCAGACGGGCCTCGAGCCCCGTCACTGTGACACAGAATATGAAGCTGTGGTGGCCAGAAGTCAGAAATCTCACGTTGTTACGGTCGCTATCCCGATGAACAAAACTTGACACAGCGGCTTGCTGGAGGCCTCCCCGTGCGCCCTGGCCCTCTCTCCTGCTGCCCACACCTGCCCGCTCTGCCCAAGGAAGGGTCCCGCGGCCTCCCGCACACCTGGCTCTGGGCGGTCCCTGGGGTGGCCTGGCACCTATGGCGGTCGCTGGTTGCAGGACGCACCTCACTGGGAAGGGATGCCCTTACTGCCCTCGGTAGGAATGGTTGTAGTTTCCATGCTTGCTTTGCTCTAAGAATTATTTAAAATGGGCTTTAAATTCTAGGTTGGGGAAGACATACTTCTTGGGGTTTTAAAATTTTATTACATCCTGGGGAGTGAGGCCTAAGCCAGTTCAGCTTTTGGGCAGATGTAGAAATTTGATCTGCGGCCCTGGACAGGATGTGTTTCAGGGAATGTTCGAGGGGTCTCTGTGTCTGCTGAACCACTCCCTGGGCTCTATTCTGCTTAAGTAAAGTTAGATTCTCACATAGTGGGGACATGTCACTCGACCTCTTAAACGCCGCGAGTCGGCGTTAGAGAGCAGGCGGGTACGGGGCCACGGCCGACGGCGTCTGGGGAGCGTGGCCGCCCCGCATTGGCCCCCCAGCCCCGGTCTGGATGGGCCTCGTCACCGCAGCCCGGCCACCCCAGCACAGCGTGGTCTCGGGACGTTGTTCTCCGCGGGGGGCCCTGCTCAGGGGCCTCGCCCGCGCCCCAGCACCCACCTCGCTGATGAAGTCCCTCGATGTCTCCTGGGTGGGGCACCACAGGCCTGACAGGGTACTGGGGGCCTCGGCGCCCACGGGCCGCTACGCCCACCCGGCCCGCACATCGGGGCCTTGCTCAGCACGTGCTCCATGGCCTCTGGCTGTTGAGTTGGCTGAGGTCATAGTCCTGGGAGCGGCCGGGGGAGGAGGGTCAGGCAGGGCGTCCTGTTGTAGCCGGGCACCACGCGTGCCTGCTGTCCTAGCCATCACTTGGTCCGCCTCCCCATAGTGCCCGCTCCCCTAACTCGTCCCGCTCCTACCCATCCTCAAGGCACGTGTGGGTCTGTGCCCTCGGCGCCCCGCCAACTCTCATGCCCCCGGGTGGGCCCCGCGGCCTCACATGCCTCCTGTATTCCTGGAACAGCCCCGGGGACAGCTGGGGCTCCTGTTACCGTGTTCAAGGGGTCACTAAGCCTTAGTGGGGAGGAGCTGCCCGAGTCCCCTGACGGCCAGCGCAGACCCAGCATCCAGCCGGGAGCTCCCTGGTGCCCCGCGCATGGCCTCCTGGTCACCTAACAGCCCCGTGTGGGCACAGGCCCTGGGCTGGGGGCCCGGGCCGCGGAGGGCCGGCGTGGCGGGAGCCAGGGCAGAGAGCTCACCTGGTCCTCCTCACCGCCCTTCCTCGTCGTACTTGAGGATGTTGTTCCGAACGTCGCCCCGGGGTCGATGAGCAGCTGCTTGGTGTGGCGCTCCTTCTCCCGGCGCTTCATCCACAATCAGCCAGCAGGACCATGGCTTGGGGCGGGCCGCATCGAGTGAGTAGGAGGCGCGGGGGCACGGGCGCGGCGCGCGGCTCGGCCATACTCACTGAGCAGGATGACGATGCAGACCAGGATGGCCACGATGGCGCTGGTGCCCAGACCGCCGCGCCACCGCACCAACGGTGGTGCAGTCCCCGCGTCGTCGCGCGGGCACACCTTGACCTTGATGACGGACGTGTTGGACAGCGGGGGGTTCCGGAGGTCGGTGAGCGACGATGGGGACGTCGTACACGCCAGCCTCGAAGGTACAGGGTGCGCAGGCTCAGCTGGGCGTAGTCACCTGGCAGAGCGACGGGCGGGTCGGCTGCAGCACGGCCGGCGCTCCGTTCCAGCGAGACTCGGAGGGAGAGACAGCCTAAAGTGCCTGTTTGGTTCACGCACACACGCACGCACACATGCAACTCACACTAGATCACTCCAAAGTGAGAAGACACTGGCGATTCAAGAAAAGAGCAACTGCAACTTGTTGGATGAAGAAGTCATTTCCTTAATATATAAAGAGTTCTACCAAATCAATTAGGAAAAAACCTCAAAGAAAATAGGCAAAGACACTGAATAGACAATTCAGGGAAAAATAGCAAATGGCCGTTAAATAAATGAAAAAGTACATGGTAGTTAAGGGTCCCGGTGGGAGGAAAGGGGCCCCATCTTCCTGCTCACTCTTCCGGGGCCCCTCCAGGTGCGCCACCCCAGCCGTGTCCAATTCTCCCGGAGCCTCAGGCGGGCTCACCGCTTAGGCGGGAGATGGTCCAGTTCCAAGACGGCGGCCGGGACGAAGGGCAGCTCAAGACAAGCCGATGTTAGTCGCGCCGGGCGCCGTCGACGCCGATGTTGATGGCGTTCAGGCCGGGTTTGCAGATCTGCGTTCCTGGCAGGAGCTCAGGGGCGTTGTCGTGATGTCAATCAGATAGATCTGGAGGGTCCGGTGCCGCTGGCGGGGGGATCCCTGCGGGACAGACACAGGATGACACTCCAGGCCGCGCCCTCCTCGACCTCAGGCACCCGATGAGAACAGCCCCGCACGCTGGTCCCCAGGTGCAGAGGACGGTGCCCACCACCGGGACCCCACAGCCCCCTGGGCCCGCAGAGGGTCTCTGAGGATGCTGGCCCCAGCGGCTGGCACCTGCTTCCCATCTCCCCAGCCTGGGCTCCTTTCAGTGCCCTCCCTGTTTCCCTGGCTCCACCCAGCAGGGCACCCGTGGCCAGAAGCCCTCCATCCGGGGCCTCCCCAGCTCAGCAAGCTGGTCTCAAAGCAGAGACAGACACTGGGTTGTGCCCCAAAGTGTCTCAGGGGCCACAACGTTCCCTAAGCCCCTCTAGTCCAGCCCCTGCCTCGGCCCAGGGCGATGGTGCAGGATGACACGCGTCCAGGTGGCCAGAGAGGCCCTGTCTGTCTTCTGATGGGGAGCCTGGACCCTGACATGAACAGTGGCACTTTTTGGCTGAGGCAGGGGAGCACATAAAAGGTGAATCCTGCAGCATGTCTCTTTAATCTTCTCAGAAAACGCCTCAAAGCACACTCACAGCGACGCACCGGGCCTGCCTGGGAGGCTGCTCTGACACGCGGGAGGCTGGCCCTCACTGTCAGGAGGAGTGGCGGACTCCTGTAGGCCGGGGTGCAGCCTGCACCCCTTCCCGCTGTCTTCTGTGCTTTCCTCTGCTTTGGCCATGGGTTCATGTAAAATCACTTTCTAAGTCAGCAGCTCCTCCCCACATCCTTGTGACCTGCTTCCAGGACTGAGCCTTTGAAGACCCTAGAGGTCAGGCAAGGCAGGAAGGAGGTTGCGGGTGGTTACGAGCCCCCAGCTTTCACTCTTGCTATGGAATGAGCCCTTGTGCAGGGGCCAGTCTTGCTCCTGAAGCCCGAGCGTCCTGCTGTCTTAGAACCCGCCATAGCAGACCACCAGAGGCTCACCTCAGGGCCTTTGCACACACTGCTTCCTAACTCTGGGACTCCTCTGATGCTCCTTCTTCCCCTGGCTTGTTCCTTCTCATCCCACAGTCAGCGCCTCACAGCCAAGAGCACAGCCACAAGCCCCGGCCCTCCCCTTCCATGCCCTGTTTGTTTTCTTCCAGAATGTACTCCCTGAAATTACCTGCTTGACTTCTCATTCATCTCACTGGGGCAAGAGACTGCTGAGTTGTCCCTCCATAACCATTTCCCTTTTGTCCTTAATAGAAGAACCGGAGCCCCAGATTTTCTGCAGTCATCACTGCCCAGCTGTTCGACTACATTTCTCAACATCCTTTGCAGTGAAATGCAGCTTCATGGCTAAGTTCTGGCCTTTATGAGCTAGGGTGGGGCAGGAATGTGTCCCCACCTTCCTTGCTTTTCCGCCTGTTAGCCAGAACGTGGTCGTGATGCATTGTGCCCCAGCAGCCATTTTGACCATGCCACAACTCATGGCCGGAGTGAGCCTGGCGTCTCAAACCTGACCCTAGACTCCCAGGGCTGCCTGTCTCCAGTCTTCTATGGGAGAAAAGAAACCTCAATTGTACTGAAATTTTTATCACTGTTACACGGCTGAACCTGGTTTTAGTGGACACACAGGCCTCGGGAGCTCAGCCTTGCAAGGGAGGGACTTTTGTCTGTTCTGTCTGCTGCTGGGTACTGCCGGCACAGGGCAGGAGCTCAGGGGTAGCGGCAGCAGTGGCAATGTAACTGACTTGAGGCCAGCCTCACTCCCAGTGCTTTCGAGGACACTGGCTCACTTAATTTTACAGCTCCAGGAGGAGGGTTCGGTTATCCTTTGCACTCCACAGAGAGGAGGAAACTGAGGCACAGAGCAATCAGGGTCTCTTCCTCCTACCACTAAGTGGTGCTGGGACTGATCCCTGGTTCTAGAATCCTGTTCTCCCACACTCCCTCTCCCTCCTGTGCAGAGTTGGCTGGATACCCGGGCTGTGGGCCTTGCCGGCTCCTGGGTCCAGGCAGGGGTGTCCTTGGGCCTGGAGTCCCAGCACTTCAACTATGGAGCTGCTCTCCACAGCCCTTGGAGGACCCAGTGCTCATGAACCTTCTTCCTGCCGCATGTGGGCCCCACTGCTGTCGCTCTCAGCCCAGCCCCTCACCCCTGCCTGGTTCACTTCACCCTGCTACCCAGGCTCCGTCTCATTCTGGCTCAGGGGCCTCCACACACCCTCCGAGCCCCAGGGCCTCGTGCTGCTGGGGTGTGGCTTCTCATGGTGCCTGCCCTGTCTCGGGCTCCTCACGCCCCCGCCCCCCACTCTGTTGAGGGCTGCAGGGGCTCTGATCGCGGGGGCGGCATCCCAGGGGCTGCTTAGGGGCCTCAACTCTGCGGGATCAGCACGAAGGGGACTGCTTGGCTAAAACATGGATGAAGTTCACCTGCCCTCAGTTTACAAAACAGGTAGGAGCTGCGAGGCCGCTTTGGGCTCACACAAGTTTCAGCGAGACGCCGGTTGACAACCTCAGCTCGCTTTGCCACTCCGGCCCTCCCAGTGCCCCGAGTGCCGTGGAATGAGGAAGGAGTGTTTGTCCAGACACGCAAGCTGGTGGTCAGGCTGCGACCTCGTGCTCTGAACGCATGGAGAGGGGGCTGCCCGGGGCGCCGAGGACGACGGCCCCCTGGGCTCTGCACAGGGCACCCGACACCACGCCTGCCTCCCCTGCTCCTCCTCCAGCTTCTCCGCTCGGGGGCAGGCCTCCGTCTCCCTGCCGCAGAGCCCCCCGGTGCGGGTGGGCGCGGCAGTCACCCCCGAGCGGCGCACTGCCACGGCCGCCAGGAAGGTGGCCTCAGACGTTGTTTTTGATGTAGAGGGACTCGCTGTCGAAAGCACGGCCGCCGTGGTGATCTGACCGTTGGTGGCGTTAATGTGCAGCCAGTTCGCGGGGTCCGACAGCTTGGAGTATCTGAGGAGGCAGGAGGTGAGGCATGAAGGCGACAGTGGCCCTGAGCCCAGTACTTACTTCTGGCGGGCGCCCGCCTTAAACACTGGGGGAGCTTTCCTCCAGCCCAGGACGGCTCCTCTCCTCAACGGTTCTTAGTTGCCACGGCAGACGGGCTCTTGATCCAGGAGGCAGATGCTGTCATCTGACAGGGACACTGAGGAACAGAGAGGGTAAGTGACCTGCAGCCACAGCGGGTGACAAGCCAGGGGGAACCAGCCCCACTCGAGAGGGCTGCAGGGCTCGGACGGCCTTCCGCCTCGCGCTGGGTGGAGAGAGCACGCGAGCTCATGCTTTGTTGAGCGCCTGGGGCACGCACTGACCGCCTGATCGTGCGGCCGGGGGGTGGCCCGCTGTCCCCAGGACGGGGGGCCCCCGTGGCTCCCTGCCCGGAGAGACGACACAGGCTGGGGACTTCCCAGGGTGCAGGTTTCACTGGCATGCTGGACTCTCTGTATGGACAACAAGGAGCCCGAGGGGGCGCCTTCCTGCAGCCTCCGAGGGCGGACCTCACCTCACGGCCTGCTGCATGAAACGGTCAGGGTCCACGCGGAAAACGCGGTCAGCACGGTGCCAGTGGGCACGCCTCCTCCAGGCGGGATCAGCTTGTGGTTGAGGGGAAGTAGGGCGCCTCGTTGATGTCCATGACGGAGATGGTCACTCCCTGCCGTGGACTGGAAGGACATCTGATCCCACTGGCCAGGGGCGCCTGGTTGGACACCATCACAGTCAGCAGAATGCTCTGTTCAGCTCATAGTCGACTGCCTGAACGAGAGAAGCCCGAGGCGGTGGGCTGGTGCCGGTACTGGCGGGGCCGGCTCGAGGGCGGTGGCCGAGGGCTGGTGGGCCTGCACTGCCACCCCAGTCTGCTCCCGCCTCCAGCCCTGCTTTGAGCCCAGGATGCTCGTCCCGAGGAAGCTGTCTCTGACTCCCTGGTCTCTGGCTTCCCTGAGGTCTGCCAATGGGAGTGAGAAAGAGTTTGGGGGTAAAGGACCCCACCGTGCCTTCCCATCATGCCCTGGGAGGACTCCTGGGGCTCCAGCTCGGGGCAGCACCCCTCCCCGCGCCAGCTCTCAGCAGGTGCTGGTCCTCCAGGCTGGTGAGCCAAGGCCCCCACTGCTGTTTGTCTAGGGCCCCTGCTGGGTGCAGCGGGCGGTCTTTCTGTTGTTCTACCCCCACCCCCCAGTTTTTGGTAATTTGTAACAGCAGCCCCAGGACACTGGCCACACACCAGCTCCGTGCCTTCCTCTGCACGTGGCTCCTGCATGAACATGATTCCCGGTTACACCCTTGGGGCGCCAGGACCCCACTGACAAATGCTTTCAGAACGGGTCTATGGTCTGGGGTGCTCCTCACATTTTGGGGAGGGAGGGAAGTTTCGAGGAGGCACTTCTCTCAGTCTTGAGACGGTAACCACAGGTAGTGACTCAAAAGACCAGCTGACAGTCTCGGGTGCGACACTACGGCAGTGTTTACACCCTTCCGTCGGGATAGGTGCGTGGTGACACAGGGTGTCTCCCCGCAGGAGGTCTCACAGGTACGCACGGGGCTAGTGGCGGGCTGGGGAGGTCTGCAGCTGTGAGAATGAATGAGGACCGCGCCCTGAAGTGGACAGACCCCCAGGATCTGATGGAGAGCAGAAGGAGTAGATACACAGGGGCTGCCTTTCGTGTAAGGAGGGAGAGGGATCTGAATTTGCATTTGTTCGTATTTGGCAAGGAGGACCGCAAGAGGACCTGGAAAATGCATAAAGATGGCGGCCTGTAAGCAGAGGGGCGGCCCGGGCTGAGGGAAGGGCTGGGGGTCGAGGTTGCTACGAGCATATCGTCACGGCGCCAGGACGTTTTCTCTTACCACCACGCTTTAGGCGTTAGCATATAAAATTATACACGTAAAGCCGGCCTCTGAAAATTGTAAGCACACTGAAGTAAAAGGAGACTGTGTAACAACTGGTAACATAAGAAAAGAATGAGTTCAGGTGACTAGGGCAGTTTTAGATAAGGGCAATAATCATTGCAAAGAAATCTTGAGCTCACTTGGTCTCCTCACTGTTGGTCGTGATTTGGGGTTTGTTATATGTAAAGCTTGTTATGTCTATCGCAGGATAAAGTAAACAAACACTTGTAATAATGGGGTTAGGAATAAGATTTTCAGTGTAAGAGAAACGAGATACAAGCGTGAAGTCATCAAAGTGACGCAAAAGTCCTCCGGTACAAATCTGAATAAACAACCATTTGAATCAGTGTAAGAAACGGGACAGTCAGGATGGGCGTGTGCCGTGGCCTCCTTGCCCTGCCCCCCAGACGCCCAGGAGCAAGGGCAGCCAGAGCCAGCTCCTCTGGGGCCTGATGCTGGTTTCTAAGTACCGAACCCCTCACCGGGAGGGTCGGCCGAGCCCGAGGGGCAGGCAGCCCGGCGACATGAACTGCTTGGGCCACGATGCCCGAGACGGCTCGTGGGCGGAAGGACCCAGGAACCAGCCAGAGGACGCGCCACCGGAGGCCAAACCAGGGAATGACTGCAGCTGAGCAAAGCACATTGAGTATGCAGATGCACGCCGCCTTACCAGCCACGGGACACGCAGACGCATACGCACACACACGCACGCAAACACACACACGCAAACACGCAAACACACACGCACACGCGCAAACACACACACGCACACGCAAACACGCACAAACACACATGCATGCACATGAAAAACACACATGCATGCACACACATGGCCACGCAAACACACACACGCAAACACACACACACACGCAAACACGCAAACACACACGCACACGCAAAACACACATGCATGCACACATGAAAAACACACACGCACTCCGCAAACACACCCGCACGCACGCACACACATACACGCATACGCACCTGCAGTTTTGCTTATGGCTGTGGTGGGAGGATTCACTGCCTCCATCCAGGTCCCAAGGTCTGGAATCTGTGATGTGTCGCCTCCACGCACCAGGACTTTGTGGACTGATGTAGTTAGGGGTCTTGCAATGGGAGGTGGGCCGATGTCCCAGGTGGCCCAGAATAGCATCTGAGGGTGTTTATAAGTGGAGACAGAGGGACCTTGGCCTGGCAGCAAGCAGCGTGGGGATGGAGGCAAAGAATCTGGCTCTCTGAGGACGGAGGAAGGGCCACGGAGTTGACGTGGGTTTTCCAACCTGGGAAAAGCCAACAGATGGAGCACCAGAGCCCCCGGGGAGCACAGCCTTGCTGGCTCTTTGGCTTTGCCCCGTTGAAGCAGATTTTGCACTTCTGACTTCCAGAAGTGTGAGAGGCTGCATGCTGTTGTGTGGACACCCAGCTCGATGCACTATCACAGCAGCTCAGCCGAAAGTCAGGTGACGCGGACAGCTGCTGGTCTGCGAACGGGACACCAAATGCAGCGAACGAAGCTTTTGTCTGCTTTTTCTGTGGGCTCTCTATTAGTTCCCCTGCTCCGAGCTTAGTGGCTTAGAGCAACAATAAATTTGTTATCTTACACTTCTGGAGGTCAGATGTCAAAATCAGTGTCCTTTTGGCTGTAAGTGTCAGGGTATGTGGGCTTGGTTTTCCCGAGGCTTGCTCTTCCAGCTCCTAGAGGCCACCTGTGCTCTCTCGGCCCTCCCACCTGCAAAACAGCAATGTGGCCCCTTGCAGTCTGCCTGCGACCTGCTTCTTTCCCCACGGCGCCGGGA
>NW_024424675.1:46315114-46335114 GCF_017311325.1 Ursus maritimus | reverse complement strand
TTGTAGTTTCCATGCTTGCTTTGCTCTAAGAATTATTTAAAATGGGCTTTAAATTCTAGGTTGGGGAAGACATACTTCTTGGGGTTTTAAAATTTTATTACATCCTGGGGAGTGAGGCCTAAGCCAGTTCAGCTTTTGGGCAGATGTAGAAATTTGATCTGCGGCCCTGGACAGGATGTGTTTCAGGGAATGTTCCGAGGGGTCTCTGTGTCTGCTGAACCACTCCCTGGGCTCTATTCTGCTTAAGTAAAGTTAGATTCTCACATAGTGGGGACATGTCACCGACCCCTCTTAAACGCGCAGTCGGCGTTAGAGAGCAGGCGGGTACGGGGCCACGGCCGACGGCGTCTGGGGAGCGTGGCCGCCCCGCATTGGCCCCCCAGCCCCGGTCTGGATGGGCCTCGTCACCGCAGCCCGGCCACCCCAGCACAGCGTGGTCTCGGGACGTTGTTCTCCGCGGGGGGCCCTGCTCAGGGGCCTCGCCCGCGCCCCAGCACCCACCTCGCTGATGAAGTCCCCGATGTCTCCTGGGTGGGGCACCACAGGCCTGACAGGGTACTGGGGCTCGGCGCCCACGGGCCGCTCGTCCACCCGCCGCACACCGGGGGCCTTGCTCAGCACGTGCTCCATGGCCTCTGGCTGTTGGAGTTGGCTGAGGTCATAGTCCTGGGGAGCGGCCGGGGGGGGGGAGGAGGGTCAGGCAGGGGCGTCCTGTTGTAGCCGGGCACCACGCGTGCCTGCTGTCCTAGCCCATCACTTGGTCCGCCCTCCCCATAGTGCCCGCTCCCCTAACTCGTCCCGCTCCTACCCATCCTCAAGGCACGTGTGGGGTCTGTGTCCCTGCGGCTGCCCCTGCCAATCTCATGCTCCCCGGGGTGGGCCCCCTGCGGCTCACATGCCTCCTGTATTCCTGGAACAGCCCGGGGGGACAGCTGGGGCTCCTGTTACCGTGTTTCAAGGGGTCACTAAGCCTTAGTGGGGTAAGGAGCTGCCCCGAGTCCCCTGACGGCCAGCGCAGACCCAGCATCCAGCCGGGCAGCTCCCTGGTGCCCCGCGCATGGCCTCCTGGTCACCTAACAGCCCCCGTGTGGGCACAGGCCCTGGGCTGGGGGCCCGGGCCGTGCGGGGCCGGCGTGGCGGGAGCCGGGGCAGAGAGCCTCACCTGGTCCTCCTCACCGCCCCCTTCCTCGTCGTACTTGAGGATGTTGTCGCGAACGTCGTCCTCGGGGTCGATGAGCAGCTGCTTGGTGTGGCGCTCCTTCTCCCGGCGCTTCATCCACACGACAAACAGCAGGACCATGGCTGTGGGGGCGGGGCCGCACCGTGAGTAGGGAGCGCGCGCGGGGGGCACGGGCGTGCGCGCGGGCTCGGCCATACTCACTGAGCAGGATGACGATGCAGACCAGGATGGCCACGATGGCGCTGGTGCCCAGACCGGCCGCGGCCACCGCACCAACGGTGGTGCAGTCCCCGTTCTCGTCGCACGGGCACACCTTGACCTTGATGACGGACGTGTTGGACAGCGGGGGGTTCCCGGAGTCGGTGACGACGATGGGGACGTCGTACACGCCAGCCTCAAGGTACAGGGTGCGCAGGCTCAGCTGGGCGTAGTCACCTGGCAGAGCGACGGGGCGGGCTCGGCTCAGTCTACGGCCGGCGCTCCGTTCCAGCGAGACTTCCGGAGGGAGAGACAGCCTAAAGTGCCTGTTTGGTTCACGCACACACGCACGCACACATGCAACTCACACTAGATCACTCCGCAAAGTGAGAAGACACTGGCGATTCAAGAAAAGAGCAACTGCAACTTGTTGGATGAAGAAGTCATTTCCTTAATATATAAAGAGTTCTACCAAATCAATTAGGAAAAAACCTCAAAGAAAAATAGGCAAAGACACTGAATAGACAATTCGTGGAAGAAATAGCAAATGGCCGTTAAATAAATGAAAAAAAGTACATGGTAGTTAAGGGTCCCGGTGGGAGGAAAGGGGCCCCATCTTCCCTGCTCACTCTTCCGTGGGCCCCCTCCAGGTGCGCCACCCCAGCCGTGTCCAATTCTCCCGGAGCCTCAGGCGGGCTCACCGTTTAGGCGGGAGATGGTCCAGTTCTTCCGCACGGCGGCCGGGACGAAGGGCAGCTCGAAGACATAGGGGCCGATGTTGGGGTCGACGTCGGCGTCGGCCGCTGTGATGTTGATGGCGTTCAGGCCGGGCTTCTCGCAGATCTGCGCCTCCTTGGGCAGGAGCTCAGGGGCGTTGTCGTTGATGTCAATCAGATAGATCTGGAGGGTCCCGGTGCCGCTGGCGGGGGGGATCCCTGCGGGACAGACACAGGATGACACTCCAGGGCCGCTCCTCCGGGACCTCAGGCACCCGATGAGAACAGCCCCGCACGCTGGTCCCCAGGTGCAGAGGACGGTGCCCACCACCGGGGACCCCACAGCCCCCTGGGCCCCGCAGAGGGTCTCTGAGGATGCTGGCCCTGAGCGGCTGGCACCTGCTTCCCCCATCTCTCCCCAGCCTGGGCTCCTTTCAGTGCCCTCCCTGTTTCCCTGGCTCCACCCAGCAGGGCACCCCGTGGCCAGAAGCCCTCCATCCGGGGGCCTCCCCAGCTCAGCAAGCTGGTCTCAAAGCAGAGACAGACACTGGGTTGTGCCCCAAAGTGTCTCAGGGGCCACAACTGTTCCCTAAGCCCCTCTAGTCCCAGCCCCTGCCTCGGCCCAGGGCGATGGTGCAGGATGACACGTGCCAGGTGGCCAGAGAGGCCCTGTCTGTCTTCTGATGGGGAGCCTGGACCCTGACATGAACAGTGGCACTTTTTGGCTGAGGCAGGGGGAGCACATAAAAGGTGAATCCTGCAGCATGTCTCTTTAATCTCTCAGAAAACGCCTCAAAGCACACTCACAGCGACGCAGCTCGGGCCTGCCTGGGGAGGCTGCTCTGACACGCGGAGGCTGGCCCCTCACTGTCAGGAGGAGTGCGGGACCCTCGTAGCCGGGGTGCAGCCTGCACCCCATTCCCGCTGTCTTCTGTGCTTTCCTCTGCTTTGGCCATGGGTTCATGTAAAATCACTTTCTAAGTCAGCAGCTCCCCTCCCCACATCCTTGTGACCTGCTTCCAGGACTGAGCCTTTGAAGACCCTAGAGGTCAGGCAAGGCAGGAAGGAGGCTGGCGGGTGGTTACGAGCCCCCAGCTTTCACTTGCTATGGAATGAGCCCTTGTGCAGGGGCTAGTCTTGCTCCTGAAGCCCGAGCTGCCCTGCTGTCTTAGAACCCGCCATAGCAGACCACCAGAGGTCTACCTCAGGGCCTTTGCACACACTGCTTCCTAACTCTGGGACTCCTCTGATGCTCCTTCTTCCCCTGGCTTGTTCCTTCTCATCCCACAGTCAGCGCCTCACAGCCAAGAGCACAGCTACAAGCCCTGGCCCCTCCCTTCCATGCCCTGTTTGTTTTCTTCCAGAATGTACTCCCTGAAATTACCTGCTTGACTTCTCATTCATCTCACTGGGGCAAGAGACTGCTGAGTTGTCCCTCCATAACCATTTCCCCTTTTGTCCTTAATAGAAGAACCGGAGCCCCAGATTTTATCTGCAGTCATCACTGCCCAGCTGTTCGACTACATTTCTCAACATCCTTTGCAGTGAAATGCAGCTTCATGGCTAAGTTCTGGCCTTTATGAGCTAGGGGTGGGGCAGGAATGTGTCCCCACCTTCCTTGCTTTTCCGCCTGTTAGCCAGAACGTGGTCGTGATGGCTGGAGCCCCAGCAGCCATTTTGGACCATGCCACAACTCATGGCCGGAGTGAGCCTGGTGTCTCAAACCTGACCCTAGACTCCCAGGGCTGCCTGTCTCCAGTCTTCTATGTGGGAGAAAAGAAACCTCAATTGTACTGAAATTTTTATCACTGTTACACGGCTGAACCTGGTTTTAGTGGACACACAGGCCTCGGGAGCGTCAGCCTTGCAAGGGAGGGACTTTTGTCTGTTCTGTCTGCTGCTGGGTACTGCCGGCACAGGGCAGGAGCTCAGGGGTAACGGCAGCAGTGGCAATGTGCTGACTTGGGCCAGGCCCCACTCCCAGTGCTTTCGAGGACACTGGCTCACTTAATTCTTACAGCTCCAGGGGAGGAGGGTTCGGTTATCCCCACTCCACAGAGGAGGAAACTGAGGCACAGAGCAATCAGGTCTCTTCCTACCACTAAGTGGTGTTGGGACTGATCCCTGGTTCTAGAATCCTGTTCTCCCACACTCCCTCTCCCCTCCTGTGCAGAGTTGGCTGGATACCCGGGGCTGTGGGCCTTGCCGGCTCCTGGGTCCAGGCAGGGGTGTCCTTGGGGCCTGGAGTCCCAGCACCCCAACTATGGAGCTGCTCTCCACAGCCCTTGGAGGACCCAGTGCTCATGAACCTTCTTCCTGCCGCATGTGGGCCCCACTGCTGCCGTCTCTGCCCAGCTCCCCTCACCCCTGCCTGGTTCACTTCACCCCTGCTACCCCAGGCTCCTCGGGGCTCCTCATTCTGGCTCAGGGGCCTCCACACCCCCTCCGAGCTCCCAGGGCTCGTGCTGCTGGGGTGTGGCTTCTCATGGTGCCTGCCCTGTCTCTGGGGCTCCTCACGGCCCCCCGCCCCCACTCTGTTGGAGGGCTGCAGGGGTCTGGATCGTGGGGGCGGCATCCCAGGGGCTGCTTAGGGGGCCCCCCAACTCTGGTGTGGGATCAGCACGATGGGACTGCTTGGCTAAAACATGGATGAAGTTCACCTGCCCTCAGTTTACCAGGTAGGGAGCTGCGAGGCCGCTTGGGTCACGTTCAGCCGAGACGCGGCTGGACAACCCTCAGCCCGCTTCTGCCATCCCGGCCCTCCCAGTGCCCCGAGTGCCGTGAATGAGTGAAGGAGTGTTTGTCCAGACACGTAAGCTGGTGGTCAGGCTGCGACCCGTGCTCTGAACGCATGGAGAGGGGGCTGCCCGGGGCGCCGAGGGACGACGGGGCCCCCTCAAGGCTCTGCACAGGGCACCCGACACCACGCCTGCCTCCCCGCTTCCCTCCTCCAGCTTCTCCGCTGGGGGCAGGCCTCCCTCCGTCTCCCTGCCGCAGAGCCCCCGGTGCGGGTGGGCGCCGGCAGTCACCCCCGGAGCGGGGCGCACCGTTGTCGGCCGCCAGGAAGGTGGCCTCATAGACGTTGTTTTTGATGTAGAGGGACTCGCGGTCGAGCACGGCCGCCGTGGTGATCTGACCGTTGGTGGCGTTAATGTGCAGCCAGTTCGCGGGGTCCGACAGCTTGGAGTATCTGAGGAGGCAGGAGGTGAGGCATGAAGGCGACAGTGGCCCTGAGCGCCCAGTACCCCCCCTCGGCGGGCGCCCGCCTAAACACTGGGGAGCTTTCCCTCCAGCCCAGGACGGCTCCTCCCTCAACGGTGCCCCCTAGTTGCCACGGCAGACGGGCTCTTGATCCAGGAGGCAGATGCTGTCATCTGACAGGGACACTGAGGAACAGAGAGGGTAAGTGACCTGCAGCGTCACAGCGGGTGACAAGCCAGGGGGGAACCAGCCCCACTCGAGAGAGGGCTGCAGGGCTCGGACGGTCTTCCGCCGTGCTGGGTGGAGAGCACGCGAGCTCATGCTTTGCTGAGCGCCTGGGGCATCGCACTGACCGCCTGGATCGTGGCTGTCCCCAGGACGGGGGCCCCCGTGGCTCCCTGCCCGGAGAGACGACACAGGCTGGGGACTTCCCAGGGTGCAGGTTTCACTGGCATGCTGGACTCCTCTGTATGGACAACAAGGGAGCCCGAGGGGGGCGCCCCTTCCTGCAGCCCGAGGGCGGACCCACCTCACGGCCTGCTGCATGAAACGGTCAGGGTCCACCGCGGAAAACGTGGTCAGCACGGTGCCAGTGGGCACGCCCTCCTCCAGGCGGATCAGCTTGTGGTTGGAGGGGAAGTAGGGCGCCTCGTTGATGTCCATGACGGAGATGGTCACCCCTGCCGTGGACTGGAAGGACATCTGGATCCCACTGGCCAGGGGCGCCTGGTTGGACACCATCACAGTCAGCATGAATGCTCTGTTCAGCTCATAGTCGACTGCCTGGAACGAGAGAAGCCCGAGGCGGTGGGCTGGTGCCGGTGCCTGCGGGGCCGGCTCGGAGGGCGGTGGCCGAGGGCTGGTGGGTCTGCACCTGCCACCCCAGTCTGCTCCCGCCCCTCCAGCCCTGCTTTGAGCCCAGGATGCTCGTCCCGAGGGAAGCTGTCTCTGGACTCCCTGGTCTCTGGCTTCCCCTGAGGTCTGCCAATGGGAGGAGAAAGAGTTTGGGGGTAAAGGACCCCCACCGTGCCTTCCCATCATGCCCTGGGAGGACTCCTGGGGCTCCAGCTCCCCCGGGGGCAGCACCCCTCCCCGGCGCCAGCTCTCAGCAGGTGCTGGTCCCTCCAGGCTGGTGAGCCAAGGCCCCCACTGCTGTTTGTCTAGGGGCCCCTTGCTGGGTGCAGCGGGCGGTCTTTCTGTTGTTCTACCCCCACCCCCCAGTTTTTGGTAATTTGTAACAGCAGCCCCAGGACACTCACACACCAGCTCCGTGGGTTCTCTTCCCTCTGCACGTGGCTCCTGCATGAACATGATTCCCGGTTACACCCTTTTGGGGCGCCAGGACCCCGACTGACAAATGCTTTCAGAACGGGTCTATGGTCTGGGGTGCTCCTCACATTTTGGGGAGGGAGGGAAGTTTCGAGGAGGCACTTGGGGCCCTGAGACGTGTAACCACAGGTAGTGACTCAAAAGACCAGCTGGACAGTCTCGGGGTGCGACACTACGGCAGTGTTTACACCCTTCCGCTCGGATAGGTGCGTGGTGACACACAGGGTGTCTCCCGGCAGGAGGTCCTCACAGAGGCCGCACGGGGCTAGTGGCGGGCTGGGGAGGTCTGCAGCTGTGAGAATGAATGAGGACCGCGTCCTGAAGTGGACAGACCCCCAGGATCTGATGGAGAGCAGAAGGAGTAGATACACAGGGGGCTGCCTTTCGTGTAAAGGAGGGAGAGGGATCTGAATTTGCATTTGTTCGTATTTGCAGAAAGGAGGACCGCAAGAGTGACCTGGAAAATGCATAAAGATGGCGGCCTGTAAGCAGAGGGGCGGCCCGGGGCTGAGGGAAGGGCTGGGGGTCGAGGTTGCTACGAGCATACGGTCACGGCGCTGTGACGTCTTCTACCACCACGCTTTAGGCGTTACATATAAAATTATACACGTAAAGCGATCTCTGAAAATTGTAAGCACACTGAAGTAAAGGGAGACTGTGTAACAACTGGTAACATAAGAAAAGAATGAGTTCAGGTGACTAGGGCAGTTTTTAGATAAGGGCAATAATCATTGCAAAGAAATCTTGAGCTCACTTGGTCTCCTCACTGTTGGTCGTGATTTGGGGTTTGTTATATGTAAAGCTTGTTATGTCTATCGCAGGATAAAGTAAACAAACACTTGTAATAATGGGGTTAGGAAATAAGATTTTCAGTGTAAGAGAAACGAGATACAAGCGTGAAGTCATCAAAGTGACGTAAAAGTCCTCCGGTGTCAAATCTGAATAAAACAACCATTTGAATCAGTGTAAGAAACGGGGACAGTCAGGATGGGCGTGTGCCGTGGCCTCCTTGCCCTGCCCCCCAGACGCCCAGGAGCAAGGGCAGCCAGAGGCAGCCAGCTCCTCTGGGGCCTGGATGCTGGTTTCTAAGTACCGGTCCTCACCGGAGGGTCGGCCGAGCCCGAGGGGGCAGGCAGCCCGCGACATGAACTGCTTGGGCCACGATGCCCGGAAACGGCTCGTGGCGGAAGGACCCAGGAACCAGCCAGAGGACGCGCCCACCGGAGGCCAAACCAGGAATGACTGCAGCTGAGCAAAGCACATTGAGTATATGCAGATGCACGCCGCCTTACCAGCCACGGGGACACGCACGCATACGCACACACACGCACGCAAACACACACGCAAACACGCAAACACACACGCACACGCAAACACACACACGCACACGCAAACACGCACGCAAACACACATGCATGCACATGAAAACACACATGCATGCACACACATGCACACGCAAACACACACACGCAAACACACACACGCAAACACGCAAACACACACGCACACGCAAACACACATGCATGCACATGAAAACACACACGCACCCGCAAACACACCCGCACGCACGCACACACACATACACGCATACGCACCTGCAGTTTTGCTTATGGCTGTGGTGGGAGGATTCACGGCCTCCAAAGACATCCAGGTCCCAAGGTCTGGAATCTGTGATGTGTCGCCCTCCACGGCACCAGGACTTTGTGGACTGATGTAGTTAGGGGTCTTGCAATGGGAGGTGGGCCGGGATGTCCCAGGTGGCCCAGAATAGCATCTGAGGGTGTTTATAAGTGGAGACAGAGGGACCTTTGGCCTGGCAGCAAGCAGCGTGGGGATGGAGGCAAAGAATCTGGCTCTGAGGACGGAGGAAGGGCCACGGAGTTGGGACGTGGCTCTCCAACCTGGGAAAAGCCAACAGATGGAGCACCAGAGCCCCCGGGGGAGCACAGCCTTGCTGGCTCTTTGGCTTTGCCCCGTTGAAGCAGATTTTGCACTTCTGACTTCCAGAAGTGTGAGAGGCTGGCGTGTTGTGTGGACACCCAGCTCGATGCGAATTGTCACAGCAGCTGCCGTAAAGTCAGTGACGCGGACAGCTGCTGGTCTGCGAACGGACAATTAAATGCAGCGAACGAAGCTTTTGTCTGCTTTTTCTGTGGGCTCTCTATTAGTTCCCCGTTCCGATTTAGTGGCTTAGAGCAACACAAATTTGTCATCTTACACTTCTGGAGGTCAGAGGTCAAAAATCAGTGTCCTTGGGCTGCGGTCAGGGTATGTGGGGCTTGGTTTTCCCGGAGGCTTGCCTCTTCCAGCTCCTAGAGGCCACCTGTGCTCTCGGCCCCTCCCCCACCTGCAAAACAGCAATGTGGCCCCTTGCAGTCTGTCTGCGACCTGCTTTCCCCACGGCGCCGGGGACTCTGACCTCCTGCTTCCCTCTCCCAAACACGCCGTGAGCCCAGGGCTCCTGGATTCCCTGGGGTAACCTCCTATCTTAGAACGCTTAACTGACTCACACTGGCCCTGCGTGTGCCGCACACTCATGGGTTCCCGGCCTGGGGCCTGGGCACGTCTGGGGGGCTGGGCACTGACCACTGCAGACCCGCATCTCTGTGTCCTGCGGAGATCTTCTTGGTGAGAGGAAGCTCTTTCGTACGGAGGAATTCTAGCCAGGGAATGACAGAGTTTTAAAAGCACCATTCTGCACGCCCTAATGAAGACGTTTACGTGGACAAGCCAGCCGGCGGAGACTGACGGAGGAGGGCGTATTTGCAGGCACGAAGCATCACGTTCCAACCGCTGGCAGGTCATAAGGGGCAAAAGTCAACTCTGCGATGACGGGAACGGGCTGTCACCTCGTGAGCCCCTGGTCAGGCTTAGATGACCAGAGTGGGACAACCGGGCACCACGGGCTTCCTGATGTGACTCAGCCCCAGCCACAAGGCCCCTCCCCAGGGACGGCCCCTGCAGGTCTAAATCCCAGGTGAAGGAAATGTGGGAGAGCGAGGAGCAAGATTCGCCGTGAGGAAGTGATTGGACAGTCTGGCACACGGGGCCTCCCATAGGCCAACTGACCCCGTGTCTGTGACAGGTCAACGGTGGGTGGAATGTTCTAGATTAAAAGAGTCAAGAGATGTTGCAACCAAATGCATGTAGGGACCCTGTTCGGATCCAGATCTGAAAAACCATGGCAGAGAGACACTCTGAGGAAAATTAAGGGACACCGAACACAGACTTGCATCGGAGGATATGAAGGGAGGACGGCTGCTTTCGTCAGGGGTGTGATGGTGTGACTGCGGCAGGTGTATCTGTGAGGGTGACGCATCCCAACACAGAGATGGAGGTCATGAGGTCTGGGAGTTAAAAGCCTCTTTCACCAAGAAACGGAGATGAGGCGGTCCGTACACGCTAATACCGCAGACTACGGTGCCTCTGTCCTCCGGGTGCCCCGAAACGCTCACGAGGAACAGAACAGCGCGTTTCTGCTCCGAGCGGAGCTGACCTGCTGGGCCAGGAAGCTGTGCTTGCGGCCGGTGGCGCCTCTGCTGACTGCCCCAAACCCCAGCCCCCTTTGGGTCCCCCCTCAGCTCAGCGTTTGACTTGGGGGAGCGTTAAACATCTCTCAGCCAGTGCCTCGAACCCTGGCCTTCTCAGCCAAGGCTACAGGTGAGGCGTTAAGTATGAAAAGAAGGACTTTAAAAACGAATAATGGCAGGGGATGGGCCTGGGGTTCACGGAAACCCGATGCCGGCCAGACTGGAGGGTCTGGAGGCCGATGCCGTCCAGAGATCGGGGTTCTGGGCTGACCCCCATCGTCTTCTCCAGGCATGATCTTGTCCGCCCAAGGAAGGAGTGGGTCCCGCAGGGCCCCTGGAGCCCGGCTGTGAGATGCCACGTCCTTCCGTGGCACACGCCTGTCATGGCTGATGTCTTCCCCCGGCCCTGACGGCCCCTCGAGGAGGGGGCTGCCCCTTGTATCTGAGCGTGGTGCCGGTGGGGGTCAGCCTGGGGGAGGACGGGGAAGGTGTGATGCCTCCCTTGTCCACCCCCATTGCCCATCTCCTGGCATGATGCTGGGTGCTGCTTGGGTGCGTGTGTGGGGGAGAGCCTCACGCCCACAGACACCGCCCAGGCAGGACCGAACTGGTGGCCAGTCTGACGCTCCCAGTGCAGAATCGCTTGGCCGCCCTTGCCTGAGAGATACTGCCGGGACTTGAGGCCAGAGACGGGTGAGCCCTCCCGCCAGCGTGGGCTTGGTGCCTCCATCCTGGACTCTGGATGCCCCCACAGCAGCCCCCTGCTCCCACGCTGTGTCCAGGTCCCCTCGAAACCACCCAGCTGCCAATGCCTTCAGCCCCTCCCCCAGGACCTTCCGAGAGTCATCGGGGACGGGGCTCCTCCATTTAAATGTACAGTTTCCTAAGATTGTGGTGGTTTTGTCTCCGAACAAACCACCAAAAGGAAGTTATCTTTCTCCCTGTTTATTGGTTCATGTCCCTGGGGGACACGGAATAACGCTGCATGTCCTGCATTAAGATTGTGTCACCAGTCTGAGTGAGAATGCCTTCCAGAAAGACTATTATGGCCAATAAATGTCCATAGGAGGGTGAAATAAAACATATTTGTAATGGAGAAATCAATAGGTAATTTGGCCCACCAGTTCCAATTAGAGTGGCTGGATATGCTGCCCGGTCTCGGCCAGGCTGCCCCCCCAGACGTGGCGAGGACCCTCTGCTAAAAGGCAAGGGACTGGGTCTGTGGCCTCAGGAGAAGCTGCCCGGTGCTGGTGCAGGTGGTGTGGGGCAGGCCTGGGGGACCCCACTCCAGGGCCAGTGGGAAGTTTGGGGGGCTTCGCTTCCGTGCGCTGCTGCCCTGGGGGCTGTTACCTGCAGGACTGGGGGGGCTGGGGGAGGGAGGGGTCGGTGGGGGCCATGCGCCTGGCCCACCTGCTCCCCTGGGACTCCTGCCAGCCCTGCCCCGGCCTCAGCACCCAGCCAAACTCGCTCACTGCCTCCCCCAAGCCTTATTGCTGCCCAAGGGGGAGCAGAAGAGGCCCTTTCTTGGCTTTTCTGCTTCAGAAGCTGAGGTCCAGGTGTGAGGCAGGAGAAAGGGCCTGGGGTTGGTCTGAGCCCGGAAGAGATGGTGGTTTCGTGGCTGGAGGCGGAAGAGGAGGGGGAGGCGGTGGAAGAGGCAGAGGGGCTCCCGAGGAGTCCGGACACGGTGACGGACGCTCGCTGGGGCTGGCAGTCTGAGAGCAGAGATGCCATGCCCCAGCTCGGCTAGAGTGAGAGGTGGCAGGCCTGGCACGGTGGGGCAGGGTGGAGCTGGGGGGCGCGGGGGGCAGGGCAGGGGTCAGGAAGACCCGCCCGAGGCGACTGGGCACTTCCTTTGATGGACGAGCAGCCAGGATCCGTGCGAGATGGCTGGGGGCCGGGCTGACCACACGCATCTCCACACGGCGCCTCGTCCACCCCCAAAGCAGCGGAGGTCCCTGTCCGGGAGTTCCCACCACCCGGGGGCACGCGGCTGGAAAGAGCAGAGGGCTGACAGACGGGAAGCATTGCGTTGCTGGGTGGGCGGCCTCTGGCGCGGACCTGCCCGGGAACATCCTAGAAGCTCCTTCTCCACATCCCCTTGCAGACTATGAACTCCTGCAGGCCGGGGCAGTGACGGGCCCGGAGGCAGGGCATGAACACGGCACGGGAATCCGAGAACATAAGCCCCCGCCCCCACCCCAGGCAGCAGAACCCCCACTGCCTTGCACCTCTCACGCCCCCTCCTGGCCACCCCCTGCACGAGAACACCTGAAAGCACCGTGTCTCTACCAAAGGATGCAAAAGTAACCTGAAAACGCTAAGATGAAGCATCTTGCCTCAAACAGACTGTAAGTGGAGAGTTAGAGAAAGCACCATGTGGGATAACAAGAAAAAACAGGAAAACCGGAGACGTGTGTGCCTGCTGACGACTGTGGCCAGGACCCACGGTCCGGGCTCCATGGGGACGGCGCGCCCGCCTGTGCTCTCAGCGTTAGGGTTGTAACGCTCCCAGAGAGGGATTCACCTGTGACTGATGACAAGCATGGTGTCCTGTCTCCACCGCCACGCGGAGAGGTGGGAGTCCCGTAGCCCCTCGCCCCGCCCCCCTCGTCATCACACCCGTCTTCCCAGCACGTTCCCTGAGATTCATCTATAATCGCACCGAGTCCTGAGTAAAGACAGCGCGGGGAAGGGAAGGTACGGGCCTCAGCTGGTTAGAAAACACAGGAAGGATCTTCCGATATTAGAGAAACAATCCTGCAACGCATTACAAAGACGTACTCCGTCCTGGCTGAGTAGGAGTTACCGGGGGAACACAAGGGTGGTCCAACATCACACAGTCTCCCGATGGGACTCCCCCGTGCGTGGACTGAGGCGGAAATATGACCTTCCGGGAGGGGACAGGAGAGTCCTCTTTCGAGGGAGGACGGCAGGTCAGGCCGCCGAGGCCCTGGGGGTCACATGACCAGGTCCTCGCGAAGCCTGCCTCCAGCACGAGCAGGTGGGTGCAGTCCTTTGCCCCCGGAGATCAGGGGTGGCTCACACTTAACCCCGTATCCCTTCTGTTCTGTCTGTCCCAGGGCGGCGGCGGGGGACAGAACCCGCGACGGCCAGCAGGAAGCCAGGAGAGTACCCACCTTCACCACGGTGACCATGCCCTCGTTGGTGACGGGGTCTGTGCGGATGCTGAAGTGTCCTGAGGGGTCCCCGCTGATGATGCGGTAGAAAGCATTCCAGTTGGGCGAGTGGGGCTGGTCTCGGTCCATCACGGTGAGGTTTGCAACCACCACCTCCACCTGGTTTTCGGGGACCTCCCCTGCGTACTGCGGAGCATAGGAAAGACAGTGTTCTGAACCCGTGTGACAGCCTGGAGAGGTCGGGAGAGACTCTCTACCAACCCCTGGGGGGTGCCCTCGGCCTCCAGTTGCTCCTGCACACGGGGCTCCCACATGTGGGCACGTGGCATCTCGAGAGAGCTCTGGTTCCTCCAGCTGTCCCCACCACTCACCTCTAGACCGAGCCTCACCTGCACACACACACACACACACACACACACACACGCCCACCGGCCTCCCTCCCAAACCCCCTCAGGCCTTTCCCTCGTGCCCTGGAGGCCCCTGCAACAGCGGGGACGCACAAGAGACTCTAAGGTGTGTTTGCAGGACAGGAGCTGGACAGCAGTGGAGGGCTTCCCCGGGACAGTCCTGGCTGGGGTCTTGCCATCCCGGCGGTCCCACCATTGGCTCGGGGCTTGGGCTCCGCGGTGCAGATGTGTGATAACCGAACACGGAGCCTTTTCTCCTGCCACACACCGTGGGGGCTGCAAGCCCCTCCCATCAGTGAGTGGTTCACGTGGGCGAGACGGTTGTGTGCAGGGAAAGGTGTCGTGTGTGGGAGTGTGTGTGTGTGTGTGTGTGTGTGTGTGTGTGTGTGTTGGTGTGCAGGTAGAAATCTGAGCACCCCCTACCGAAGGAGAATCACTGCTCAGGGCTGGCCCCACCGGCGTGTGGCCTGTGCAGCTGTGGCCCCGCGTGGAGGGGCCCTGAGTTTGGCTGAATGCTCTGCTGTCACTGTCTTGAAACTCTTTTTTTTTTTTTTTTAAAGATTTTATTTATTTATTTGACAGAGATAGAGACAGCCAGCGAGAGAGGGAACACAAGCAGGGGGAGTGGGAGAGGAAGAAGCAGGCTCATAGCAGAGGAGCCTGATGTGGGGCTCGATCCCATAACGCCGGGATCACGCCCTGAGCCGAAGGCAGATGCTTAACCGCCGTGCCACCCAGGCGCCCCACTATTATTACTTTGTGAACTAGGGGCCCGTTTTCTTATTTTGCACCGGGTCCTGTAGGTTGTGCAGCCAGCCCTGTCACCGTGCAGAGTGATTTCGAGCTACAAAACATGGAGACCAGGTTTGGACAGAGATCTAGGGTGTCTGTAGTCACGATGGTGCAGCCCCACAGTGGCCAGCACGTGTGGGCGCCATGCCAGGCGCTGCCCGGGCAGGACTTCTCCGGTTCCTCAGGATAGCCCTGCCCTCATCCCCATTTTACAGATGAAGTAAGAGAGGTTAAGAGACCTTGGGGTCCACAGGGGTGCCCAGAGTGTCAGCTCTAAGCTTCCTGCCCCTAGTCGCGACGGTGTGGTCACAAGCTGGGGAGGAAGGAGTCCAGACCCGGGCTTGGCTGTCGTCCCAGGCAGCTTGGCTCTGAGCCCTCATCCTCCTGGGCCCCCCAACCACCGCACCTGCCTGATATCAGCGGGGAGCGGGGCCCAAGCCTCATAGTCTACCTGTTTCCACCACCGGCTGTGGCACGATGCTGCTGGCCACAGCCGAGACAGCCACCTTGCCTCGTGTCTGCCCAGGGGCTGCAGCCCAAATATGCCCATGCACGCCCTGGACAGGTGCGGGGCCGCTTTATGCCGGATGACAGGCCTCCGGTGCACTCAGGGCACCAGGCCTGGGCCTTGCCTGCTCCAGAGCGAGCTCTCCACCCCGAGTGAGTTTCGCGTGGGGCGGCTAGCCCTGCGCCCTCCACCGCCTAGGGGCTCCTAGGGCTCTGGGTCCGCAGCCACCATCTGGGGTCTCTCATGCACATCCAGGGCTGACTGCAGCCCAGGGGCCGGGCCCCCACACGCGTCTGCCCAGAGCCCTTGCATGTGCCCTACGGGCCCCCTGGACAGCCCTGGCTGGCTGGGCTGGCTCTCAGGGGACCCCCTCCTCCTGGGTGAGATGGGGGTGGGTAGCGGGACCTGCTCTGGATATCAGCTGGTGGGTGCAGCGTCCTGGCTTCCGGCTCTCTCCATCGGAGGCTGGTACACTCCCAAAGAGACTGGGCGCTTCGAGCCCAGGTCTGGGCCTCGATGGTTGCGATGGTTTTTTGCCCTGAGCACTTAGAGATTTGAGCTGGTGACTGGGGAGGGGGTTCTGGGGCGCAATGCACTGGGCCGCAGTGACCTGAACACAGGGGCTTGACTACCCGGGACCGGTAGCTGGAAGGCTGAGGGTGGCCATCAGTGGCTGCGTGTCAGCGACATCGGGGCTGGTGGCTCTGTCCTTCTCCGGCTTCCTTGAGGTCGGAGCATGGCAGCTCAGCCTGTCCTGTCTGTGCTGGGTGGTGATGAAGGACGGCCATTCCTGCACGTGTGTCCAGTTGATGAGGTCTGCCGGGCTGACCGTCCGCAGACGGATGGGGACACCGAGACCCAGCAACTTCTGTCCCCAGAGTCACTTTGCTGGTGAGAAAGAGGGGAGGTGGGGTGCAGACTCACCCAAATGACCGGTGTGTGCTTGGTGCACCCACTGTGAGTGAGACCCGGGGGACGTGGGGCAAACGTGTGCAGACGGGGCGAACAGATGCGTGAGCCGACGCACAGACCAGTGATGGCCAGAGCAATGGAGGAATCCTGAGCCCCCCACAAGGCCGGCTGCCTCCAGATAGGGAAGGGCTCCCTTCAACCTCAGGCCAGAGCCTAGGCCTTCACCTGCACTTCAGAGGCTCCCGCACCAGACTCCTGGACGCCCGGCCTCCACGCTCTGCCGGACACCCCACAGCCCACCGCTCAGGCGCACACGAACAGCCCGTCTGTCACCCGGCACTCGCACTCGCAGACCTTCCAACCCCAATGACATCACCTTGCTAGCAGGAGGAATTGTGAGTTTATCCCAAGTGGGATCTGGGGCAGCTGAAGAAGTTTCTGGCTTGTGAGACATGACAAGTTTTCTGTTTAAGTTGCCAGGCTCAGTGCAGCGGACATCTGTTAGGCTGCCTGGCTGTCCAGCACCTTCTCTATTTCCCGGAACTTGCTTTCTCAGCCTCCTCTGTAGCCATGAGCTGCTCAGGTGACCTAGGCAGCTTCCCTTTCGGGTCAGATGACCAGGGTGGGTCCTGGTGTTGCCGCCTGAGAGCCAAGTCTCCGGTGCGCCTCCAAGGGGCACCACGCCTGGCCTGGTGGGCGCCTCCAGCTGCCCTGCTCTGGCCCACTCCGGAGCTGGGGTCCTTTCCTCGGACTTCACAGCACAGGGGAGACCTATGTGTCCTGGAGTCTGACTCCTTGCAGACTCTGGTGAAGTTTATTCCAAGAGTCTGGTTTAATTCATGCGAGTTTAATAAAGGTCCCCAAAGAAAGGCCTTAGGCTGGTAAAGCCGGCTTAGGATTTTCTTATTAACTTTCCCCTGGCCATAATGAGTTTTTAATTTAATTTTTTCAGGTTTTCAGGCACAGGGAAAGCCTCTCCCATGCCTCACGGGAGGCAAAGGCCGATATTTGGGAAAGAAGGAATTTTAAGATCACTGGAACAGAGTGTCTCGCCTAGATGTTAGTCCAGAACTCAAACGTAGCCCCGTCCCAAGGGACAGGAAGGATTCCGTCTAGCACAAATCTGGCTCCGAGGCCGAAACCCGCAGGGCTCCCAGGGGAAAGTCACATTAGCATAGAGGAGGATTAGGGTGAGGACACTGAAGCCCAGCCAGGATCCAGAGAGGACCAAGAGTGACAGCCTGTCCACACGCAGGACACACGAGTCCTCCAGGCACCCATGCCACGCGGGACACACGATGACTCCTGAAGTTGTGCTTCTGTTTCTGTTCCAAGAGCCTAAACTCACTTGGGCTGGAGGACTTGACCCTCCTCTAGCTGCCCCTTGGGGTGCAGGACACCCTCTCCCCTCCGGCCCGTGGCCCCTGTGTTGGTGGGGACATGTAACTGGAAGGGGGGTGCCCTCCCTGACCTGGAACTCAGGGACCCATCACTGTCATTAGCAGTCTTGAGAGCTGGCCTGGGAGCCCCTGTCTGGCCGGCACGTGTCTGTGCCTCCATGGGCCTCGGAGCAGGAGGGGCTGTGGGGCTGGTTGGGTGCCCGGGGCTGGGTCCCCACGGAACCCCACCTGGGGACACGCCAGCACTGTGTCCTCAATCATCCGTGGCTTCTGTTGGAAAATGTATGGATGAGCCTCTGGACATCCTGATGGTTTCATTTTTTTTTGAAATTTACTTTTCTCTCCAGGAACCAGTGACGATGTCTTTTGGGTTCTGAGTTCAGGATCAGAATCAGATTGGGCGAAGCAACCACAGGCAGTCTTCCTTGACCCTGCACGTGACAGGGGAGGGACTGAGGTCTGCGGGCCAGGAGGCCATTCCCTGGCCAGCCCCTCTGAGCCTCTGTCCTCTCCCCGCGGAGCTGTCACACGAGAGGGTAGCTGACACACGGGAAAGCTCTCCTTCCGAGGACAGCTCACAGGAAAGGACCCAGGAATTAGCTAACAACGTATCTCGGACTCTCCCCTCCCCAGTGCTTTGGTTTATAAACGGGGTTTGCTGACAACAGGTGGGGCCACAGGTTCAAGCCCCTTGCTTCTGCCCTGGGACAAACCACGTTGCTGACAATAACCATCACTAACAGCCAGGCAACAACCACTGTCGTTGTCTTGACCATGTCTCCTCGTGTCCGCCTGCTCTGGGACCCACGTGCAGGTGCGCACCCCGCCAGGCAGGAACTGCTGCTCCGCCGTCTCGCAGGTGACGACCCAGAGGCTCAGAGGCTCCAGGACCTGCCTGAGGTCAGCCACTGGCTGGTGTCGGAGCCACGTTAGCTGCCGGGAGCCTGACCCCAGCCTCTGGCCCCCACCTCTGCATGGGGGGCTGGGGATCCAGGGAGTCGAGAGAAGTGCCATCTTTGGGAAGTGGACACCGGCCTGGCAGGAAGGGCTCGAGGTGGGATGTGATGTCAGGTGGGGCAGGCGCTCTGGCCTCCTGTCTCCTCGGTGCTCAGAGATGCTGTCTCTAATTAATTATCTATGGCAGAGGCTCGCACCGAGTGCCTGAGCACAATTAAGGGCGATGAGTCCGTTCCAGTTTCGAGATGCCCGATTCTCATTCTCAGGAATGCAGGCTGAGCTGAAATTTCTCCCTTCTCCTGGGTTTGTGGACGGAAGTCAGAAAGCTGAAGGTATTGGGAATTCCCAGGGCTTGGGCCAGAGTGGGCCCACTTTCAGGCAGCAGGGGCCCAGGCAGCCAGGGTAGGAGCTGCCCGGGGCCAGCCCGGCCGGACCCCGGGTAGGTTCCGAGGCTAGCCCACAGTCTACCCCCAAAGCCAAGGCTGCCTCTCCACCCAGCCAGGTGGGCCATGTCGAGGATGGAACTGCAGGTTTTATCCCAAGAAAAACCTTAAGAATGTGGGGGCCCCAGCTTCACAGGACCCAGGGCTCCCCAGTTTATTGCCCCCGCCTCTGGCAAACCATTTCTAACTCCCCTGAAGGTGACCTGTACGCAACAGGGGCTGGGCTTGCCCTGGGCCGACGCCGGCCTCCACAGTGAGGTCCTCCTGCCCCATCTCCGGAGAGCCCTGGCGGGGGCTGGGGGGGGCGGTGCCACGATCATCCTCCCTTTTGTTTGTAATACTTACGTGAATGTTAATTTAGCTAAATTCATTTTTTAACATATGATTTTATTCATGCCTGCCTTGGGATGGGGAGTGCGCCATGCCGTCAAAACGTGCGGTAGACGGGAAATGTGTCCTGTCAGCCACAAGTCCTAAACAGCAAAAACGCTGTACCTGCCCCCCCGCCCCGCCCCCGGCCCAACAGATGAGGAAACTGGGCTGCGATTGAGCCATCGGGCAACTTCACTGTGGGCCCCTCGTTGGACGTCGGAGCTGGGGCAGGACTCACGCGTGTCGAGGCCTAAACCGGTTCTGCTCAGGCCCCGTGGTGGAGGGCCGGCTGCCGCCCATGGCATTTACGGAGCAGAGGACAGCGTTGTTCAAGGCAAAACTCTCATGGAGGTCAGCGGATGCTCCTGACGTCACCCTGGGACCGTACGTCACTTCACGATGAAGTGGGGACAAACATTCAGAGAGGTCAAGCTATCAGCCCGTGGTCACACAGCGGGAGGGGACCGAGGTAAAGCTAACAAGGGGCTTCCTGACTCCAGGAGACCCTCCTGAGGGCATGTGAGGGGGCTGGGCTGGTGGAAGGGGCCAGGACACTGGGTGTCCAGGGCCTCCCCCCAGGACCCCAGGACAAGGCCAACAGGAGCCCCCTGGGGCAGAATGCAGGTTGTGTCCTGGGGGCCTCAGCCCCTAGCCCAGTAGAGCCCCGCGCTCATCCCCGAGGGAGTGTGGAGTGGGCCTGCTGAACGGCCCTATGGCCCCGCAGCAGGCTGCCCTGTACCCCGCGTGCAGCGCAGGCTAAGGGAAAATCACTTTTAATTAACATTTAAGAATAGGAACCAGATCATGCAAATTCCCCTCATCTCCGCAGCTTCTGCTGATTGTTCTTGATTAAGCTTGATATACATAGCCGGGCTGCGGGCAGGGATGTGGCCAGCCCGCGCCCCCCCCCCCCCCCCC
>NW_024424675.1:46311179-46315104 GCF_017311325.1 Ursus maritimus | reverse complement strand
CCCCCCCCCCCCCCCCCCCCCCAGGCAGACAGTGTCCCGGGGCCCCACCCGGCACCTGTCTCGAGGAACAGGCCACGGCCACCCTGACCCCGTACTGAGCCCACAGTCACTGGGCCGGTAGCCCTCCGGTGTGGGGGGTGCGGCACGTCCCCTGCCGGGAACCCGGTCCCACTCCAGCAGCTGCAGGTCTAACGAGCGAGGCCAAGCTGCTGTGCGCTCTCGGGGCCGACAGCAGGATCCGAGGTGCCGCTGAAGCCCCAGGCTTCACCCTCGGACTCTTCGGACCCTGCGCCCGCCCCAAGCCCGGAGCCTTCCCCGAGGCCACCCAGGGCAGAGGAGGGGCAGGCGCCACGTCCCCGGGAGCCAGGCTGTGCCCACCTTCCCTTCGTCTGGCCCTGGGGGCAGCGTCCTCCCCAGAACACCCTCCAAGTCACCTTCCCGGGTCAGAGGCGCCTTCTGTCCAGGGTCTCAGTGTGGCTCCCGCGGTGCCCGCGTCTCAGAGGTATGTGTGGATCAAGGGATGTCCTCCAGCCCTGCCCTCCTGGGGATGCCCAGCCCTGGGAGGCAGAAGTGCACGCTTTGCACAACCCTCCCTGTCCTGCCTCCGTCTCGGGCCCCCCCAGGACGGGCGTTTCTGGGGGACCCGCAGGTGTTTTCACTGTGGCTGCCGTGTGGAAGGGAAGACAGCATTCAGACTCGGAGGACCAGCTGGCACAGCTGGACCGGGGCTGGGACAGGGGGCAGAGGTGGTCCACCCCTGCAGGTCTGCCCTCCAGGAGCAGGTGTGGGGCAGCCCGGGGCCCTTGCTGGAGCTGCAGAGATGCCCCACCCCGGAAGGGGACAGAAGACACACTTGGGTTCCGGAAGGACAGCCGTGTGGCATAAAGAGGGGCCCGAGGAAGCAGGCGCCCTGGGTTTGACTGTCTCTCTGTGTGGCCTCCAGCAGCCTGGAACTAGCCTCTGGGCCTCAGTTGTCTCTGGGGGCCGTTTATCTGACGGCTCCCGTGGCCGTGTCAGGGATCCCGGTTGTGTGGCATTCCGCGGGCACAGCGGCGGAGTGCGTGGGCCAGTGCGGGGTGAGCCTGACATTATTCCCCAACACGCAGTGAAAAAAATCCCAGGGCCGCTCAGGATCTGTGGACGTGGGAAGTCTCCCAGATACACCTTGAGGGACAAAACAGCAGCCAGACAACAGCAGGGGTAGCGTGGGAGTGCCGGGTGGATGTGGAGGGGTCGGGAGGGGACGCCTTCTTCATGCTCGGTCACGTCATACCTTTTAAACTCTGTACCGCGTGTGCGAATCACCTAACCGAAAACTCACATCGATCTTTAAAAAGGATAAAACGGGTAAGTGAAGGAGGCGGTGCGGTGGGTTTGCTCACGGACAGTCCGGAGATCCGCGCTGAGCGTGGAGAAACCCCTGGAAGGCGGGAGTGTGTCCGACTGTGCACAGATCCGCTCCAAAGGCGCTCTGCTGGATGAGAGAAGCCGGACTCCACAGATCATGTGCTCTGCGTGACTCCATCCATGCGACGGCGTGAGGCTGTAGCACAGGTGAAGGTCACCTTGGCGACGGACGTGGTGGGGGGCTGCTCCGGGGACGGACATGAGGCTGCCGCTGGCTGGGGGAATGTGTCCGGGGAGATATGTGCATCGTACCGTGTTCCCGTCACACCTCTATGGGGCTCGAAGCAGGAGACCCACAGGTCTCCGGGAGCTCGTGCCTTGGAGTGGATCGGATGTGCCTGCTTCGGCTCCTGGTAAATTAGACACCGGCCAACCATCTTGGGCGTCGAAGACAGAGCCAGCCTGTGCGGGGGCAGGAGGGTGGGCGAGAGCTCCGGTCTGCCTGCCGCCAGAGCCCACTGGTGTTTTGCCCGTCACTGTAGCTACTGGCCTCTATGCGATCGCCTGCCCTCCCTGCTCCGTCACACCTTCTCTGGAGCGCCTTGGTGCAAGCTTGGACCAGGGTCGGGAGGCAGGTGGGGGCTCCGAGCATCCTGTTCCAGTCCCAGCAATGCCACCTTCAGCGCTCCACTGGTGTGCTTTTCACCAAACCCGATGGTGGCTGGAGGTGACCGGCAGGGCTGGATGGAGTCCTTCACCGCCCCGGGTCACCATGGTGCCTCATGCCTGGAGGCACATCCTTTACTCCCACCGGGTACAACTGGCTTGGTTTCCTTCTGCCCTGGTTTCCATGGTGCCAGTGGAGGTCCCGAGGCTGTTTCCCAGGGGCCTGGGGGTCCCGGTGGTCAGGAGGGCTGATGCCACTGCCCCACCGGATATCTAGAATTTGCAGGCTGGTACCAGGACAAGAACGTGTCCCTGGGCAGAGCCTGGGCACCTGCGCGTCATCTGAGACCCCTGACTCAGCAGGTGGGTTCGGAGTATCCCGAGGGGCCCACGCTGCCCGACCGTCGCCAGGGACGATGCCAGGTGCCTGGCTTGGGACTGGCTCCAGTCCTCACTAAGGTCCCCTGGGGGAGGTTTCCTGCACTGGTGTTCACCTGGGGGGGCTGCCCCCATGCACCAGCACGGCCGGGGTGTGTCTAAAGACGACCGTGGGTTCTCGTCATCACAGAAAGAGGTGCAGGATGGAAGGAGGAAGGACAGCTGGGTCTGTCTGGCCAAGTGTGGGCGAGGCCCTGCTGGGGGCTTGGAGGCTCAGGGTCATTATTCTTCCAGATCCCTAGGGAGCTGCTCTGCCCATGTCCAAACTGCCCAGGACACTGGCCCTGAGCCCTTCCTGCCATTGCCCACCAGCCCAGGGATGAAATGGAAACAAGCCACACCACCCCTAACCAGGAAGGCTGGGGCTGTGCTGCCCCCCCCGACATGCGATCTGCTATCTGTCCACTAGATGGTGCTATGCCCTCACAGGCGAGGTCGTGGCGCCAGGGCCAAGGATGCATGGAAATGGGGGAGCAGAGGTGTAGGGGCATGGGATCTGGGGACTCTGTGATCCGGGGGCAGGAGCACTCAGGGCGTGGGGGCATGGGGACGCAGGATGAGGGGATGCTTGGACATCGGGGTGGGGCTCGTCCCCAGGACTCTGGCCTGTGAGATGCCTTCCTGGCGATGACCAGCTCTGGGGAGAGGGAGGGGTCTCCTCTCTGTCTCCCCACCTCCTTCCCTTCCCATCTCCACTCCTTGCTGCAGAATCAGCGTGGCTTCTGGGGTCCAATCCCAGCTGCTCCCATTTAGGGGCTAGCAGTGTGGGTTTGGGCAAGTGACTTGGCCTCTCTGATCACTGGCATCCCCCCGCATCACAGGATCCTGACCCTCAGCAGGCTGGGGGACTAGAGCCTGGCAGGGGAGGGCTCCCCAGCATGGCTTGTGCTGTGCCTATTACTGTTACTGCTATCACAGCCTCGTCCCCTTGGCCCTCCAGTGGCCTGGACCCCAGGAGAGGGGCTGCTCCGAGAGGCAATCCGGAGATCCGCGGGGCAGTGCAACCTGCCGGCATCCCTGGGACTCAGGGGCTATGAATTCACATGCATGAATGGCCACCAAGGGCACTGGGTCACTCAGGTGCAGAGCAGCCTGGTGTGGGGCTCAGGGGCAGCCCGGCCGCCATGCCTGAAGGGGAAGAGCTCGCGGTTGCCCTCCTTGGACGTCTCTCTGCTCACAGCA
This sequence comes from Ursus maritimus, assembly GCF_017311325.1. Classification (NCBI taxonomy): domain Eukaryota; kingdom Metazoa; phylum Chordata; class Mammalia; order Carnivora; family Ursidae; genus Ursus; species Ursus maritimus. The sequence continues at coordinate 46,311,471 of NW_024424675.1, read as the reverse complement.
GGCTGTGGAGGGTAGCTCAGCTCCTCCCGCAGGGACTGGCCTGTCCCCAGCCCAGGCCCCACCCGGGCATCCCCCAGCAGGTCCCACTGCACACACAGCCACACGCATGCCTCCAAAAGTCGCTGAGCCCAATACCACCAGTCAACTCTGGATTCAGAAAGTGTGTCCAGCCTACCTGGTCCTGGGCACTTCTCAGGGCGCCAACGGTCGCTCCGTGTCGGGCCTCCCGGTGGCGGATCAGAGCACAGGCCCCCCCCCCCCCCCCCCCCCCCCCCCCCCCCCCCCCCCCCCC
>NW_024424675.1:46299409-46311169 GCF_017311325.1 Ursus maritimus | reverse complement strand
CCCCCCCCCCCCCGCCTCCCCCCCACCCCGAGGCCAGCTCCTTGGCAGCGCCTCGGGCCTCTCTCCTGCTGGCGACACCTGGGGTGGCACCACTCCGCGTCAGCCTCCTGCTGCCCAGGGCCGCGGGGGCGTCGCTGTCCGTCAAGCTCCTTCAGTCAGGTTCAGCGAGGAGAGCAGCGGCGCCAACGCCAGTCCGCTACCAGGGTGCGACTACTCACCGTGCTCGCGGTGAACTCTGGCGGGTTGTCATTCACGTCCGTCACGGTGATGATGGCCGTGGCTGTGTTTGAGAGGCCGTAGTTGAGGTTCCCCTCCATGTCTGTGGCCTGGATGATGACGGTGTACTGCTGAACTTTCTGGAAGAAACGGGGCGGGAGGGCACAGTGCATCAGTCTGGGCCTCAGCTTACAGGCTGCTCGTCATTCTCATCCACACACGCTCCCCGAGGCTCGGTCCCTGAGGGTGGGACAGGCCCGCGGCGCCCCTGGGAGCTCTTGGCCCCTGCCCTGCTGGAAGGACGTTCTTCTTCACTCGCCGTGGGCAACAAGGCTTCACCTCAGGGGCCCTGGCTTCGGGGGGCACAGATTGTGTTTGGTGCCTTGATAGAAAAGGGGAACGGGGGGCCCCGGAGAGCACCGTGCTGTGCGGGGCTTGGAAAACCAGGGATGGACGCTTTGCAGAGAGAGGGATGCTTCCACAGACGGGCCAGGCCCCCGTTACCTGCCCTTGGGCTGGTCTCTGCACCCGCGGCTCCCACCCCAGTTCTGATCGTCTAGTTTCTGTGCTGTTACTTCGTCCTCTCTGTTCCTTGCCAAACTGAGCTTGGGGAGAACACAGCTGTCCCATTCAGCCCCGTGTCCCCAGGGCCAACACCGCACCCAGCACATAGCAAGTGCTCAGAGAATGTGCACTGAATGTTCCTAAGTGACCGTTGGTGACGACAGAGGCTGAGGAATGGCGAGCCTGGCCAGCGAGGTCCCTGGTGCCCGATACGACGTCTGGACATTTGTGGACACTGGGAGTCACAGAGGGGCTTTGAGGGAAATCACCCAATCCGACGCATGCGTAGGTGGGTCTGGTCAGCACACTGTGGCCCACAGCCGCATCGACCTGCCACTGCTTGGGTGGCAGACAGAGTTGTATGGGTGCAGGGCCACGTCTCTCATTTACACACTGTGGCTGTTTTGCCCAATAGCTGAGTGGCTGTGGCTGAGATCACGTGGCCTGCGGAGCCCAAGACATTGACCGTGGGGCCCTTTACAGAAGACGCGTGCCGGCCCTGAGCCCCCACACCAGGCGGCATCAGCCGGGTACCTCCAGGGCAGGCTTGGCGGGGACGCCACAGACTTCTCGGGGAGCCAGGGCTGGGGAGACCAGGGGCGGCTCCCGGAGGAGGTGGGATGTGCTGCCCGGGGTGACAGGGTAGATTGGGGACCAAGCCATGCAGTCAGTCTGGCTGGGCCACTGGCTGGGGTGGGGGCCATAGGGGCTCAGGAGAATCCACACACTGTTTCCCACCTAGACTCCCTCTGTCCTCCCTCTGGTCAAGCCCACAGTCCCGCGTGACCGGGGCCGGGGACCCAGCCCAGCCCACTGTAGGCTTGGGTGTGCAGGGGTCTGGGCGGGGGGCTCTTGCTCCTGCCCTCCCCCTCCCCCCACTGCCTCCCCCTGGCTGACATTTCAGCTCCTCCGTGACCCCTGGGTCTCTCCTTTGAGGGGACTAGTTAGCTGGGGGGTGGTCGTGGGGAAGTGCAATCAGGGCTGGGGCTCCTCAGCAGGCCGCCCGGGGGCTGGACGTGAGGGGAGGGGCAGCGGGGCCGTCCCCCCCGTGAGCGGCTGTGTGCCTGGTCTCCCGCCCAGTGCCCGCTCCGTGGTAGGCACTCCAGCACTGTTTGTTAAGGGAATTGAGTAAATGTCTAAAACAGCTGACATTTGGGAAAAGGGGTAGAATTTACAACCAAGGAGACATGAAAAAAATAATAGAAATAGCTTATATCTGCTTGGGTGCGGCACCACGTTTCAAAAGTTTTCTCTTTAAAGATTAACCTTTATCACCTTCCCTTCTTTCTCTGTCATCCCTCCATCCACCCTCCATCATCTACCACCCATCCCCCATCCATCCTGCCTCCTTCCCTCCCTCCTTCCAACCACCTATCACTTCTGTCAGGTGAATCGCCACCCCATGAGGTGGCCGGCATCGTCTCATCCGTTGTGGACACGGGGGAGCTCAGGAAGGGGTAGAGGCTTCCCCTTGGAGGTGCTCAGAGCTGGTTCTTGAACGAGGAGCGTGGGGCTCACCCGCGAGAGAAGCCGGGACAGGCAGTGAGAGCAGCAGGAGCACGTGGCCGAGAGAAGTCAGCCCAGCACACGGCCCTGCCTCATCTCACAGCTGGACCACGAGCGACAGCTCAGCCCAGGGCCGCACAGCACCGGGGGCGGGGGAGGTGCCGGCAGGGATGCCCGAGGGGAGTCATCGCTCTCGGGTTTTTGTCGTGCACGCGATGCAGATGGAGCCAATGGCGCCCACACAGCCTCGTCGGTAGAGACACTGGGGAGGCTCTTTCTGGATGTGGGATGGACGGCACGCAGAGAGCGTGGCCACGCCATCCCTGACAGGCTGCCCCCGACAGCAGCTCGGTCAGGATGCCCTTCACCTGTGTGCGCAACGCCGCTCAGAAACCCAGCAGGCCTGAGCTCGTGGCACCGCCCGGGGAAGAAAGAAGACGCCCCTTCCCTACCCCGCACCTGCTCTCCCCCCACCCCCGGTATGCCCCCACCCCTGCCCTCCTCCTACACCAGTTCCCCTCCAGCACCTGCTCTCCTGCCCCACACCTGCTATGCCCTGAGACTGTGCTTTTCTTCTCCTCATCAGCATGGCCAGTCCTCTGCCTGCTGATGCCCCACAGGCAGGGCCTCCAGAGCCCAGGATGTCATGTTCATCACTCTCTCTGCCACCTAGAACGTGACTTGAGGACAAGGCCACCCTCTCTGCGCACGGGTGGTGACTGTCCACGGGCACAGCTCTGGGCCACAGGCACCTGCAGCTTCTTTCCAGCTGTGTCGAGCGCTGGCCTGGGTTGAGGACAGTGGTGAGGCCGGATGTATGGCGTGGACAGTTCCATCCTGGAGGACTGGAGGGATTGGGCACCGGAGGGGGGTGGACACTAGGGACACCCCTCAGGCTGACACACCCTGAGGTCTAGCTGCAGAAGCGTCTCCAGAGCTGCTAGAGGACAAAGCTCAGCAGGCAGGATGGAGGGGGTGCCCAGGACAGGATCAGTGTTGGCAGTGTCTGTAGGGCTGAGGCCCAGAGTTCCACCGCTGGGCACCCAGGGCTCAGCCCCCATGGCTGCCAGCCCCAATGTGGAAGGCTCTGGCCTCCCATCTGCACATGAACTCACTGGTCATGGTCACTGTCCGAGCCCTGCTTTGTGCCAGGGGCTCTGCTGGGCATTGTGGGGGAGAGAGCACAGAGATCTGTAGTTCATGAGCCCACCGTCTGGGTCGTGCCTGGGTCGTGCTTGGGCGCCAACAGGGGCACGTCTGAGCCAGGGGGCAGCGAGGCTCACAGGGGCTGTTCTCTGGGGACAGTGAGTGCCTGGGCGAGGGGAGTCACTCCGAGTGCGGGCTCAGGTAGTGTCTCCCAAATCCAAGTCCTCAGGAACCCCAGGGCATGGAAGGAGGGCCTCTGCAGATGACGTGAAGGGAAGGCTCAAAATGAGGCCGTTCCGGGTGATGGCAGCCCCCAAGTCCGCGACAAATGTCCTTGCAGGAGAAGTCCAGGTGAGACGAACGCAGAAAAGGCAGTGACGTAGCCACAAGCCCCAGTGCCCAGGAGCGCCGGCCACACCAGAGGCCGGAGGGAGCCCAGTGTGGGTCTGATGACCCTGCAGACGGCACGGACCCTGCCAACACCTTGATTTTGGGCGTCTGGCCCCCAGAGCTGTGAGAGAATGACGCCCAGTTCGTGGTACTGCATGAGGGCTGCCCCAGGAGCCTACAATGGCCTTGGGCTGGGCCCCTTCCTGGAGCTGCTGGAGGGAACCCAGGCGTCCGTGACGTCCTGCCCCTGTGCTGGCCTTGCTTCAGCCACACAGCGGGGTCCCACTCGATGAGGCTTCACCTGGGACCCTGTGGACCCTGCTGTCGGGGCTCGGCCTGTCTGATCACTGGGTGGGAAGGACGGGGACCTGGGCAGGAGGGACACTTTGGAGCAGACACGGACGGGAGCCACCAAGCCTCACGCCCCACCTCACCTCCCAGGACCAGCCACCGGGACAAGGGGCCAGAGCAGAGGCCAGGAGAGAGTACAGGCTGACCGCGGAGGGAGGGATTCGGCCACAGAAGAAAGGAAGAAAAGTGTGATTGGAATGTGGGGTCACCTTTCCGAACCTTCCTTACTCCCATATCACGGACTCACAAGCTCTGCCCGGGACCTACACGTGTGCACACGTGTGCAAGTGCATGCACGTAAATAGGTATGTGAGTGTGTACGTGTGTGTGCACGCATGCCTGTGTATAGATCCACGTGTGCGTCTGTGTGAGTCTCACGTGTGCCTGTGTGTACACGCTTGTGTGTGCAGCCCGCCACCACCGGAAGGCGTGCCGATCTTGCTTTTGGAGGCCGGGTGGGGGCTTTCTGAGCGTGGGGGGGGACGATCACCCAGCCACAAGGAGGAAGTCCCCGCAGGGCCCCCAGCAGAGCCCGAGCCTCCCGTGGGCGGGGCCTCTGGGATCCGGGCCAGCGCAGGCCTGACGGGGGATCTCCATCTTCGGGAAGCTCTCGGGGTTGGGGGGCTGGCTCGACTCCTGAGCTGCTGCTTTTGCTTTAGGAAGTACACTTTTCAGACCCAGGAATGGTCCCCTTTTTCTCTTTTGCCAAATCCCTGTGGAATGGCATGCAGAGGCCGAGGGAGACGGCTGGTCGCCTGGCGTCCCTGGACACAGATACCTTTATGGGACTGTCCCGTCGTGACCTAGTGGGAGGGCTCTGGCGTGCTTAGCGGTTTCATGTATTTATTAAGCGGGGCCTTGTTTCCCGGCCTAAGGTGCATTTCATTTACCTGAGGCCCGGCCTGGGGCCCCGACGAGCACGGGACAGTTTCAGTTCCAGCGCCTCCCACTGGTGGCCCCACAGACCACATCTACCTTTCAGCTGCCCTAGGGTGCAGGGGTGCAAACCTCCTTATTTTACAGTGGATCGAACTGAGTCTTGGGGGGGCACATGGCTGGTGGACAGTGTACTTGGGGCCTGGCCATCGGGAGTCCCCGAAACCTGTTGGCTGGCTCTCCTGGGACAAAGAGACAACCCCGGACCCAGCTCTGGACCCATAGTGGTCTTCTCCACGGGCTGAATTATGCAGCGGGCCTCTGCTCTCCGAATCAGCCCCCAGTGGAGCTGGAAGGAGGCGGCTGGGTGGGGAGTGGGCGAGCCTGTGCCTCTGGAGTCTCCCCCCCCGGAGGCCAGCTGATGACAGCTGCTCCCACCTGTATGCAGGTGCCCCCCGCCTGCCCCGCCTGCTGCCCAGTGGTCCTCCTGCTCTGCCTGGTCAGCAGTGGGGCCACAACGAATGCATTAAAATGCGATCTGGCCATTTTCAAGTTCAAGAGAAGAGAAGAGAACTGCACATGGGTGGTCCCTGGGCTTTTGCTGCCTTCCCCATAGCTCAGTATTTAAATTTTGCAGAACATCCATCAATAATGCAGCCTCTGACCTGCCCTAGAAAAGCATCAAAGCCTCCCGCATGCCCCTGCGTGCCCCCCCATCCCCACACCGGCCGCCAGGACTGTATCCCGGCCCACACCAGCCTCGTGGCTTGGACCCCCACGTGCTGGTGGAGCCCAGGCTGCCACCGAGCCTGAGAATGGTGTCCCAGCTCCCGGGCTCGTGTCATCCACCATGCTGCGAGCACATCTCCCTGCCCACACTGGGCATCTGCAGCGGGCTGGCAGCTGGGATACGGGTGTAGATTAAGGATGAGAGCCTGGTGTCCACACCACAACCCACAGACCCTCCCAGCATCCCTTTTCCCTGAATAAGGCTGGGGTTCTCCTGCTCGCTGGGTCAGTGCCGGCGTCCCAAGGCTCCCGCCCTGGGCCATGTGCCCCCTCGTGCTTTCCCGCCTGTCACTGCTGTCACTGTGGGAACTGAGAAATTAGTAAACTGAGGGCCTCCCTCCTGCCCCTGGAGCTCATGTTGCTCAGCAGCGGGTGTCCGATCCGCGCCTGGGAACAAGCAGGAGGGCGCCTGGGATGGCCACTGCGGGGTGATGGGTCGCGGGCCACTGTCCTTGTTCATCAAGTGCGTCGGGACTCGTCCCCGGGGCATGGGGAGGGCGGCTGCCGAAGGAAACAGGCTGCAGGCCCTCGAGCGCTATGACCAGCAATCCCACGCCTGGGCCTGTGCCCACGGGAGCTGGAAAGGGTCCAGACAAATGCTTGTTCCAAGGCTCACAGCTGTACCGCCTCCGCGGCCGCTGGCGGAGACAACCCACACGTCCATCCGCCCACGGGTGAATAGAAACTGCTCCACGACACACTGGGGCAGGACGCTGCTACGAGAAGGAACGAAGCCCGGACACGCGCTACGGGCGTACGTCGACGGCACAGTGCTGTGCGAAGGGAGCAGACACGAAGCCACAGGCTCCCAGGCCCCCTGACGTGAAACATCCATCACTGGCCCATCCATCGAGACAGTGGAACAGTGGCGCCGGGGGCCAGGGGCTGGGGGGCGGGAGTGGCTGCCAGTGGGGTCAGTCATTTTGGGGGATGAAATCGCCCTGGGACCGGGTGGAGAGGTGCCCCTACTGCTCTCTGCACAGTCGGGGTGCGTGGGGATGTCTGCTCCCGCCCAGGGCTGCGTGACGTGGCGGCACCCCCCGACAAGCCTCCCTGCACCCCCATCTCCTCGCCCCCCCCACAGGGTTTGCTTTCTGCTGCACAAACCAGCCAAGCCGGGTGAAAAGAGAGAAAATGCCAGCCCTGCAGGGACGGCTCCCCCCTCGGCTGGGGCGTGGGGAGCGGAGTCGCGAAGGCCCCTGGCTCTTCAACTACAGCTCTGGGTGAGCGCCGTGCTTGGCGTCCACCCTCCCGCCCTCTCTCCCCCTCCCTCTGCTGGGCACAGCGGGAGACGAGCTCTCAGGAAGGACCACCCAGGATTTTGGGGGTCAGAGACTCTGGGACGAACGAGAGTGTGTGTCCTGTCCAGGGCGATGGGACTGCCTTGGTCCCTGAGTCCTGGTGGGTCTCCTCCTCGGGGCCCCTCCCGGCCACCCACCCTGGCTCATAGACAAGGCATCTGCACTGCCCAGGGCTGGGACAGTGGTGGCCACGCACGCACACCTCACACCTGACCACTGAGCAGCCAGCCACGTACCCTAGCTCTGGAAGCCAAGGATTCCATGGAACTGGATCGTTCTCTGCGTGGGGTCGTTCTGTGGCCTCTCCCCCAAGTCGTTACAACCAAAACTGTCCCTAGAGGTCCCCAGTGTCCCCGTGGTGGGGGAGAGAATCACCCGGGTTGAGGACCATGGCTCTAGGGCAGGAGAGAGCCAATAAATAACAAAACGTGTCCCATCAGCTAGTGACAAGGACTTATAGGAAAGTGAGGTGGGAGAGGGGGCAGAGGTTGGTTTACACAGGCTGGCCAGACAAGGCCTCTTTGTTAAGGAGATGGTCGATTAGCCAGGGGTGGGTATCCAGAGGAGGGAGGTCTCAAGCAGAGGGAACAGCCAGTGCAAAGGCCCTGGGGCAGGCACTCTGGTGAGTCCGGGAAGGTAGGCCAGTGAGCAGGGGCAGGGTGAGCCAGAGGGTGCAGAAGGAGCAGAAGCTACGTTTGGACTTTACTCTGGGGGAGACAGGAAGCCACAGGAGGGTTTGAGAAGACAGCGATGGTCAGATCTGTGTGTGGACAGGATTGCTGGCTGTTGAATGAGGACAGATGCAGGGGCAGGAGCAGAGGCCAGGAGACCAGCTGGGCAGGTGCCACCATGGTCTCAGCAGGCGGAGCAGGTGGGGGTGGGTGAGAGGTCAAAAAAGAGAAACACAGAGTAGGCCCCAAAGGCAACCAGCCGAGCGTGCAGACTGGAGGGGCCATGGGGCAGGGGTCCTGGCTGCTGAGGGGGTGTGGAGGCAGGGCAGGGGCAGACACTTGTGGTCTGCACAGTGAACACGGAGACTTCCCTCCCTCTGTCTGGAGATGCTCACTCTCTCTCCTTCTCCCTTCTACCCCCAAGTCTTGCTGGCGGCTTCACGAGAGGACACAGGTGCCGGCCCGGGGCCTGGGGTCCTGAGCCACCGGAGGATGGGGCTGCGGGCCCGACTGGGCACAGGCCAGGCTCTGGGTGCCTTGGGGAGAGCAGGCCCCAGGATCCACAGCCTCCCAATTTTAAGAGAATCCAGGGGCCTCTCCTAACATTTCAATCATGTAAAAATGCTCCATTTACATAGCGCTGCCTAATTAGACACGGTGGCAATGAGGTTTGCGGATTTTCCCCTTCGTCAGATGGCTCGCTCTGGCAAATGGGAAGCTGGCTCTGAGAAGAGTCTGCAGTGTTTGTCCCCCAAAGATGCTGCTGCTGCCAGGGGCGGGAGGACCGGTATTCTCCCAGGAAGGGGAAAGGTGCAGATTTGTGCAGGTGTCCCATGGAGAAGCCGCCTCCTGTGACCCTCCTGCGGGGCCGGAGCTCTGGCCCCTGGGCCCCGGGGGCAGCGAGTGGGCACCCAGAGGCCAAGGCAGCCTTGGTGGGGGAGGGCATCCTTCCACAGACACAGTGAGGGGCCGCTGTGCCAGGGGCTGGCAAGAGAGTGGGCACCTGGATGGGCAGGATCGCCCGTTGCCTGGGGTCTCCGCCCCTGCCAGCAGCCGCCCACGGGTTTCACAAAAGCCTGGAAACAGGCGAGGGCGCCCTTTGTGTGATTGTTTGCCGCTGAGTGACCCTCCCCAGGGCTGTCCGGTTGACTCTGGGTCATGATTCAGGCTCTCCTCGGAGCGGGGGAAGAAGGGCTGCTCGGGACACAAGCTGGAGATGCACTCAGCTCCCTCACCCGCAGAAAACCCACCGCGCTTTCAGCCACTTCATCTCTTCTCCCCGAAGGCAAAGGGCAGACACCGTGGGGAGTGAGCCAAGCAGGAAAGGGGGTCTGGTGCAGGATCCACAGCCGGCCACCTGCCACCCCTTCCCAAGCAGCTGACGTGAGCCCGTGTCTCCCCAGCCACCTGTCAGGGCACAGGGTCACAAATTCAGAGGCAGCTGCCACGCTCCATCCAAGGCCCTTGCGAACACCATGAGCCTTGTGTCTGGGGTGAGCGCTCGCTGTCTGTGCTAAGTTCCCCGGGGGAAGAGACACTGCACCCCAAATCCTGAGAGCGGGTGTCTCATAATCATCCTTGGAGTGTCCCTCACTTAGCTTCAGGCTCTACTCTGATAAAGTGCAAATGCCACCTTGTCCTGTCTCTATCAGCCATTCACACTTCGGTATAAAATTTGGGGTATGATCTTTCATGGACTGTGGTAATCTAGTATAAAAGGCCCCAAAGAACGAGGACCCCTAGGGTGGAGTGCTTGGTAGCTGGGAAACAAAAACATCAAAGCAAATACTCATCTCTTTGAGCTCAAGGTGGCAGGGGTCACAGCTCTGCTGCCCTGCCCCTGCGTCTGCGCCTCTGCTAGTCTTGCCCTTGCCACGCCCACCTGTCTGACCTTTCCCCACATTTCTTTGAGTAGCTCCAGGGCCCCAGGCATGCAGCTAAGTGCCGGGCAGTCAGTGGTACCTGAACAGACTGGGCCTGCCCTACAGAGCTTGTGTCAGGAGGGGAACTCGCAGTAAAGGAGCCAACAAGCTCACACGCAGTCTCCCCTGAGCGGGGGCTGGGTTCAGGGAGAGGAGGAGGAGGAGGGGCACAGGCCCTGAGCAGAGTGGTCAGGGAGGCCTCCCTGGGGGTGATGTCTGGTATGACAGGAAGAACCGGGGCCTCAAGCACCTGGGGACAGGAGAGGGCATGCTGGGAGGTGAGGCACAAGGAGGCGGTGGAGTGGTGGGCCAGCCCTCAGCAGTGGAGGAGCGGGAAGCTAGCAGGGGCTGAGGGCATCATGGGCACCGGGGTGCTGGGGCACCTAGTGTGTCTCAGACACTGGCTCCCTCCTGCAGACTCCCTGCCACTCCTTCTGTCCAGGGACCCTCCCTTCCCTGACTGGGCTCCCTGCAGGCCTGGCGTGCACACAGGCCTTGCCACGAGACACCGACGGTGGCAGGGAGTGTCCAGCAGCTGTCTCGGGACAATCGCAACCTGTGGTCTGCGGACGTGCTAATTAGTGCAGACAGCTTGTGTCTAATTATTTCACTTGACTCGCTTAAGATTCAGAGACCATCTGCTCTGGGTGGGAGGAGAGGAGGGGCAGCTGGCGAGGGGCCCTTGGCCGCTGAGCAGACCCCGAGGCAGCTGCCCCGAAGGAGAGGCCCAGGCCCCCCAGGCGTGACAGAGCTGAGAGGCAGAGGAGGCCGGTGGACACGCACTGGGGCCCGCACGCTAACCAGGCCTGAGCGACGTGCAGGCTGGTGCGTTCCGGGTGTTTCTGAGAACACAGGGCAGAGGCTGGACCGCGGAGCGCTTGCCGGCCCATCCTACACCAGGGGCGCAGTGCCAGTGGCCAGGCGCAGAGAGCAAGGGCTTGGCGTACAGGGCACGTGGCAGCACGGGGGCTCAGACAGGACAGGAGGGGCCTGGGGCAGGGGCTGTCTCTACGCAGGTGCGTGGGCTTTCCCCGCTGAGGTGAGAGGCGGATCAAGGCAGCTTTTCAGCAGGGTGGGGGTGGGTGGGTTTGCAGCCATTAATCCCCTGAGAAAGGGCAGGCTTCAGGTCTCCAAAGTCCACTCTCAGGGCTGCAGGGTGAGCTCAAGGTAAGAGTGAGGACTTGGCTTCATGCCAAAGGGCAAAGGCTGGCGTGGGCCCGGACGAGGCTGCCTGCGGTGCAGAGAGCAGGCTGTGCGTGGCCGCACGGGACCCATGTGGACAGAACTCGGCTGAGCAAACGGTGAGACGGAGCGGGGCTCTGGGGCCAAGGGGAAGACGCTGGATTTTGTTCCCAGGGAGCAAGGAGACCACGGAAGGCCTTATTCTGGGCGAGGAGGGGCCAGAGCCACGGGGCATCAAGAAGTCATTGTGCTTCCGGCAGAGGGCACCACTCTCTTGCCAGCCCCTGGCACAGCGGCCCCTCACTGTGTCTGTGGAAGGATGCCCTCCCCCACCAAGGCTGCCTTGGCCTCTGGGTCCCTGGCGACAAGGGGTCACCCTGGTGGGTCTTGGTCAGATGGTTTATGGGAGCTAGAGAACTGAGCTCCCCATGGTGAGCCCAAATCCTCCCCAAACTATTCCTCAGGTGGCCACCGAGTCCTGTAACAGGACAGCAAGCTCCCGGGGCAGAGAGAGTGCGCAGCGGGGCGACGGGTGGGGGGCCGGGTGGGGGCTGGCAGGGGGTGCGTGCAGTGGTCGTGGTGGCCTGGCAGAGGCGTCTCCGAGGCCAGACTCGTCAGCACTGGAGGCTGGTGGGTTCGGTTGCTGTTCCCTTAAGTACCGTGCACAGACCGCCATCGGCCGGCAGCGGGGTTGGGGGGCGGGGGTCCTCAGGTGGGTGCTGGCTCCGCCCTGGGGCCCGGTGGGGCTGGTGCTTGGGCTCCTTTCCAGGGAAGGCCCCCGACGGCTGCAGCGCGTGTGCACAGCCCCCTCGAGGGTGCGCGACAGGTTGCGGGACAGCCGTTCTG
>NW_024424675.1:46249130-46299399 GCF_017311325.1 Ursus maritimus | reverse complement strand
TCTGACCCGATGGCTCGTGGGCTGGGGTCGTGCCCTCGGATGTCACGTCCCCTACCTATCCCGCCTCTCCTGATCTGCAAAACCAGACCCTCAAGGACCGTATGGCCTGTCATGGCCCCTCCAGCTCCGCCTCCCTCAGGTGTCACCGAGGTGCCCATCGGGGAAGGGGGTGTGGGAGTGGGCTTCTCAGGGCCCGTGACCTTGGGGGTCTGGGTGGATGGCTGGTTACCTCAGGGCAGGGCTGCCAGATGGAGCAACTAAACGTGCCAGCCACTTACATGTGAACTTCAGACAAACAACAAATGAGTGTTAGTGTAAGTGTGTCCCATGCAAGATTGGGGGTTCGCTTACACTAAAACGACTTGTGTGGAGCTCAGCTCTCACGGGGTGTCCCGGGCTTCGTCTGGCAGGGTGGAGCACAGCCCCTCTGCTTGGCTCAGGAGTGTCTCCGGGAGGACCCCCTGCGAAGGGCCTGGGAAGCCAGGCTCGGGTGGGCAGGCGCCAGGTTAAGAGAGATTTCCCTCCAGTGTCGGGGCAGTGCATGCCCCCCCCNAACCCTCGTGTTCCCATTTCTGAGAGGAGGACAGTGCTGGCCACCATGGAAGGAGCCGGGGGTGCCCGGAGCTGCCCAAGCCTGGACATGGCCCAGAGAGGCCTCCGCGCCCTGCCTGCTCTGGGTTCCGGTAAGGCCCGGGTTGCCGCACATCGTCTAGGCCTCGGTAGCTTCCCTGTACCCCCACGTGACCTCCCAGTACCCTGGGGCAGAGCCTTGCTCTTGCTCTTTGACCTGCGACCTGTGACACTGGGCACTTGTGAGCCACTGCAGACTGCCTTCCTCACTTGGAAAGACAGACTTGCCAGCATCCCTCCTTCGGCCCCCCCTCCCCCGGGCCGTTTTGAGGATTAAAACGTGGTCATCCGCAGCGCACAGCGCCTGGCCGCGTGGAGCTCCTGTGGAGTTTCCGTGGGGCTTCCGTGGGGCGCCCGAGGGGCCCCAGTGCCTGGCACAGACCCTGCCCACAGCGGGTGTTCGGTACCTGTCTGCCGGAAGGTTGGAAAGGTCTGGAGACGCCCACGGGATGTAGCCACTGTTGCTGTGAGTGGCCAGGCCAGTCTGTCCCAGTCCTTCGTGGCCTGAGCCTGCCCCTTCATAAACAGATGAGAACCAGGACAGGCCCCCCCGCCCCCAGCATGGCAGAGCTGGCCGGAGGGGGACCGAATGGAAGCCTGCTCTCCAGTGCCGGGCCCTGTTCCTAAGAACCGGCAGCGCCTCCGAGCTTTCCAATGGTTGGGAGGCCTTGCCTTCTTCTGCAGCCGGATGGGTCCTCCGGACAGAGGCTCTGAAAACGCCTCTTTCCTTCGCGAAGGCCTGGCGTTGTCCCCGGAGCTCCGTATTACGTCAGATGGAGCAGACGACAGCTGCGTCGGCTGGACACTCAGCCTGCTTGGCAGGGCACCGCCCCTCCCCTCCCTGCTGAGCCCACCAAACTGGCATCGCTGTGCCCATTTCTCAGAGAGAGGGCACTGAGGCCGGGGCTCAGAGGTGTCCCCTGACTTCCTCATGGCAAGGCCGCTGGAGAGGACCACCCTGCAAGCTGCTGAGCCACGAGGCTGCATAAATTACTTCTCACGTGACCTCTGCCCCAGCCCAGTGCCCTGGTTCACCGCCCCGTACAATTTAGGAATGCCGAGAAAAGCACCTCGTGCCCTTCCTGGGGTGGGGGGAGTGATGGAGGGGGTGGCACTTTCCATGCCGCCGCCTAGCGTCTATTGATTTGGAAGGCACAGGTGGGGCAGCGTGGCTGGACTGCTTCCGGCAGCTTTGCCAGGGGTGAGGTCTAGACTCGAGGTGTTTGGCGCCCCCATCTCCAAACTTGCCGGGATCACCAGGTGTGGGGAACCAGTCTGGGGAGCGAGAAGCTGCCACAGCTTGGCTCTGAAAAGCCACACTTAGCAAGGTCCCGGCTCAGTGCCCCCAGACCAAGGTGAGGCCCCCCGGAACCCAGGCCATGAGGCCTGCAGCGCTTTCCGGGAAGAGGAGCCAGGAGGCCATCAAGACAAGTGTGGCTACAGGCTCTGCAAACGAGCCCCCAGCAGCGAGTGAGCGGCACACCCTGTTGCTCTGAGCTCAGCGGGGTCTCCTCCTAGTCCTGGGAGCCGCGTGCTTTCAAGGGTAAACTGACTCACGTATCCTTTAGAGGAGACACCAGCCTCTGGTCACCAGCAAACAGGAGGCCATCGTGGAGGCCCAGAGGCAGAAGGAGATGATGCTCGTCTGGGAAGCTGGGAGTACTCAGGGCCGCCGGCTGGGGGCTTTCAGCTGGGAGCTCCTGATGACCCTCCCAGCGGCCCCGGAGGCCGGTGACTGGGACAGCGTCATCTACCCAGATGGGAGCCCGTGGCCCCATGCCTGGAGACGCTCATTCTCCAGTGGCAGCAGCAGCAAAGGCTGGCTCTGGGGTCTGGCTCTGGGTGGGGTGGACACTGGGGTCCACACTGAGGGGGTGAGGGAAGGTGGGTACAACAGAGGTCCCAGCCTCCTGGGGTCACAGGAGGGGCCGAGAAGCTGGGAAGTCCTCGTACCCAGCCCCAAATAAGTCGCTTTGGCCTGAGTGGAAGTGCCGCCCCGTCCGTGCGCCCCACGTCATCATGGCGGGACTACCAGGGTCAGATGCAGGACCGGTGTCCTGGGCAGAGGTTGGCGCTCACGCTCCCAGACAGTCGCTAACAGCCCCCAGACGCGGGGCCCTGCTGCGGCCACACCCTGAGCAGCACAGAGGTCTGCCCCTTGGCACCGCACTCACCAGCCGGGCCTGTTTGGAAACCTCGTGCGGGACTGGCTCCCGGATTCGCTCAAAGGGCTGGCGGCGAACACTTAGGAACGGCTTTGCGGACACCTCTTCTCCCAGCCAGGCTCCACAGGAGAAGGGCCTCCTGGGGACCCGACCTGGGCTGGGGTCAGCATCTCCCACACGGCTGCAGGGGCGAGGCCATGCTCCCCCGGCCCCTGTGACGCCCCCCGCCTCACCTCTCGGTCCAGGCCGGCTGCCACGGTCACAACGTCCCCTGTCTCGCTGTTGATGGTGAACATGCTCTGGGACGGGCTCTGCGGGGTCTGGGTCACGATCCGGTACCGCACCATCCCGTTGGCCGTGGTGCTGTCGTCCGCATCATTGGCCGTGACAGTCATCACATAGGTGCCTGGGACAGAGAAAGCATCTCAGATGGGAGCGAGCTGGTGTGTCGGCTGCAGCCTCCACGCACACCCCCAGGGCAGACATCGCCAGCCAATCCGATCTCTCTGGAGACGGAGGGAACCGCACATCCTTCCCGCACCCCACATCGTCGGAGGCGGGGCTAGAAAGCAAGGCTGTGGCCCCCACTTCCCCATGGAGAACCGTCAAAGGATTTCTTCCAGAGCTCAAGGCTCCTGCGAGGCATCGGCTCTGACTTCCTTCTCTCTCAGCGGCGGGGAAACCGGGGCCCAGAGAGGAGGGAAGAGCGGCACGGGCTGCGGAACCAGGCCTGGAGCCGGCTTTTCCAACCCCAAAACCAGCGCCCTCTCCCCTGCGCCTCACAGTGTTTGCTGGGGCTCAGCCGAGCGCTCGTGGGGTGTGGCGCGGCGGGGATGTTGGAGGCGCCCGGAGAAGGAGCAGAGCCTGGCACGGCACGGCTCTGCGGAAGGTACAGAGCCCGTGCTTGAAGGACACACAGAAAAGGAGCTGACAGGGGCCCCGGCAGGGGAGGCTGTGCACACGGGAGAGCGTGCATGTAGGGGGGCCAGCGGGACATGCGGCCGTCTGTGTTTCAGAGATGCCCCGCCGCTCGGTGTCTGTGTCCTGACCATGCACAGGGCTGAGCTCCGTGGTGGATGGTAGCACAGCCCCCCGTCCTGTTAGTGTCCACCCTTCCCTGCCTTGGGAGGCCCTGGTTGGGTCAGCACATCCCTCCCCCTGGCCACAGGGATCAGATCAGCTGCGGGCACCTTACCCATCAGAGTCGGCAATAACTGCATTTGCTGGGGTTTCTGGGAAACCAACATGCTGGGTCTGCCTGGGTCAGTGAGTGACGCTGGGGACGATGGTCACTTTCTGGCCACAACTAAAGGGGCTGAAGGACAGGGCCGTCTTGGATCCTCAAGAGGGGCTCAGGTGACAACTTCTCACTGGGAAGCCCCTGCATCGAGCTGCACCTGAAGCTATTCCCTAAAGGCTTTTTAAACATGCAGCCTTTTTTTAAAGAACAGTTTTAGGATAACAGCAAAATTAAGGGGAAGGTACCCTATAGACTTTTTGTATAATTGAGCCCAAGCACTTCCCTTCTTGCCATTTTAGTTTTCGTCCCTTGCAACCCAGAGTTCTGACTGGCACAAACTCCCAGCCCTGGGCCTCTGGAGTCTTGGGCCTGGAGGCCCTTGTCCGGAGCCGCACGTTTTTAGTTCGCTTCCTTGCTCCAGAACAATGTGCTCCCTGGGGCCCTGCAGGGGTGCAGGGAGTGTGTGCACCTACCTCGATGCCATCCTTTCTTGGGAGTTGTTGTCTGAGGCAGGGGCTGAACTGGGCTTGGGGTTTCAAGCTGTGCAGCTTAGCCGTCAGGCCCGAGAAGGGGGTGGGGGACAAGATGGGGAGGGGGAAGGGCTCTAAGCCCCAGAAACCCCATTTCAGCTGGGCCTCAACTTCATCATGAGCTCCTTGACGAAGTCCCCACTCCCAGCGCGGCCCCTGACAGGTGCGCCAGGGAATCAGAGCTTCGGGGAGGAAGCATCCCCAAAGCTTTCAAGTCCCAGGCTCAGAGTCAAATTTGATGCCTTCTGAGAGAATGTTCTGGAGGCAGAGTGTGTGCAGGCTGGATGCGGCTGAGACTTTTTCTCTCCAGAACCCACCCAGTGGGGCCCCTGGGCGTGGAGGGCTCAGGTCTGAATTGTTGGCAACAAGACCGGTCCTTCTGTTTTGGGCTCGTTACAGTTTCATCTAGGCAACCACCTCATTTGCTACGTTCGGGAGTCTGCTCTTTTAGACCAAATGATAGACTTCTAAGAATTCTTTTCTGACTGCACACATGAAACACACCCACGGAAACCAGTGCGTTTTCACAGGAAAATATCAGAAGGTACAATGTAGGAAAAGCGGCCAGTGGCCCTGCCGCCTGACGCACCCAAATGTTTATCACGGAGACGCTCTTTGCTCCTCCTTTTTTAGAAAAAACAAAAACACTTAATTACTGATCAAAGAAATGATAGGCATTTTTCACATGCCAAAAAGGCAAACACTCTTTAAAAATAACAATGGTAGAGAATAGCGGGGATATACAGGAAACGGGCCGCCCGGCTCCCGCAGCGTCCAGGGGGCACATGGCCTCAGCTTCTGGACGTAGTCTGGCTGCCTCTACCCAAGTCTCTCTAAAATGTCTCCAGTTGACAAATCTACTTCTAGGAATTTATCCTAAGGAAAAAAGTCACAGATGTGCAATAGATGATTGATTCGTGTCCCCAGCTGTCCGTGCTGACCCGGTTCCTGATAGCAAAGCAAGAAATCCTCCACAAACAGTAAATATGCAGTATGTGCCAAGCACCGTGCGTGTCCGTGAGCAGCACAGAGACAAGGTCCCTGACACGCAGGGGTGGGTGTGACGATTAAACCCTCAACATGAGGACCTGCCTAGGGATGGAATGTTCCGTATCTTGGCTGTGTCAGCCCCCGTATCCTGGCGGGGATGTTGTGCTGCGCTTCTGCCAAGACACGACTGAGACACTGAACACACACGCCAACGACAGCCACCCCGACAGGAACACGGGACCGTAACACACCACCCGCGGGAACAGCGTGGAGGGCCGCCCAGCGCCCGCGGGAACCAGCCCAGGAGGTCGCAGCGCCCTGTGGGTCAGATTTGGAGGAAGTCAGACCCTCCATCTCTATAACAATCCAGGAAGCCAAGCGGTCATCCTGCAACTGTTGGCCGAGAACAGCTGGGAGTCCATCACTAACTGCTTCCCCAGTTTTTGTCCAGGCTTCTGAGTCGGGGCCGGCCAGAGAAGCGGGCCCCCAACCAATGACACGGATGCCCACCTCCCGCTTTCCCAGGCCCACAGCCCCATCAGGGCACAGCTGAGCAGCCCCTGTCCCACCGTGAAGCTCTCTGCTCCGCTGCCCATCTTGGAGTCTTTGCTCAATGCAGGTGGCGGGGGCTGACCCCCCGGCTCCGGCCGGCTCTGGGTAAACAGCCTTTGTGGCTCTCACCGGGGTGGGCTTTGCTCATTTTCACGTCACCGTCAGGGGAGCCGAAGGGTGCGGGGCTCTGTCTCAGGTCGCACGCTGGGTGCGCATCCGCAGTGATCGCAAACAAAAAGTTCAAGTGGAAAAACCCCTGACCCATGAGGCTCACATCTGGTGGTAAAGACAAGCCATGAGCATAATCAGTGAACGATAGTAACAGTAGGCCAGCAGGGTGTTGGTTAAATAAGTCATGATGTTGTTATAACTTTGCTATCATGGAGTAGTGTGAAGCCATTAAAATGTTCTAGACGGGTACTTAACGATATTTGAAATTTTCATGACCTATGTGCGGCTCACCGGAAAAAAACGAGGTCTCTAGACTGTTCGGTGACCCCGATCTCTAAAGTAACAACATGTTTATGCAAAGGCGAGAAGGCCAGAGGGCGTGTGACGGATGCGCAGTCCCTGAGAGCGGCACTGTAGGTGGGAGTTTGAGTTTTCCTCTGTGATTTTCTCTGTATCCTCCATGGCTCCTTCAAGGCTATCACTTGTTTCTCAGAAAGTAAAATATTACTTAAAAAAAAAAAGGGACGATAGAAAAAGAAAAAAGGCAGCCGAAAAACAGAAGGTGTGACTTTGTGCTTAGAGCCTAAATCATGACTTGGTTTCTCTCAAGAAGAAGAGATTCTGAAAGCCCGGCTGGGATGCCATTCCATGGTCAGGCGGCCGACGGGTGTCATGGGAGCGCCCTGCCATGAGTGGGAAAGGGACCAGGTCTATGGAACAGCAGAGACAAAATAGGAGTGTTCCGGGCCCTGGAGCAGAACCAGGGCCAGAGGAGATGGGAAGATGCTGGCGGAATTCCTTTCTGAGAGCCTGGCGGGCCTCCTGGGGGAGGTGGCCTGCCTCCCTGTCTGTGCATGGTCTAGACCCCGTGTGTGTGTGTCCACCCAGCGGGCACAGGACGTGTACTGACCTGGGGCCGGGCTCTAACCTGGGCTGCACCCCGCCTGGGCCCGGAGCTGTGGGTCCCTGTGCTGCCGTCTGCTCCTGACACACGATGGCTTCCCCTCCTGACCCCCGCTCCAGCCTTGGTCACCGGGTTCTTTCCCCTGAGTCCTGGTGGTCCTCAGCCTGCAGTAGACGCTGTGGCCTCCTCCGTGCCCTTCTGTGCTGGGGTTGGGTGGATGGACCCCACACCCGGCTCTAGAGCTGGGCCCCGACAGGCAGTGGCTGATGGCTGTGACCTTGCACCCTCCTGCAAGGCTCGGGCAGGGTGGGTGGTCTCTGGAACATCCACTAGTCAGCTTGCGGCCTTTCATTGGGCACGGAGAAGGTGCAGGAGGGGTGGGGAGGCGTGCCAGGCCAAGGGCATGGCTCGAAGCAAGAGAACTTTATTATCTCCCAGTTCTGGAGGCTTGAAGTCCAAAATTAAGGTGTCTGCCTTGGTCCTAATCTCTCCTTCTTAAAAGGGACACCAGTCCTAGTGGATCAGAGCTTGTCTTAACTAATTATGTCTGCAAAGATCCCGTTTCCCAGTATGGCCGCATTCCGAGGTTCTGAGTGGACCCAAATCTGGGGGGCACCATTCCACCCAGTACACGGATTAAGCTGGGGCTGAGGTGGGCACGGCTGACCCCCTGGCTGACAAGACACGAGAAGACAGACCTTCCCACCAGATGCCTTTCTGTGGCCTTGGGTGACTTCTGAGGCCAAGCTGGGCTCAAGGTGGGACTGGCAGGGCTCAATCCGGATCAGACCCCAGTTGCCGCTCCCGGGGCCTGGTTCCGCACCATCACTGAGCTTTCTGGAGGCTGGGGGTCCTCTTCTGGAAGCTAGGCGTCCCCTGTGGAGTCCCGGGGGGCAGAAGAGCTGCCTGTGAGCTGCTGCCTGGGGCGTGAGCAGGGCCTGTCCCCGAGTGTCTGGACGGCGGGGCCCTGGCCTGCAGGGTGTGCTCCTGGCCTTCCTGCCTCCTCCAGCCTGAGTCCACACACCACCTTGAGCCCCAGTGACCCCAATCACACGGAGTGCACACGGTGCATCCCACGGTGCATCCGTGGAAGCCATTTGGCCGCGGTCCAGGACGGGGCGGGGGAGGGGCTGCACAGAGGAAGCGCTCACACCAGCAGCTCACATCTGCAGCCACGTGTGAGTGAAGCTGCGTCCCGTTCCCCGGGTCTGGAGCGAAGCATCCTTCCAGGGCTTTCTCTGGGCGCCTCCTCCGGCTCTCTTGCCAGCAGCGAGGTTTCCATTTTTCTTGGGAAACGGAACAGAACCTCAGGATTGTGTTTTCATCTACGTGGGGATGCTGCTGCCGCCCGAGGTGTGGGCCGTCTCTACCGGCTGCACCAACAGGAAAAGGGGAGAACGCGGAGCGTCGGCTCTCCAGCGGAATTCATGTTCGAGCGCTGCCGTCCGCCTTAAAGGATTAATTTCACAAGCCTTAAACTGCAGTTTAATTTGAAAACTAATTCAGCCCCATAATTGGCTTTCTGCTCAAATCACTGAGGCTAAAGATTTAAATTCTTAATATTCAGATGACTTTCAAGTATCTGGCGCCCTCTGTGCACTAGCCCGTGGCACTCGTCTCAGGGAGACCGCCGCCGGCACAGAAATAAATAAATAAATAAACGGGCCACTAATAGAATAATCTATTTAAGCAAAAACTCTGCATTATCTAGATGAAGGTTTCTTTGACTTCATTTTCAGCCTATAGATTTCTCTGCTATTTAATATTTTAAGGTGACATTAATTTCAAAATTTATAATATAGGCCCTTGCACAATTACAAGGGGTTAGGGAAATCAAGAATTCCAATTAAAGCCTTTTTTAGTTAAAAGATCATCACTGTGGATTATTACTCTTTCCGTGCAAGGTTCGAGAAGCCTGCCTCGTAGAGTTGATGGTCGAGTGGCTCCGAGCTCCAGGACGCGGGACCCGGGCCTGTCCTGAGCACCGGGTGGGCTCTATAGAGCCAGGCGAAGGCTGGGGCTCACCGAGAACTGCCTTCGTCCCCAGAGAACAGACAGCAAGCTGGCCACACACCGAGTAACTAACTCCATGAGTTAAGGAGTATTAACGGAAAGCAGGCAGGACAGACACCTCCGAAGAAGTGATATGTGAGCTGAGGGAGGAAAAGGGGCCAGCGTCACAGCGACTGGGGGAGGACGTCCAGGCTGAGGGCACAGCATGTGCAAAGGCCCTGGGGTAGGAAAATGCTTTTTTTCCTGAGGGCCTGGGATGTTTGCTTCTCTGCCTTTGCCGGGCTGTGCATCTGTACCACCCATTGGCACGTACGTGGCATACGGATTTCTGGGTTCCTCAACTGGACAATGGACTCCTTGAGGGTGGGGTTCATATTTTCCTATCCTGGAGAAAGGCATTCTCACATACAACATGTACCTTTCTAGGGGGACACTGCCCATGCTACATTCTGTCTTTCTCTTTCCTTCTCCTTCCTTCCGCCTGATAGTGGATGGGATGCTTGGAGGTCCAACAGCCATTTTGTGACCATGTGTTGAGAAACAAGAGGGGGAGGCACGGACAGCTTCAAGTTGTCCCCCAAACTCCTACTGGTACAAGTTGGGTTTTCTGCGACTTGCGGCCAAATGCATTCCTGACACAGACTGGGGAGGGGAAGCAGTCTACAATCGTTAGCACTGTGGCTCACGAGTCAGACTGCCTCCTTTCTACGCCTTCATTCCCTTATCTCCAAAGTGAGGAAAAGAAAAGTGCTTATCCCATAGGGTTGTCGTAGGATTAAGGAACTGAATCTGTAGGGAGGTCTTAGAGCAGTGCCTGGCAGGGGTAGGGGATGGTAGGTGGGTGGGTGGTGGAGGAGGGAAGAGCTCCTGTCTAAAAGGCAGCACAGGGGCCCTCCTGATGGAGGCGTCCAGCTGCTTGACCATGGTCACAGGAATCCACACGCACGGTGACACTGCATGGAAGCACGTATACACATGCCTGCTTGGGCGCACGCAGGTAAACTTGCTGGCCTCTGAGTGAGGTCTGCGGATTGCACCAGTGTCCGCGTCCTGGCGTGATCATGCATGATGGTTCTGTGAGCTGTTCCCACTGGTGGAAATGGGTGAAGGTTCGTGGGGTGTCTCTATTATTTCTTACACTGCGTATGGTGGATGTCTGCTGTTTGCACCTCCCTGGTACCCAGCCCCCTTTTCTGGAGCAATGATCTGGTTTTCCTTGGGGGATCCACACCCACCACAGGCTCAGACCCTATGACTTGGAGGGGTCTAGAACCGGACTCTGTTCGCGCTTGAAAGAGGCTCACAGTCCATGCCCTGGCTGTGGGGACTGCCTCAGGATGGGCACACCACCCCAGCCAGATCCTGGGGATCTGCTGGGGCTCCTGCTGGACTCCAGCAAGAAGAGGTCCCTCTCCCGGGGCTGTCCGCAGCTCACGGTCACGTCTGCGGCTACTGAGGCGTCTTGTCCACAGGAAGAGAGAGCTTCCCAGAGAACGAGCCAGCACCAAGGAGAGGGGAGTCGGACCGTGGCAAGCAAGGCCCCAGCGGGTCCCACTCTGGCCACGGCACTGAGGCTGCCGCCCGTCTCTGGACTCGGCAGTTATGTGAGCCAATGCATTCCCTTTTCCAGGGGGCTTTCGAGGTGGGTTTTGGAAACCTGGAGATTTAACAGCTGAGATCGGAGTAGAAGACACTCTTGACCCCAAACCACAATGATCATGGCTGCACCAAACAGGACGGGCCACCCTGGTATTTCCACACCCTCCGAGCCTGTCCCATCCAGCAGCACCAGCAGCACCAAAGAGGACTTCATACCGTGGTGGGGCGCCGGGGCTGGGGAAGAATGTGGAGTGAGCGTGGGGTCCCCCTGGGACCCAGCCCTGAGTCACTTCGCTCATGTCCCCAAACGAACCACCCAACCCTTAGAAGATTTTTATCTGATGAGTCAATGTTTAATACATCTTTCCATTTGTTTTCTCTTAGAATGGGCATCTGAAAGCTTCCCTTAGCCCATCATGCCAGAGAATAGTGACTAATTTCTGGTGATAGGTTTTCCTTACCCTGCAAAGACGCCATGTGAAACCTTCTATTACGGTGACTGACGCAAGGCAGGACATCGCGGAGACTGTTTCTGGCGCTTCTGCTCAAGGATGCCGTGGCACGGTTTGTTTGGGGTCAACTCGCCCTTGACCAGGCACGTGAGTGAGCAGCATGGCACCGCTCCGCCCCAGGCCTTGCACGAAGCCGCGGCGTCCCCGTTCCCCTCTGAGGGCTGTACCGGGATCAGAGACAGATGCGGGGTCCCCCAGGGACCCTGAAAGTCAGTCCACACCTAGTGCAAACGGTCCGTGAAAGGCACAGGAGTGAACGGGAATAGAGGACCCGTCTTGGGATCCACACCAGCCTTCCGGGCTTCCAGGCCATGCTCGGCATTCCAAGCGGCCGGGTGGAGCTGGGGCGATGGGGCGGGGGGGCTGCTCCAATCTCCAGGCTTAAAGGTTTATCAGGATTTTGAGGAGGAGACACAGCAATTTGCTGCTTTTGTTATCCTAACGAGTAAAGCCAGTTACACATCTGGGAATACTTTCTCCATCGATTCGTTTTAAAATAAGACCGTGGGAGGTTTGATTTGTGATATCCAGGCGCATTTACAGAGTGTGCTGGGTCGTGGGGAGAGAGGCCCACCACATCCGTGTTAACAAGCAAGCCCCCCACCCCAGCCCAATACCCGCGCCCCCACCCCTGGCTGCCTAAGGAGCTGGCTGCTTGCAGCTAATTTGTCTGCCGGCCGCCTGCCCCTGCTCAAGGGACTGTGGGGAGGAGCTGCCCAAGGAGCGGGCAGCAATAATGGCACATCCCGTTCCCTTCACTGACACCAGGCTGGCCTGCATCTCGTGATTCCGCGACAATCAATCGCAAACACAATTCACCTTGTTGGGAAAGCAGCCCCTGGAGACGGAGCTACGACAACCTGCTCCCGGCAGAGAAGCGATGATAAATGCTTGCCCTGGCCGCCCCGCCGTGGGCTGCGGGCCGTGTGGGATGCGGCTGACCCCTCCGAGCACGGCGCTCCCTCCCGGCAAGCGGGAAGCCGGCTGGGCTCCAGGCTCCCGGAGCTCGAGCGACAGTGTGCCCAGAGCCACAAGCCTTCCCAGGAGCCCGGACGCCCTCCCGGGACGGGGTAGTTGCCAGGCCACCGGGGTGGGGTCACCCGCTCAACTACAGACGCCCGGGGACACCTGAGGTTCAGGACGACAGGAGTACTTTGCCACTGTAGGCGGCTCCCAGGTGCTGCATGGCGCACAGGGATGCGTGAAAATGTTGTTCCTCTGACCCTCCCGTGTCACTGGGCGTCCTGCACTTCCGTGGCTACTCCTGGCAGCCCCGGGGGTGCTCGGCTCAGCTCCACCTGCCCAACCCCGGCCAGGGCAGCTGGCCCAGGGACGCTGCCCTATGCCCGCAGGAGACAGGAGCGCAGGGCTGCACTGCTCAAACTGGGGTATGCACGGAAACCCGCCCACACCCCAGGCCCCACCTACAGAGACTGGATCACGGGGGTTGGGGGGGGGACGCTGAGAGGCTCTAGATTTCTACTGCATTCCCAGGTGCTGCTGCTGGTCCCCAGGCCAGGTCTAGCATCGGCTGGAGGTTCTGGCCCCCCCACACCTCCTGGGACCTTGAGGCTCGTCCTGGGTAAAGGGGAGAGGGAAGGTGCCCTGCAGAGACGTGCTTAGCAAGGGCTGTGGCGCACGGTCATGTGGTCAACATCATTTATGCCAAACTGAAGTCTGGGGGAACACTGGCGCTTGGGTCAGCTCTGAGGGGAACTGAGGCCTGCGGGCACATGGGCTCACCGCTTGAGGCCGTGGGAGTCTGGCCTCCTCGTGGGCTTCCTACAGGGCTTGGGATAAAATGGAAAGTGTGGCCCGGGAGACCTCGGATGGCGGGTCTTCTCTCTGACCTTGTCTCTTGTCTCAGGACCTCTGCCCATGCCTTTTCCTTCCCCAGGCTCCCTTCCAACACCACCCCCCCCCAGCCCAGACCTTCTCTCGAAATGGCTCCTTGTCATGCCTCAGCTCTCGGCTGACAGGTCACCTCCACAGAGGGGCCCTCCCTGATTTACAGGTGCCTCCACGACCCTCCGCGCCCCTGGGCTCCTTCCGAACCTTACTACCTGTGCTGTGGCGTCTGTACTTGCTTTAGCTTGGCTTTTGTCTGCACCCCCCTCCGCACCGTGGAGTCCATGAAGCAGGGGCCCTGCTCCGGGGGTCGCGTGCGGCCTGCAGCGGGCACGTGGCATGCACCTGCCACATGAGCAGCTCTGTGGGGGAGGCCCGTGGGGCCGTCAGGGCTCCCCAGGCATGGGGCCCCCTCTCCCGCCGCCTCCCGCTCCGCGGGCCCGGGGCCTCACCTGGCTTGGAGCCCTCGTCCACGGAGCCGTTGTAGACCTGGTTGATGAACTCTGGGCGGTTGTCGTTCATGTCGATGACGTAAATATACAGGTCTATGGGGTTCTCCACCTTATTGCCGTTCATGTCCACTGCATGTGCTCTGAGCTGGAAAGCAGCACAGACACCGTCAGCCTTGGCGGTAGCCCAGGGCAGGTTCCTGCTGGCCCACAGCTCGGGGCTGGCACTGACGTAAGGGCCTGGGCCCCTCCAGGGATAGTCTTGGCAGGGGGTGAGCCCAGGACATGCCACAAAACTTCTCTGAGCCTTGGTGTTCTCCTCTGGGGAAACGGGGAAGGGGCTAGGAGAGGACCCTTAATTTTTGGATTTTTTTTTTGGTAAAGATTTTATATTTATCCATTTGTGTGTGTGAGAGAGAGAGAGAGAGAGAAAGTGAGCAGGGGAGGAGCAGAGGGGAGGGAGAGGGACAAGCAGACTCCCCACTGAGGACAGAGCCTGACGTGGGGTTTGATCCCAGGACCCTGAGGTCATGACCTGAGCTGAACCCAAGAGTCCGACGCTTCACTGACTGAACCACCCAGGTGCCCCAATGTTTGGATTTTTTACTCATTCATTCATTTCATTAATTCATCCAGTCCACCAGGATCTGTCAAGGGCGTCCACGTACCAGGCACCGGCTGGACACTGGATTATCGCTCAGGGGCACAGACACGGCCCAGCCCTGGGGCTTCTCATCGAGAAGGCAGATGGACACCAAGAAGGAAGAGAAGGCACATGGAACTTGTGGGAACTGGTAGTGACTGGCTGGGGTTGGGAGGAGGCCAGGCAGGCCTCTCAGAGGAGGTGATGTTTGAGCTGAGGCCTGATGAAGGGGACAGGGAGAAGAACCGGCCTGAGGTCCCCATGGGGGACACGGAGTGGCGGAGGCCTGGGGGCAGCAGCGGGGGCTGGGGA
Source organism: Ursus maritimus (assembly GCF_017311325.1). Lineage (NCBI taxonomy): Eukaryota > Metazoa > Chordata > Mammalia > Carnivora > Ursidae > Ursus > Ursus maritimus. The sequence continues at coordinate 46,284,841 of NW_024424675.1, read as the reverse complement.
GGGGTCATGTGGGACCTGGGATTTAGGGGAGAACCAAGGGGTGGAAAGGGGCAGGGTGTGCCCAAGGTCTGTCCACATCAGAGCTGTGACTGTCACATGTCCCTCTACTGACATCTCATCACCTTGCAAGCTGTTCACATCGGACCTCGAGGTCTATGCCACAAGACAGAGCCACACCGAGGGTGCGAGAGGAGCGCGTGCTTGAGGCCTGTGGGTGGGACATGTCTACGGGCTGGGCGGGGGGCACACAATCCTGTCCTCCTTCGTGCCCCGTGTCATGGCCGCTCTGCCTGCCCCAGGGAGGCTCGGGCCGACAGTGTCTACAGCAGCCCCGGCGCTTTGGTTCAGTCCCGACAGCCCAGAGTGGAATTTTACCCCTGAAGTGGGCTGTTTGAGAAGCTCCAGGCTGGCTTCCCCTAGGAGGTGACCCGCGTTGTCGCAAGGACACAGAGTAGGCTGATTCCTGGGGGTCCTCGGCCCCTGGTGCCAGAAATGACTGCACACTTGGCACTTCGGCTCCAAGCACCATGTTGAACGGTCGTGCGGCCCCCCTCGCTGTTTCGGCCCCCGCCCCCCATCCTGCTGTGGAAGCTCTTCCAGTGGCGGCCGGGCGATCCTTCATCTTGTCAAACGCAGCCGCGCGCAGAGTCTGAGGTCAAGAAGCCGCCGAGAAAAGGTACTCATGAGCTACAATTAACGGTAGCGTCTTCTCACTGGAGCGACACTGCTGGCTTCAGTGCTGTCAGCAGCAGGGGCGGCGGCCCGGCGGGGAGGGCGGGGCTCCTCCTGTCTCACCCCTACCCCATCCCCACACTTTCCATGACGTTTGGGCTTCTGTGGGCAGTCTCCAAGGCTCCCCACCGCCATTCACCTCTCAGGCTGGGCATGCGCTGTGGGCTTTGGGGGGGGGGGTCCCGTCTTGGTGGAGAGACGAGATGCACCAGGGAAGCCGTCCGTGGGTGCCTTCTGTGACCTGCAAACCTGTGCATCTCATGCAAAAGGGAGTTCCTGCCTCTGCGACGCCGTGAGCAGGAGGTCTGTCCCTTCTCACCACGGGAGGGAGACGGGCAAACACCAGCTCAGCGGCTTGGTGGTGCGTCTCCGTGGGGACAGGAGCAGGGAGGAACCAGTGCGCACCTGCCACCTCTCAGGGGCTCCCTCCGCTTCGTGTCTGAACTGCGGGCCACCATTCTCCTCCTGAGGTTCAGACGGCAGAGCACTCCACGCGGGCCCTGGAGACATCCTGCCATCGCCAGCACCGGCGTGTGCCTGCTCAGGGCTGGGCAAGGCCCCCGGAGCCCGCGTGGGGCACCCGCCTCAGCGTTCACGAGCGCCTGCGACCAGTGTCGTCCCGATCTCTATTTCAGAGATGGTGCGAGTGAGGCGCAGGAAGATTAGGGAATTTGCCCAAGACGAGCGCAGTGGCAACACTCAGTAGCAGGTCTGTTTATGGAACCCTCAAAAGAACCTTCTAGAGAATCATCCGGCAAAAGCAAACGTGACTACTCTTTGTTTCGTGCATTTGATCGCCGATGTGCTGTTGGTCTCAGAGTGACCCGTGTCACAGTCCATCAGCTTGCGCTCAGGTAGGGGACGTGGTCGAAGTGCCTGAGGGTGTGGGGTGTGGAGCCCCAGAGGTGGACGCAAGGTGGGGGCACCCCGTGAGCGGGCTACATTTAGACGGGGGGGAATGTCTGGGTGGGACGGGGTGGCCTCGTGGCTCTGAACTCACGGTGCTGCCCTGGCGGGCAGGTGCACGGGAGTCAGAAGCGGGAGGTGAGGGCAGATTCAGGGCACAGCTGCTGGCCTGAGAGTGGAGGGGACCGTGGGTCAAGGAATGCGGGTGTCTTGAGGGGGGAGAGGGGCCCCCGCTGACAGCCAGTGAGGAAAGGGGGGATCTGGATCCGCCAGAACCTGGATGAGCAGGAAGCAGACGCCTCCAGTAGGCCTCACCTTGATTTCCACCTTCTGAGATCCCAAGGCAGAGCCCACTGGCCTTCCTGACCTACGAGCCCGGAAATGGGCGTGATTTTAAGTGCTAAGTTTGTGCTGGCTTGTTACTCAGCAGAGGGAGCTAACACTGAAGGCTGGCTCAGCTGCCCCGAAGGCTCTGGTGGGCGTCCTACGAGGTGGCAGCCCTGAGAGGGGCTCACGCCTGAGTCTTCGGAGAGGGGTAGGATGGCCTAAAGCGGCTTTCCGGCCCTGGGGAGGACGGGAGTTCTCGAGGGCTTTGCCACGGTGGGACAGAGAGCTGAAAGACGGAACATGAGCTTTCAATCCAGAATTCGGCAAATGGATCTGGCCGTTCCTCCGATCTGGGTCCCGCCGACTTGTCACCTCACGGGGGCTAGGGGTCACACCGCTGGAGGTGGCAGCCAGGGGTGGCCCTGGGAGACTGTCCTCGCTTCTGTGATGGGGTCTGAGGAGGTTGAGGGGGGCAGCCCCATGGAGAACGTTTCCCGGTTCACGACGGGCGAGCAGGAAACACTCAATACACCTCGGCCTGGCTGGATTTCTCATCTCCTGAGATGGAAGCTCAGCGCGTGGCGGGGGACAGAAAGAACGTGTGCTGAGTGTCTGGAGGTGAGCAGGTCGCCCGGAGGCCCAGACACGGAGCCGAGTGTGCAGAGACAGGTGGACGGTCCCCCACAACAAAGTTCCCTGCTTCCTCTCCGGCCGGCCTGGGTGAGGAGGGGCTGTGGCCTGCAGGCACCCTTGGAGAGGGCCAGCGGCCTCCCCTCCAGGCCCAGCAGGCCACTCCAGATCCCTGGGGACTGCCAGCCCGTGGCCCCCAGTTTTCTGAGGGAGCTGTGGACGCCCTGCGTCTCCTGGGCAGAACGGGTGCCGAGCGAGGCGTTGGAGTCACATCGGGCAAAAGGAACAAACAGAAATGGAGGTGAGCGTGAGAGGCGCACGAGGGCTAGGCCGCTGTGCAGGACGCCGGCCGCTGCCTCGGCACTTGGTGGGTCGACGATCCTGCCCGTGAGCAGGGGGCAGGTAGGCGACACTCACTCCCTGGAGTGGCCTTGCGCCTTGGGCTGAGCCGTGTCCGCCGGCGGCGGCCCCGGTTGCTCCGGTGGGCGGCAGGAGGGCTGAGCCGGACCCTTGCCAGGGAGCTGGGACTTCCAGGGCTCACTTTGGTGTGAAATGCCGAGGAGAAGCAGTTCACCAGAAACACCAAAAGCAGGTCTCCTTTTGAGCTCAAGGTTTCAAAAGTAATTAAAATAAAATGAGAGGGAGAGCCTTCCCACTCGGTGTGGGTTCTCTCGGGTGGATCTGCCGTCAGCAGGCGCTGGGGCCGCGCCCTCCGAATCAGGCTTGGCTGACACCGTGCCAGCGCTGCCCGTCCCCAGAGAGGGCCGGTCTCACAGCCTGAGACCGCGCAGCCCGCGGGCCCCACACTCGGGAGGGACCGTGTGTGGTTAAATGCTCTGCTGTCACTGTCTTGAAATCCTTAGTCCAGATGAGGGCCCCCCACTTCATTCTGCACCGGGACCTGGACTCTAGCCGTCCTGACCTCAAGAGCTGAGCCGGGCCTAGTCTGGGGCACCCCTTCCTGCCCGGCTCACCAGGGCCATGGCACACAGAGCGGCGGGCACCGCAGGGCAGCCTGGCCCAGGGTTTATGACAAAGGCTTTTGTTCAGTCTGGAAGGTCCATAAGAAACAGCCAGATGTATGGTGACTAACGTAACATAATAAAAAATTAAAAGAAACAGCCAGAGAAGGCACCCGTACTGGGGACAGCAGGGGTCGCTGGAGCCCAAGGAAGGCAGGAGAGGTGCCCCTCCGAGAGCTCCCCGTCCCCAAACCGCTGAAGCAACCGTGTGACATTCCAGCAGACACCAGAGCCGCCTGGGGCCAGCCCCACCGGCAGGCCTCTGGAGAGGCGTGGGGCTCCTCAGGCCCAGGAGGAGGGGCTCTATCTAAGCCACCGCGATAACTAAAGACGGATCTGTCTAATCCTGAACGAGGTGAACATGGGCATCAGCAAGTGGCCTCCCCGTGGGGCCGTTCGGAGACAAAGCCTTCCATGCCAGAGGGGGCTCTTGAGGTCATCGGGTCATCAGGGACGAACACTGCAGGGCAGAGGGAGCCCTGACCAGGGGGCGAGGTGGCAAGCCAGCAGCCCGCCTTCCTTTTCTTCTCACTTGCTGGAAACATTCGCTCGTCCCCCAGCACCGGCTGAGCATCCCCTTAGACTCCGGGGCACAAGTGCCTGGAACAAGGCATTCTAGAAGGGGCAGGTGCCTCTGGGAGGGTAGACAGGCCACAGGGAGGGAGGGAGAGAGAAGGGCAGGGAGGAGGGGTGGTCCGTCCCCACCGTCTGGCCCCTGGTAAGTGTTTGGTGTGGGAAGGACCACGCCTTATTTCACCAGTGCCTGGGAGGAGGCTCCCGGGAGCCCCTTCGGGGGAAGGCACCCCTGGAACTGCCTGCCTGGAAGCCAGCGGCCAAGTGCGCCCGAGTGTCAGCGGCCACCTGCTCCCCGGGTCCCTATGTCGCGTGTTTCCTCCACATTCCCTAGCCCCATGAACAAAATCATCAGCCTGGCTCAGAAAAGATGTGATGATTTTCCTTTAGATACTCATGCATCCAAGGGACGCTGGTTTTTCCAACCAGCTAACAACACAATCTATTTCCCTTGTACCTCCTTCTCCCCGACCCCGGCTCGCACGGTCTGAGAGGCGGTCCGGACGGCAGCCACATGCCCATTTCCAATGGCGTCTCTAGCGCAGGACGCACAGGGGCGGCGGGATCTACACCCACTCCTCCAAGGCCTGTGGTCCGGCAGCTGAAGAATCTGGGGACACAGCCTTTCTTAAGGGCTTCAGGCCAACGGGCTTTGATGCCTCTTAATCCCAGGACAGGGTCAGCTCCCCTAGAGTGGGGCCATGTTTAATCATGTTATCACTGGAGACCTACTGCCAACCACAGGACCTGACACATACTAGATGCTTGAGAAATGTTCCCTGGATGGATGGACGGATGGATGGATGGGTAGATGCATGGACAGAATGGATGAATGGAGGGATGGATGGATGGATCAGTGGATGGGTGGATGAAGGAAGGAATGGATGGACAAATGGATGGATGGACGGATGGATGAGCAGATGGATGGGTGAAGGAAGGAAAGAATGGACAAATGGATGGATGGATGTGTAGATGGATAAAAGAATGGACGGATGAAGGAAGGAATGGATGGAGGAATGGATGGGTGGATGGATGTGAGATGAAGTGGGAAACACAAGAGTTAAGAGTCTGGAAGTATGAGCAAGATATCTCTTGGAAGCTGCTCTGTAGAGGGATGTTTGGGTCTAGTGAACTGGGAATTTCTAGAGCTTTGATTCCATACCTGTGTCTCTACTATTGGAGAAAACCATAGGGTGGGCAGAGCCTTCTCATCCATGTCACTAGCCTCTGTGCAGTTGAACCCACTGGGACTTGGGCAACCAGTCTGAGACAGGAAACCCTGTGACTAAGAGAGGGTGGACCAGCCTCCCCACTGGGGCTTCCCCAGGTCCAATCAGCCTAGCACCCTACTTCTGATGGGGTGTCAGCTGTCCCTTGGGGAGGCCACCATTGTCAACAACGGGGTCAACCTCTTCCACCAACTCCCTCCCTCTGTAAATGGCTAGTGTGCATCCCCTGAGGCCCCGGCTCTGTTCTTGGGCCTGGGGATGTGGTATGGACAGACTGATGGCTCCGTGCCACATGGAGCCTCCCCACTAGTACCAGCAGGTGCCTGATGGCCCCGAGCAGATGACCAGAGAGCAGCAGCATGTTGGGCCATAGTCGGCACCGTGGGCTGAAGTCAAGTGAAATTTGGGCTGATTACATCCACATCAGGGCAAGAAGCTGAGAATTCCATCTTCTCAAATGATGGTCTTCATTTCCAAATTACAGCCGAGGCCCTGGACGTTCAGCTCTCATGATGACAACTACAAACATGCACACGGGCCTTACCGAGCGCTGGGTTCTGCCCTCCATGCTTCGTGCACGCTAAGCCCCGAGTCCTCCCACCCGGTGAGGGGGCCATGGTCCTCACCGCTGCCTCCAGTTCGTACCACCCCCAGCTGGTGCGGGCGAGGAGGCAGGGCCGGGACAGGGGACTGGCCATTGGGCTGGAGGACACGAGACCCCGCTGTTTCCACCTGAGGTCCGAGACCCCTCGCCTGAGCCACCGTGCCAGTGAGCCCCAGCAGGGGAGGAGCCAGGAGGCCCTGGACGCCAAGGCCTGCAACTTAGATTTTCAGGTCTGTTTCTCCGAGATGGAGCTGCTGCAGGAGCGTTATCCCAGAGCAGCGGAGGATGGGGCTGCTGACAGAGCTGGCTTTAGGAAAAGGGCCCGAGTGTGCCCTGCGGCCATGCGACCCCTCCCCCATCAGGAGTAACCAGATCCTGGGAGCACACGTGGATCCAGAGCTTCTAGACCAAGTGTCCTTCCAGTGTGGTCCAGACCTTGCTGGCTTTGCCCGGGGACGTGTTAGAGGTGCAATGTCTTGGGCCCACCCGAGTGCACAAAATGAGCCACCCAGGGTGGTGCCCAGCCCTGTGGCCAAGTCCAGGGCAGCTCACGCCCACGTTCTCCCTCCAAAGGTAGGAGGTACTCACGTGGTAGGAGGCCCGCTCCTCCCGGTCCATGGGCCGGGTGACGTACATCCGGCCAGACATGGAGTCGATGCTGAAGACCTCCATGGGGGGCTGGTCGGCGCCCACACCTGTGATACTGTACCGGATGGGGATGTCGTTGTCTTTGTCAGACCGGATCTGGAAAGAGGAGCAAGAGAAGAGACCTGTCAGCCTGCCACAGGGAGCAGGGGCCACGCTCCCTCAACTGACGCTCACCCCACCCTGGATTTCTGTGCACTTGGCCGTCTCTCGAGTCGGGACCACAGCTAATGCTTTATCCACTGTGGGAACCGGAAGGGTAGTCAGCAGTCAGGGAGTTAGGGCGTGCCACCAACTACCCGTCTAGTGGCCCACCGGGAACGGGGACAGAGAAGACACAATGGTGCAAGTTGAAGTCTCTGCAGGGAGTGTGGGACACACGGTAGAGAACGCCAACACCGCTGAGGAAGACTGGAAACGATGGTGGGACATGGCCGCGGCCCTGATGCCAACGCTGCTAGTGTCTGCCATCAGACTGGGGAAGGATGCAGGAGGGACAAGGGAGCAGACGCCACAGAGTCCAGCGGGAAGAGAGGCTGGGACCCGGCACGTTTACACCCTAAGTTTTCACCCGTGTCCCATCTTCTCGCTCCTTCGACGGAGGCACCAGGGGACAGGACCCGGTCTCTGAGGGGCAGGAAGGCCCCCGACCAGCCCGGAGACACAGATCTCACACTGAATTTCACACTGAAGCCCGTTGTCAAGATGGCTACAGTGCTACGTACACACAGCAGTATTTTCACAGAGAAGCGGGATGTTGTTGAAAAAACAATTTAATAACGTTTCTCTGGCTCCCAACTCCTGAGGAAGTTATCGAGGTCTGACCGAGGAAGAGCGAGACAAGCTCACAGTTCTGTGTTCTCCAGGGGGCGGGGGACCAGGTGACGGGGTAAGAACGTTAGTCTTTGGGACACAAAAAGGACAACAGTAGAATTAAAAATAAGATGTACAGTATGGTGACAGACGGTGACGTGCGTTTCACAACGTAAATAATTGTCCAGTCACCTGACAGGTGTGCGTTGTACACCTGAGATCGATGTAATACCGCATGTGAATTATACTCCAATAAAGAATTAAAAAAACAGGATGTACATCTTCCATTTAGAGGAAGCAAATCTCTTGCAATGATAAGGGGCACCCGATGGGAACGGGGTCGCCAACTGCAAGGTCACTGGCTTCTCGGAGCCGTGGGAAAATAAACCACAGAGATTGACAAGGTCTGATGGATAAGGTCAAACTAACAGATTGGAATTCAACTTTGAATACAGTTGACTCTTGGACACGGGTTTAGACCGTGCCGGTCCATTTGTACACGGATGTTTTTTGATAAATCCGGTATAGTATTTGCCCTTCCTTATGATTTCCTTAACGACACTGTCTTTCCTCTAGCGGACTTTGTTGTAAGCATACAGTTAACACACGTAACATACAATATATGTGTTCATCGACTGTTGATCTTGTTGGTAAAGTTCTGGTCCACAGTGGGCTGGTAGCAGTTAGGTTTTTGGGGAGTCAGAAGTTAACATGCGGATTTCTGGCTGTGCCAGGGCCAGCACCCTAACAACCCTGCATCATTCAGGGGTCAACCGCACACCTTTACAAAATACAGCTTCTTTTTTTTTTGGAAATCAAGCGGTGGGGCCATAACAACGTTTCATAACAAACTGGACCACAACGGAAGCTCGGCTCTACACAGCAGAGTTGGCCCGGACGCTTTATTACAAGATTGCAGTTAAAATTGAATGAAGACCCCGCCCCCCGAGGTCATGGACACAGAGGACAGACGGGTGCTCGCCAGACCTGGGGGTGCGGGGCGGGCAAGGTGAGTGAAGGTGACACTGGGTCACACTTCCTGGTCTGGAGTAAGTGAGTCATGAAACGAGACGGACACCAAGGTGGCCACAGCTCATGGGACTCTACGCATCTTTGCTGTCCCCGAAGTTCTCATCACAAGGAAGTCTGTTTGTACCCACGCAAGATGACACAAGTTGAGTAGACATCTTGGGTGATGATTTGGAAATGTACCCCCCTCCCCCCTCCACATACTCTTCCCCTCCCCACACCCCTCCCCCACCCTTAGCGCCTCCCCTCCAATACCCCTCCCTCATTCCCATACCCCTCCATCACTCCCTCTGCAAATCATTCCCCACCCTAACCCCTCCCCCTCCACATACCCTCCCCTACCTCATACCCCTCCCCCTCCACATACCCCTCCCCTACCTCATCCCCCTCTCCCCTCCCCCCCACCTCCCCCAGTCTGTGAGGACCATCTCTGTTCCCGTCTCCCACGTCCTGGCTTCCCTGGCTCTGCCCTGAGCAGCACACGCCCAACAGGGTTTCAGGCAAGGCCACTGAATGAACGGCCAGGGCTGGGGCTGGGGCCACACGTCGTTCCATGCTGTCCCCTCGGGCCGTGGAAGTAGTGCTGGAGCCGCCCCTGCCCCCCCGCAAGCGATGACACGCTGGGTCCCGTGCCTGCTGCCCCCTGCCTGCTTGCTCGCTACCAGCGCTGGGCGCCCCAGGACAGGTGTGCACCCTGTCTTCATCGCCCACCACCCATCAGCCGTCAGACAGAAGAGCCGTGTCTGAGCAGCCCAGCGCAGCACCGTTCCAGGAGACGTGCCCTGCGGGAGGACAGGTTGCTCTTCTGGCCACCAGGCTCTGGCCCCGGGGCGGTTCACAGGAAGGCAGCCCTTCGAGGCCGACAGCCACCTCTTCTCCCTCACTGGAGAGTTGGGTGCCAAGGTGTGTGCTGGAAACGGGGTGGTGCAACAGATCTGGGTCCCAGAGAGAAGGCCCTCCTGCTACCTGCCCTGAGCTCTTGCTCGGTGTGTGGGGGACCGGTCACAGCAGATCAGACCCTGTTTTGGAGACAGGGACCTGTGTAATTAATGGAAAACACTCAAGGCTAGCTGCCTGCAAGCCAGTCTGCCTTCTGGGAGCAAGGAAAGTTCTAGAAGGTCAGTGAGTTCTGCCTGGCGCACATGGTAGGTCCCAACTCCAGCTGAGCCGTGCTGGATAGAGGAGGTCCCTGGGTTGGAGCCAGGTGGTCCTCCAGAGCGGGCTGTGACACACCACCCGCCAGCACACTCCTGCCGCGTTCTGGTGCAGGCGCCAGACTGCCCATCCTTCATGGGAAATTTAATTATGAAACCACTGAGAAGAACCCACCACATATTTAAAGAGGTTTTATTTTTTGCAAAGGAATCTGATTACATTTTGACCACCGGGTGCCTTTGCGTAATTCCCGGGTGCCGCTCTGCGTGCGTGTCCGGGGCTCTGCACGGCTCGGGATGCTCTACGGCTCCCCACCAGTTTACCACATTAAGAAGAAATACTGTACAAATGAATTCACCAGATCAGGGAGAGCAGTTTCCTTGATTTGTGTCTGGAAAATGAGAAAAACATCACAGCAGCATACGATAGGGCCATGAATAAAGAACACAGACAGGCATTTCCATCACCCACCTCACTTTTACGATGCCACGGAGAATTATGCTCTTTTGCATTTGTTATTAAAGGACAGAACAGATGGTAAGAGGTTAGTTTAAAGTGACGTCACATTAAAGTAACTTATGGTGCCGGGCGGTGTGTTCACCCGGGGACTTCTGCTTGGAAGTCCGGCTCTCGTCCTAGGAAGGCCGGATGAAATGAAGGATTCTGGCAGAATCTTCCCCAAGGAAAGATATTTGCCTAATCTCAAATGAACTTGAAACTGGAGAAAAGTCACCATGTGTGGTTTTGAATCACAAACACCTTGAGGTTTATTCCCGAAGCATCGAAGGGAGAGAATCACGTCCTGATTCCGGCAGAGAAAGCCCCGTGCCAGGAGATCGAAGACACCCCGCCACCAGAGAGGACCCTCGGCTTCAGGCTGTGCCCCGGCCTGGCCCCCGCCCCTTCACCTGGCAGCCCCGAGGCACTTTAAGAACACCTTCATGCGCTGTGGGCAAGGCCCTCACACGGCCTCGAGTGGCCAGTGGAATCAGAGACACTAAAAATGTAAGCCCTCTTGGGGCGCCTGGGTGGCACACAACGGTTGGGCGTCTGCCCCTCGGCTAGGGCGTGGTCCCGGCGTTATGGGATCGAGCCCCACATCAGAGCTCTTCCTCTATGAGCCTGCTTCTTCCCTCTCCCACTCCCCTGCTTGTGTTCCCTCTCTCGCTGGCTGTTCTATCTCTACCTTGAATAAATAAATAAATCTTAAAAAAAAAAAATGTAAGCCCTCTTGACCCACAAATAAAAAGTGTGATAAAGATTGTTGGAGAAGGAATAGGGTCTGAGAGGCTCCGGGGAAGAACTCAGAGGCAAGGTTCCCGTGAATGTTCGGTCTTGTCCGCTGCCTTGTACAGTTACTGGACACGCTCGTGCGTGCACACACACACACACACACCGCACATGCGGCTGGATCCTCCCTCCCCTTTTGCACCCGGCGTCCTGGAAGGTGCCGGCTCTGTCCCTCAGGGCCTTGCCTGGCTATGTGGCCTCCCGGGACTCTGTCCTAACATTTCAAAGCTGCTTCCAAGTCCTTGGGCTCAAGCCTCGTGACGATGTAAGTCTTCAGTGAAGTGTTCCAGCTCTTTCTCCTCGTTTGGGATTAAACCTGGAGCCTTTCCCAGGGAAACAGACTCCACACCCTCATTTCGTTACCTGTTGGGACTTGTGAGTTGCGTGGTCCCCCTTCTCCAACCCCTCAGAAGCACTGAATCATGTGGCAGCTGTGCCCACCCGTCTGCCCTGGACCGTGCAGGACGCAGGTAGGCAGACTGACGCTCAGCGTGGCTGCGGCTGCAGCCAAGAGGAGCAATTTTTCTTTTAAAACTCGACTCCCACCAGAGCCCAGAGGTAAGAGAAGCGATTTCACTAGATGCGTTTGTAGCTCCCGTGCGGCCGCGAGCGGGCCCCAGCTCTGACTGCTGGGGCTTCTTGGTTTCACGTCGACAGAAATCAGGGTCACCTCAGGCTTTACGTGTCCATGCTGTGCTGTCTGCTTTGCGTGAGCGTTCGCCTGTCCTTCCTCCCTTCCCGATGTGAGTACTACCCCAGGACGGCCGGCGCTCTTCTCTGGGCCCGAGGAACACGCACGGGGCAGGCTCGGTCTGCCAGGACGGCGTGTGCAGGCCTGGCACTGTGCGCAGGGGGTGCTCAGTAAACACTGAATGGCGAATGAAACCAGGACACATGGCCTGGGGGCAGGGCGGGCAGACGAGGAAGCAGATGGCCAGGTCACTGCCAGGTGCCCAAGGGAGAGCCTAGGCCATGGTGGGTGGGTGGCAAGAAGGGCTTCCTAGAGGAAACAGGGCTTCTCTGAGCCCCATGGGACGAGGGAGGCAAGCATGCACAGATGTGGGGAGTGAGGCCCAAGGGGGTGTCAGGCAGGGGCAGGCGGCAGCACAAGGATCCTGAGGTGGGAGAGAGAAGTCCCACCTGGGGCCTCACTGGCTGCTGGCGAGGGAGGAAGGAAATGAACAGAGAAATGAGGAGGGAGGCAAGTCAGAGAGAGGAGCGAGGTTTGGTCATCACTCACCTCACCCAGAGTGGAGCCGAGACAGAAGAGGGGTCCCTGGGAGCGCTCTGCTGCTCCCTCACCCCTTGTGGAAACCTCTGGGAGCCTGGGGGCAGGGGAGAGTCAAGTAAGTGTGGCACCTCTGCCTTCCATAGGCCTGGAAGGACCCATGGAGGCTGGGGAGGGGCTGGCACACGCAGGGCGCGCTCCCTCCTTGCCCACCAGCACGGCAGGGGTAGAGCTGAAAACGCGGGCTGGCCGTCCTCGACCCGCCCCTTGACTGAGTTCGTCTTTGCCCAAAACAGGGGCTTCCTCCTCAGGTCCTTATTCCACAGAAGTCTCCACTGTTACCGTGCAGGAATCCTCCACCTCCCGGAGCTCCTTAAGGATCCCAGAGCATCAGCCCGACCAGACCACCTTATCCAGTCCATTCCTGCATAAGGGTACTGGGGAACCAGAGGCTGAGGGTGAGACAAGGTTCCACAGAAACTGGGGACCAAGAGTGGAGTCACCTGCCTTCCCTAGGAGCCTCTGAACATCAAGCCAGGGAGGCCGAGGGATGCTGGGGCCACGGCAGTGCCAAGAGGGGACAGCCCTGGAGGGTCTCCGTGACCCTTGTTGTGACGGCTCCGGCTGCCCTCTCCCTCAGGGTGTAGGGACAGTGGGGCGCATGTTGAAAAGTCACCATGACTCTGAGGTCTGGGCGAGAGCTACTTCAGCTGCTCTTGAAAGCGATTATGCAATTGTAACCAACGTCTGCGCGCCAGTCCCTTCCAGCGTCCTGCTAAAGTTTAATGAGGACGCCCTTTGCCACAGACGCTGGGGAGGCGGGGTCTGGCGATGATCCAAACAGTTCTCATCAAAATTAGGGACAAGCTTGGGCCTTGCGGGTGGAGGATTCTTACTTTCCCCGACTCTCCTTGACTTAAGAACATCACCATACGAGGCGTATGAAGATGTTTGCATTTCTTGCATTTTATCGAAGTATTTTCCATGTGTGATAAAATCAGACTTCTATATTTTCAATTAGGTTCTTGTAATGAACAGAAACACCAGAATGTGATAGGAAAATGCATTTGTTGTGTAACACTGACACTATGACCCAGTACCATTCACAACTGCTTTGGTTGACAAATCATGAGAAATCTCAAGTCATATGAATACTAATGAAAGCCATGAATATTTCTTACAAAATTTGCCTGGTGGGGAAGAGTGAATTAGATGCTTCTCAAGAAATGCCCTTCCAGGTCGCACCAAATTAACAAAGACAGGAGCTGTAATTTGGCTGGTGTGCAATTACACAAGATGCTGCTGCTGGCCGGGGACGCTCAGTGTCCACTCCCTGCTTCTGGGAACAGAGGCCTGGTTCCCTTGGGGATCACTGATTCCCCATTGTGAGTGAGTCTTGAGGAGACGGCCAACTATGCATCTCCCCGCCCCCAGCCAACGAACAGCCACAGGGCCAAGAGGGCCAATCAGCTTCTCTTTCCCAGAACGTGGATCTTTTTTTTAAAAGAATTTAAAAAATAGTATTTTATTCGAGCACGAATGAGCGTGAGCGTGAGCCGGAGGAGAGGGGCAGAGAGGGAGAGAGAGAATCTTAGCAGGCTCCATGCTGAGGCATGAAGCCCAAGCAGAACTTACTCCCGCGACCCTGAGTCGCCTGAGCCAAGCAGAGTTGAATGCCTAACCAACTGAGAGACCAGGTGTTCCCCAAATGTGGATCTTGAAGCAAGAAGGAGTCAAGGTAAGAGAAATCTGGCTGGGGCCCCTCCACCACCACAGTGCCATCTGAGTGCTCAAGACCCCAGAGCTGGGACCACCTGGTAGATCCGCCTTCCTTTCCTGTCTTAGCAGCCCAGGATCCTCCCTAGCATGTTCTTTCTGCTTTTCCAGAAGGCTGGCGGTTCCCGTTGCACTAGGTCAGATGGGGTGGAGTGGTGTTCCCTACGGCCAGAGACCTAGACAAGGATGCTTCTGGCCAGTGATTGACTGGGAAGAGGAGAAGGGGCATGGGGGGAAAAGAGGCAGTGGGTCCAGCTGAGGGCTGAGTTTCAGCCTCACCCCAAAGGGAAGTTGTTGCTGTCCTAGGGTGTGGTCCTGCAAGCAGAGACAGTCAGCCTTGGGGCAAGGAAGCCGGCTTCTGTGGGCCGCCCGGGATGAGGAGCCCCTCCCAGGCGTCTCCCAGTGTGGCGTGAGTCAGGCCTCCATGGAGAGTGTCCAGCTGTGAACTGTTAGCATGGACCCAGCCGCGCAGGAGGGCGTGGTGCACCGGCCTGTAGGGATCTGAGCCACACCAGTGATTGCAGGCTCACCCTGCTTAACTGTCTTCACCGCCCTGTCATTACCAGCTTTTTCCTGTGTATTTTTGTTGTTGCTGACTGCCTTTTCTGTCCCACTAGGCTGTGCGTCAGGAGAGAGGGTCATCGGGGACCCGCACAGCCTCGGCCTGGGTGGTGTTCAGTCCAGCGGCAGGTGCCCGGACAGCCTCCTGGAGAGAGCCAGCGGCAGCTCCGAGGCAAGCAGTCTGGGAGCAGGTCTGTGGCTCCCAGGATGCTGCCCGACCCCGATTGCTAACAAGAGGCTGTCGCCTGCACAGAAGCAGAGCCTGAGAAGTCTCTTCCAGTGACTTGAGCCAGGAAGAACTCGTCTGTCAGGGAGCCCAAGACAGAAAAGCCGGGATCCACTGGGAGACACAGCAGCTCTGTCGGGACTTTCTGCCTCAGTCGGATCAGTCAGGGATCAGCGGAGCCGGATGCCGTGACAGACGGAGCCGCGTGTCCTCGGATTGTGTCGAATCACTTCTGCTGCTCCTTGTCATTCCTGGTCTTCCCAGAGCGAAGAGCCGGGCTCTGCTGGGACCCTTTGTAGATACTTAATGTGTTGTGTTCCTGGTGATCTCGAGGAGGCCCCTGCCCACACGTCTCTGTTTCAGTACAACAAGAGATGTCTGCTGTGGCGTGCTGGCCCGGGCAGGGGATGACGGATGAGGCCAAGACAGGATCAAGTCCTGGGAACCTGGGGCAGGGGAGGAGATGGAGGTGGAGGCACCCAGGTCCTGGGCGCGAGCCGGAGCAGCAGGTCCCAGCAGTGGGATGAGGCCAGCCCCAGCCCCCAAAGGAGACAGGGGGTGTGCTGTGAGCTGAGGGTCGGGACCGTGAGGATAAGAGGCTGGCTGCAGGTGGGATGGGGCACACAAGGCAGCCACCAGCCCTGGGGTGTCTGTGAGGACCACCCTGCCTGCCTTCATTCCTGTGGAGGCAACAATGGGGAGGCCAAAGCACAGTGACTTCTGCAGGGAGGGCCACGTCCAAGCTGGGCCAGTGGGAGTGACTCCTGCTGGCATGAGGTCTCCTCCTTATTCTGCTTATCCTGTTTCCTCTGGCAAGGGCTCCACAGGGACACAGGATGAGGGCCCTCGCCTACCTCTGCCGCTGCTCCACCTTGGTCAAGTCATTTGCCCTCTTGTTGTCTGGTCCTTGTCTGGAGATGGGATCCTAGTGCCAGTCTTGCAGAGTGGTGGTCAAAAGCATATGAGAGAAATGGCCAGTGATGTCCATATTGTGTCTGTGTATGATAGCTGAGGGCTGAGTACTCTGTGTAGTCAGTTCAAGGCTCAGAGCACTGTGTTAGTCATTTCCAAGTACTATGTTTATTCAGTGATGAGATTAAAGTACTGTGCTTCTCAGTACTGAGGGCTGAGAGTCTATGATTATTCAGGATCTTATATGGTGCTTAGTCGTACCCTGGGAGAGTATGTGCTTTTTGTCATACTGAGGGTGGAGTACTTGTGCTTATCCAGTACCCCAAGTACCATGTTTGGTCAGTACTGGGGAGTACTATGCTAGTCAGTAATGTGCATTAGACATGTAGGGCTAAGTACTGTGCTTTCTCAGTACTAGTACTCTGCTTTGTTAGAGTAGAGATACTGTGTTTAGTCAGTAATGAGGTACTGTTGTGGCCAGTGCTGAGGGATGAGTCCGGGCTTTCAATAAATGGCAGCTGAGTACTGTGTTCTGTGAATTGAGGGCTGAATACTGCGCTTAGTGAGGGCCGACTACTGAGCCTTGCTGAGTTTCTGCATTGCAAATCATGGGGACTGAACATTTGCTTTGTCATAAATCTGGGCTGAGATTAGATGGCTTTACTGATAATGATGCCCATGGTGTTTAGTAGACACCTCTGCAAAACCAGGGGGATGGATATCAGGCAAACCAAAGGAAGCAGGCTGAACTATCAAGAGGCTGAGGACTCTGGAGCCACAATGAAGGGAGGTTCATTCTCTACTCGAGCCACTGTGTATTAGAACCTGGTCCATTCTTGCAAGTCTCAATCCCACTCTAACTGGCTCAAGCAGAAAGGCAATGTACCTGACTCTTACCTGGGAGTGGTGTGGGTTTCAGGCACAGCTAGATCATGGCTCAAGTGATGCTCCCAGCGTGTGCCTGGACTCACAGGTTCTCTCCATTTGTGGTCCCTCCCCTTCCATGGTCACAGCCTATCAGCCGAGCCATCAGCTTGCGGGGGAGACTAACAGTAACACTAGCATAGTGACACATCCGCCCCAGTATCAGTGCGCTGCAATGCAGGCGTGAAAGCGTAATCATAGTAACAACAGCTGATGCTCTTCTGTACGAGGACACTGTTAGCCAGGCAAGACACTTTACCCGCAGAGACTCATTTACTCACCGCTAAAACTCAAAGCAGTGCCAAGAGCCTTGCCGTTACAGACGGAAGTGAAGTCACTTGCCCAAGACCACCTGTTACGCAAGCACCTGAACTGGGTCCCAAAACCAGGTGTCCTCCCCAGACCTGGGTGTGGTGCTCTGTGCGGTCTGTCTCAACGGGAAAGCCTCTTCCCCAATGGCTCCCTCGAATCCTGCATCCAGCAGACACGGCTGGGGATTGAACAGCGGCCTTGCCAGGTTAGAGGGATAGCAGCAGAAACCAGCCACTCCATCTGTATGACTGGTGTGGGCGAGGAGATCCCCCAGTGCGTTCGAGGGAGGGAGGAGCAAGATGCCAGGTGTGTTCAGAAACTTCCTCCCAGGCTGGTCCCAGCTGGCATGTCTGTTGCTGAGATCTACTGACCATCTGAAGCCACCAGTCCCCCCAGCCTTTGTGGGGTGATGGCAAATGCCTGAGGGCCGGAGGATTCAGAATGGGTGGCACCGCGTGTGTAGCGACACCTTGCTCCTATTACTGGTGGAGTTCCAAATGCACACTACGGTGCAGAAGAGGATGATTCTCCATAGTTCTTGCTTTGCTCCAGGGACCTGGAGAGGGGCCATGCTGGGGAGCAGGGGCGGTGTGCCAGCTGAGCCGGGGTACTGAGGAGGAGGTAGAGTTGGGGTGGGCTGGGGTCCCGAGGGGAGGAGAGTGCACTTATGTCGGTGCCCCCAGTCTAATGAGCACAGTGACTCGTTGCGTAAGGCAGAGGCAAAGATGGCAGAACGGGAAGCGAGTGAAGGCTCGGTATTAATAAAGATGTGGGTGCGGAGCTCTTGCTGCCAGCTGGCAGCCTCGCGATGCTCCCGGCCAGCACAGCCCACTGCGTGAGCGTCAGGCCTGGCTGCTGGCGGGACCGGACCCACTCTGCCCTGGGCGAGGGCGCAGCACGCGTGACTGGGGGACATTCTCCTCAGATCCAGGGATTTGAGCCACGGTGCTGAAACGGGTGCCCTGGGACTCTCCCCCAAGTTTTACGGCCCCGAGAACTGCCTGCCTTAGAAAAGACATGGCTGTGACTGGGAGATCAGCTGAAATGGAGGCCGAGTCTCCACGTCACGGGTCTCCACCATCACTTGTGACTCACCACTTCTAACTGAAATCCCACTCTCTCTTTATCCTCTAGTTGCAGGAGGGCTGTGCATTCTGAGGCGCTGAGCCAGGTGTGATGGGCCATGGGGAAGAAGCATCCGGCAGACAGGTTTGTCTGCTGCTGACTCGAAGGGACTGCACATGTGAGGCATGTGGCAGGGACTGGGGAGGAATTTGCAAGACAAACCCCATCCACAGAGAGTCCCCTAGGAGCTCACAGCAGCTCTCTAGAAGCCGAAGACTCGACCTTCTTCCCATGGCTCCTCCCCTCCCTGCCCTTTGAAGCCTTCGGATCTCCGACCAGCACCACACTCCCCAAGGAGCCCTCCACTGACTGCCCTGCCCAGATCGCTCTATTCAATTGCCTCTTGCAAGAATCATCTCAAACACCTCATTACCACCTGGAGTGCATGCTGCCTACTTACCTCCGGCTTCCTTCTGCGAGGGGCCTAACGCACTGCGTCCAGTACTGAGCTGAGGAGGCTCCGAGGCACTAGTGCCCCAGAAAGCCCGAGACGGTGGCGATGAAGAGGACTGCACGGAGACCCCCTGCCTCCGCTCCGTCCCCAGAGGACGCACTCCAATGACACAGAAAGCAGGGCCCTTCCGAGGTGACTCCCTCCTCCACATCTGCTGGTGTTTCTCTTTTCTCCTGTCACATTAGCGGAGTGACTGCTCGGTGCGGTACCTGAGCACTGGGTGTGCCTCCCCCTCACTGATCCCTGCAACAGCCCAGAAGGAGTCAGGGCCAAGCCCACCGTAGATGGAGACACTAGAGGTCAGGGAGGGGGCCGGGCTGCGAATCTGGGGCTGCTCAGCTCTACCCCTCTAGCTGGTCTCCACTCAGCAGCGCCTGGGCTGTCTGGGGCCGAGGGGAGGAATGGGAGACCACCGCGTCACAGGGACTCACGCGGTCTCAGGAACCCAGGAAGGTTTGTGCAGAACCAGAGCTTCCAGGGCCGTGTCCTTGGTGCCGCACCCGGAGTAGCGAGCATGAAGGCTTCTGGACCTGCTCCGGCAGGAGGAACAAGCGAGGAGCCTGAGGGGCCCCCAGGCGGGATGAGCCAAGATGCGTCTCGTGCTTGCCGCGGAGGAACATGGGGCCAGCTTCCCGTGGCAACCCTTCCTTCTCGAAGGGGCCCCAGGAGCACCAAGTGCCATCCAAGAGCAAGGTGTTCCCCGTGAATCCATCACACATTCTCAAGGGGGAGCAGGTGGTCAAATATGCTGGTTACTTCGGAGTGGGGTCCCCCAGCCCCTGGAGGACATTTGCACATCCGCTGCCTGAGTCCCTCATTCATATTCCGAGCCAGGGTCCATGCCCATGAGAGCATCTCTGATGCTATTCCGCACGATACCTAACTCCAGCGACTCCTGCCAGGAGGTGCCGAGGGGCCTCGCTACTGCCCTGTATGCGGGCAGGGGGAAAGCTGTGAGCTCAGGAACTCAGGGTTCCATGAGCATCTAAAGGGGACTTTGGGTCTGTTTGTGCAGGACACGCCCCCAGCCTCAGGTGCTCACTGCATCCCTGCCATGCAGCCTCAGGGAGCCCTGTCCTCCCCAGCGTCTAGGGCCTCAGAGAAAGTGGGCTCTGCCCTGGATCTGACAGGATTGGGTGTGGGGAGAGGGTCATGCTGGGCCCTGAGCAGAGCCATCAGACCCAAACCTGTAGCGTGGCCACTCCATCGCCGCAGGAGGCAAGGCGCCCCCTCTCGTCCAGCAGTGTGTCCTGCTGATGGCTGTCGGCACTGGGTCTTCCTCAGGAAGCTCCTGGGCCCAAGGCCGCCCCAGTGGCTGTCCACAGGAAGACATGCTTGGTGGGGAGGCACTCCCTGGCCAGCCATCTCAGCGGGAGCCCACGGACTACCTGGAAGCCAACCGGCGTTTCCTCAAAGGAAAAGAGTCACCACGGGACCCACAGCAATTCCACCGCACAACCCCCCGGACCGAAGACAGGCGGTCAAGAGAATGCTTGGGACCCATGCGGCCACAAGCAGCACTGTTAGCGCAGTGGCCAGAGCGGCTACACCCACTCATCCCAATAGTACATGGATGAATAGTGACCATCCACACGGCCAGATATTTGTTTTGTTCTAGAAGAGGCAGAGGCACGATTCCTGCTGTGAATGCCATGAAGCCTGAACCTCACAAGGCGGTATTCGGTGAAGAGCCGACACGAGGACATTTCCGCTGTCATTCCACTTACCACAATGTCCCCAATAGGCCAATCCTAGAGACGGAAAGTGGATTCGTGGTTGCCACAGGGGCTGGGGAAGGGCAGTGGGGGCTGAGGTACTTTAGGATGATGGAAGCGTTCTGGAACTCAGTAGAATTGATGGTTGCCGCGCACTGTAATGTACTAAATAGCCATCAAGGAGGAAATTTTCGTTGTCGCGTGACTTTACCATAAAAGAAGAAGCGGGTAGAGCCGCTAGTAGCCAAATTCTATTCAGAAGCTTTCCAGCACAGCTTCCTGGTCTATGTACAAGTCCCCAAACCTCTGGATGCAGCTGGCCTGTGAGCAGGGTGGGGGAGGCAGCGATGAGTCCTCACACAGACCGGCCTGCTGGGAACCTGGGTGTCTCACTCACTCCTGCCTGTGGAAAAGCCTGTTTGCTTGCTCAGGACTGAGAGAGGCAGCATGGCCTGTGTCACGGCCATGCCGATGGCTGTAGGGCGGATGGGGTGGTGATGAGGACCCAGAAGCTGGCTCGGCATCTCTTGATGGAGGTGAAAAGGAGGTAGCCATGGACCCTACCGCACTCCAGCGACTGGGTGGGAGCCCCACAGGCGAGCCTGGGGGCCTGACCGAGACCCCCTGTTAAGAGCCAAGCACTAGCAACCTCGGCACTGGATCTTTCGCTATGGCCCAGGGGAGGCCGTCACAGGCAGCTTCAGATTGCTGAGCGCGTTCCTGAGCTTACTGCCCACCAGATACGCCGGCGGGCACCCCCACCCCATGGCGTGACAGCTAAACGTGTCCTCCGGACCATTAGCCCAGTGTCCGGGACACTGGTTGGCGATCAACCCTGAGCTCACCGAGACCTGCCTGGAGAGAGTGAAGGGCCCAAAGCTGCCCCTCTAACTTTATGTCCTACTTGCGGGACCCTGATGGCTGGAGGGTGAGGACAGGAGCTGATCCTAAGCCACCTCTAGCAACATGGATGGTCCATGTGGCCAGACTGCTGAATTGTCTTTCTTGGTTCCTCCAAAGACAGAGTGGAACAAGCAGAGGGCCACCGGGCGGACCGGCTCCTGCTCCTCAAGAAAACCCGACGACTGAGCAGGGTTCTGCACCTGAATCCGGCCAATTAAAGGGAGCCCCCCAACAGTTTCAAAGATCCTCTTTCTGCCCCAGCTCCTCTGTATGTGCCCGCAACCCCACCATCCTGCAGACACCTCATTCCAGGAAATGTTAGCCTCTTATCTTCCACTTCCCCCATGCTCTTTATTTCGGGAGGCAATTTTGCAGTTCAGGGAGGATTTAATTAGCTCAGATCAAGTAAACACAACGTCTGGCTGATGCCAGGCTCCAGAGCCTCCTGGGGAGGTGGGGGCGGCCCTGGGCATGGAGATTCTGTTCTGGGCGGGGCTGGAAGGCCTGCTAGGCTCAGAGCCCCACCCGAGGACGCCTCTGTGCAGAAGCCTTCTGTGGGCTCCTGCCGAGGCGCTGGGGCTGGCACAGTGAGGTCTCCACGAGCTGACCTCAGCCCAGGCCAAGCCTGGACAGGTACAGGCACAGGTGTAATACAGCTATGGGGTAATACTTAGGTATAGAGGGACAGGTGCAGTCAGTGCAGGTGCAGGGTAGGTCAGGTGGTTATAGGGTCAGGGTGTAGAGTAGAGTCAGGTCCGGTCAGGTGCAGGTGCAGGTAAGGGGCAGCTGGGTACCAGTCGGAGTAGGTCAGAGCCTTTGTTGTGATTAGTACACCGATGAGGGTCACACTACTTGTGTTATTCTGCAGTCTTCTTTTTCACTTACTGAGAGCTCCTTCTGTATAATTCTTGGAGGTGGGCCTTATTCTTTCAGGCAGCACCTGGGCATTTCATCGCATGATTACACTATGATTTCTGTAACCAAGGCAGAGAACTTTAAAATACATTCTCTCTTCTTTCATGGCCTTTTAAAAAAGAGTTAGCAGATGAGAAGGAAGGATTCGGAGAGGGTGTAGCACCCGAGTGGTTCCCTTCAAAGGAGAGAGTCCTGGAATTTGGGGAAGGGGTGCTCGGCTCAGAGTCGGGAGATGGAAGTGCCAGAAGCGCCTGCAGAGGACTGACTAAGAGGATTTCACCTGTGGCGTCTCTCGAGTTGTCTCCCCTTAGTGCTAGTTTATTTAAGCTCAGAAACAACATACCACGGGTGATCAACAGAGCATTGTAGAAACAATAGTGGCCTTGACCTGAATTGGGAGAAAGAAACCAAAGTTCTAGAAGATTAAAGTCCTATTTCTGGGTGGTCACGGTTGCAGGACACGGACATGAGACAGGAGACACCGACCCTCTGCCGGAATCAGCTGGTGCTGTGAGTTCCAGCGGGTCACCGTGCGGCCCAGCCTCGTCAGTCAGGAGCACGGGCCTCCACTGTGCTGCCTCAGTGGTCCGGCTGGCCCTTGGCCCCAGGCTGTGTGAGCTGCTCCCTGCTCCAGGGCTCTCGGGCTGTGAGACTCTAGCGCTGGCTGGGAGGAGGTGGGCAGAGAGGATCAACAAGGTCTTCTTGCCGAACCTAGCTACCAACCCAGGTCCACTTCCTGAACTTGCTGCCCCCCCTACACCGAGAGTATCTGTTCTCCAGCCTCTGCGGATGCCTCACGAGGCCTTCTCCCTCAGCTTTGACCCACCCATCCCTCTTCGCTCCTCCTAGACACACACCTCTGAGATGCACACCAGGTGGGAGTGCGCTACAGTCCCGGAGAATCCACAGGAAGGATATCTCTTCGCTCTGGTCAACCCAGCACCTGCCAAACAGTCTGACAGTCAGCATCCTGCGTGACCCCCCAAAAGAGCCCGTATCATACTGTGTGTTGCTCTGGCGACCTACTTGAGGAAAAGCCCTTTACTGAAATAAACTTTCATTAAAAATGGATCTATTAAAGAATCGGCACAATGCAGTCCTGAAGCAATTATACTGCCGCGTGTTCCACACGTTCACGTTTCCAAGTTATCTGATTCTCTCAAACAGCTGAGAAATTGCTTGTACTGCTGCTTTTCATAAGCTATTTAAAAAAATCAGAATTTTTTGCTGGCAGTTGTGCATAGAGCGGAAGGTAGACCAATTCCTTTTCACTCCAGACAGTAATAAAGGAAGGCTGCAGGGCATGTTGCCTTGTTTATCTCTGTTTATTACTTATGGTGATGATGGTGATGATGATGATGGTGTTGATGGTGATGGTGGTGATGGTGGTGGTGATGGTGATGATGATGGTGGTGGTGATGATGGTGGTGATGATGGTGGTGATGGTGGTGATGGTGGTGATGATGGTGGTGATGGTGGTGGTGATGGTGGTGATGTTGGTGGTGATGGTGGTGATGATGGTGGTGATGGTGGTGATGGTGGTGATGTTGGTGGTGATGGTGGTGGTGATGATGGTGATGTTGGTGGTGATGGTGGTGATGGTGGTGGTGATGGTGGTGATGTTGGTGGTGATGATGGTGGTGATGGTGGTGGTGATGGTGGTGATGGTGGTGGTGATGGTGGTGATGTTGGTGGTGATGGTGGTGATGTTGGTGGTGATGGTGGTGGTGATGGTGGTGATGTTGGTGGTGATGGTGGTGATGATGGTGGTGATGGTGGTGATGATGATGATGGTGTTGATGGTGATGGTGGTGATGTTGGTGGTGATGATGGTGGTGATGTAATGTGGTATGGTGGATGGTGTGGTGGTGATGTGGTGGTGATGGTGGTTGGTGATGGTGGTGATGGTGGTGATGATGATGATGGTGTTGATGAGTGATGGTGATGAGTGTTTGAGGTGGTGATGGTGTGATGTTGGTGGTGATGGTGGTGATGATGATGAAGTGATGTTGGTGGTGATAAGTGGTGGTGTGGTGATGGTGGTGATGTTGGTGGTGATACTGAGTAGTCCTGATGACAGTAAAGATGATGTTTGAGAACCAGTGGGCAGCTGACAATGTAATGGAGATGCCACAGAGGTAGCTGGGTAAGAGTCAACCCTGGGCTCAGACCACTTGGGTTTAGAGGTTATTTTCTACCTTTTGATACTGGGTGAGTTACTTCTCAGTCTCAGTTTCCCCACTGGTAAAATAGATACATATAGTACCTACCTCAAAGTTTGGAGTGAGAGTTTTAAGGGTCTTGTATGTGAAGCATATAGATAGTGCCTTGTCCACAGTAAGTGCTCAGTGAAAGTCTTTTGAGTGAACCTGGTGTTGAGGTGAGAGTCAGAGGCTGGACCTATAACTTTGAATGTTAGTGTGCTCATATAGTGAGTTTTGGGGTAGGTCATGGGGTAAAGGAATGAATGCGGGAGGAAAGGAAAAGGATTCACCAACCTCTAGGATCTACAAGTCAAGTGAGAAAATCAGCTGTTACGACATTAACTCAAACATTGTAACTGTGGCTGTTGGATATGAAAATGGCCACAGTGTTCCAGGAGAGGGTAGGAGCTTGGGAGACCCAGCATTTAAACATCCTGCTTGAAGAAGTCTTGTGGTTAAGCTTCCACTCAGAAGATTTAACTCCATCTTGTGATTTTATGAGGGTTAGCCTTTTTCTTATAATGTATGCGGCCCCAGTGTCCTTACACAGCGTAATGGTTCCTTTACAAGGGTAAGTGGGAAAGACTGTAGATCAAGAACTAAATGAAAGAAAAGGACTCTTTTCCCCTTTTAAATATCCCTACAATTGGATTAAATCTGACCTATGATCTCTTGTCTGGCACTGGCTTACTATTTCTTATCAAGACCCTTTTTCTCTCAAGTTTTCATGCTGGTTAATTTCAAATAAAATAATGAGGTGTATTTAGAAATATGAACTTGTGCGCACCTGATCTCTCATAACAGAGGCAGATAGCTCAGTATAGGGAAAGAAAATGATGGGACTTTTGCCTCCTTAGTTAAGACCTGTGGCTCTAGAATGATATTCCCAGGAGTCTCTCTGTTTTAATTCTGTCCTGCCTCTCTACCACATCAATTCACTTAATACGCTATGGGGGTGGGGGGAAGGCGATATTTTCTGTATTCTTATCCATCACCAGCAAGATTCAATGGCCGCTACTCATTTCAAGCCATAACAGTTACCCATGAATCCAGCTACCCGCCAGCACCCAGCATTTAGCAAGGCAGCAGTGAATGCCTTCGCAGAGCCATGCTCGATGGGACCACCCTGAGGTGCAGAGGAAAGCTGGCATGGAGTAGAGCCAAAATCTTAGAGCTATGGAGGACAATGGGATTCTCTCCTGGGGAGCTATTGCTCAGATATTTCGTGGAAAATTATAACGAAAAAAGAAAAAGAAGCTGATGTGTTTAATTATGGCAAACAGAATGTCGTCCTTAGAGACTTGCAACTTCCTCCAGGGATTTTTCTTCCCCACCCTACAAGACATCATCTCTTGCAATCTTCTCAGTAAAACACACTTTTTACACACCAAAGAAAGCTGGCTCGCAACATGGAGTTTGCAGGGTATTTATTGACTGAGCCATGCATTGGTATAAAATTTACTTAGTGGAGAAGAAAAGCATGCCTTATTTTTAAAGACTTTACATAAACTGGTAACATAATCGTTACATGCATTTATTCTTTGCTGCCAAATATTTCAGTGGACATCAAGGGATTTAGCTGTGGAGGCCCCAAGCTAGAGCACAGAACACACAAATGCATGGTGAAGACATCGTATCAACAATGATACGCATGGGTTTTGGGGAAGCAAATAGTTCTGGAGTCTGAACCCTCAGCCTGCCACTTGCTAGTGCGCCTTTGGATAAGTCTGACCTTCCTAACTTAGTCTCCTCCTCTATAAAGGGATAGTGACGCCTACTGCATAAAATTGTCAAGAGGACCAAAGCAAAGATGATTATATAACTTTAAGACTCATAGAAAGTGCTTTCAAGATATGGTGGCTGCAATTTCCTCCTCCTCTGTGACCTTCATCATTGTTACCATCATCACCATCAAGTTCACCACCACTGTTGCTACCATCACTCCGTCACTGTCATCATCGCAGCCATCACCGCCACCATCACCACCACCACCATCATCACCACCATCACCAGCACCACCACCAGTATCGCAGATACGAGGGGCTCACTTGTTTAAAAGGAGGGACAACAAGAGACACAACAAATCTCACCTAACCACGCAAGAAAAAACTAATGAAACCCAGAAAGAGATGTACCCAAGGGGACTTGTGGGGCAACTCAGAGCATCTGAACACATTCTCAGAGCTTCCAGACTTTCATACTTCTGCGAGGACTCTGAACATCGTGTCGCTATCACAAGTGGTGGATGCGTAGCCCTCATAAGCTGTGATGACCTAGAATTTTCTTTATTTCATACCTGGAGGCCAGCATGTTTTTGCAACTAGGAGTGCCAGGAGGTCCAGAGGAGGAACTCCCCCAGGTGCTCGGGTGGCGAGTTCAGCCAACAGGACTGGATGCCCGGCGGCTCTTGCTCCCTTCAGCAGGGGCCTCACACCACAGAGTGGCAGCCCAAGAATGTGTCCTTGGCTCCAGTAGGAGGCCCACCCTTGAGGCTGGGGTCAAGGCCAGGATGCTCACCCACTATGACCTGCCCGGGTGACTCGGGCAGCAAGTCTACTCACCTAGCTGGCCTTCATTTCCTTGCCTGGAAAGTGAGGGTTTGGACCAAACCATCTCTAAAACGCCTCTCCTGTCTCTAAAGTCTGCTTTTATGATGACACAAAATGAAAATTTGAGGGGAAAAGAAAGAAATTGATGCGTCTCAGCGGCAAGTGCGTGTTTGTGAAGCAGAAAGTTTTAAGACCTGCTTTATTTCTCCCGGTATCCGGTGACAGTGTGTCGGGTGACCTTCACTGGCTTTAACTCAGACGAGGCGTGGCTGTGACTACCATCTGTGTCGT
The DNA here is from genome assembly GCF_017311325.1 of Ursus maritimus. NCBI lineage: Eukaryota > Metazoa > Chordata > Mammalia > Carnivora > Ursidae > Ursus > Ursus maritimus. The sequence continues at coordinate 46,257,791 of NW_024424675.1, read as the reverse complement.
GGAGAAGGCTCCACTCCCCTCAGGGCAGTGAGACAACAGGCCTTCTCAGGGGAGGCCGAGGGGCCACAATTCTGCCCAGCGGCCGGGTGGCTGACCATGCTGGACTCCGGACACACTGACAGCAAGTTGCGCAGACACTGGCTTCTGAGTCAGAGTGTGCGAAGGGGGATGGCAGTGCAGCGTCTGTCCCGGAGTGGGTGCCCTGTCTCCCGCCTCAGGACGGCAAGCGAAGGTCGAACAGGCCAGTGCTTGGAGGCCTCAGGCTGCAGCTGCATTTGTGCCCGACTCTGTGCCAGGAGCCAGCGTGGGCACCAGCACTCTGTGTGGCCTCCGTAGCCCAGCCGTGGCCACACACGGTGGCGGGTACCGTGGCAGGAAGCGGCGAGAGGGAGCCTGGGGAGGCCGTGGGGCTGGGGGCCAAGCAAGGAAGAGCTGAGCAAGAGAGGATGGTGATGCGCGGCACTTGGTCCCAACGAAGCCTGATGGGGGCTCCTGTTTTCCTACTGGAGAGGCAGAAGCCCGGCAGCCCGGGGACTCGGGCCTTCCGACAGCAACCGTCTGCCCGCTGTGGTTTTCAGCTGCTCTTGCACAAACTGGGACATCGGTCACTGAGCGTGGCAGCATTGAGAACCTGAGACTGTTCCCTCTGCAATGGGGGGCACCTGCTGTCTTGTCCACCGTGGTCCCCACTCGCCCTGCTATCTCACACCCACACTGGCTCTAGGCACTTGACCTCGCAACAGGAAGCCCGAAGCCGCCCTGACTCCCCCAGTGCACCCACTCAGCGTCTTGGTTCTTCTGGCTGTTTGTGTGAGGGAAGCTGGCCTCGTGAGGAGGCTCTCGTCAGATGGGGCCGGCACCGGATGGGGCAGCTTGAACCGCATCACAGGTCACGTGCAAACACAAAACCACCACTGCTCCAGCTCCACTCTACCAAGTCTGGAGAAACCATGGGGCATTTTCCCCCTCCAGTGCTACTTAGCTGTGATGGGTCTGAGCCTCAGAGAGGGAGGCAGAAAGTATCTGTGTGGAGCATCAGGGGACAGCTGGGCTCTGGGGGCCTTGGCAGGTGCACCTGACCACGTGCCCTGCGCTCCTGGACAGTTCCTGCCAAGGGTGGCCTGTGTGCCCCCACACTCAGTCCCTGAGACAAGCCCTTTGCTTCTGCAGACAGCCGGCTGTCAGAGCCTTGTCTCCACTCCCTTCCCTGCTGACAGCCCATCCAGATGGTGGAAACGGTGTCTGGTGACCCGTCTGTTCCAAAATCTTCCAACCTGACCTCTTTTATGGCTTTGTTTTCATGTCCCCAATGATCCATCCTGTCCAAGCCCTTTAAACACCCTCAGCTTACCAGAATTCTTTGACTTATGCCACACTTGTGCGGAACCGAGCAGAATGTGCCAGTCATGGTCTGTCGGGCCCAGAGGCCGGAGGACTCTCACCTTCTTCATTCTGGACCTCATACCGCTAGTAAGGCAGTCTCTGTTGATGTTCAATTTCCCGGAATGCTGCAAGGCTTAGTGTCAATCCAAACCTCGTGTATGTTTTACCTGGGTCACACTTGAAGAAGCTGAATTACAATCGTAGAAGTGATGCCGCCTCTGGAATAGGGACACGGTTGGTGGCCCGGGGCGCCGCTGGGCCGGCTTCAAGGAACCTGGGACTATGAAATCCCCACCTGTGATGGTTGGTTTTATGTATCCAACTTGTGTCTAGGCCCATGGGGTGTCCAGACATTGGTTAACGGTGGGTGTTTCTGGGGAGCGGTTTTTGGTGGGGGCCCCCTTATTTCATCCGTGGACCCTGGGCAAAGAAGGCGGTCCTCCCTACAGTGGAGCCGCCTCAAACCAAGCTGAGTTCCTAACGAGCGAAAAGACAGGCCCTCCCCAAGCAAGGGGGATTCTCCAGCAGATGGCCTTCAGACTGTCTGCCCCACCAGCCTCCGAGTCACTTATAACCCTACTGGCTCTGTTTCTCCGGGAGAAGCCTGCAGAGCGCACCATGTTCTCTCCCCGCCCACGGCGAACGGGTAAACGGCACAGTGGTGGTTGCGTGCTGTCCACCACACCACCGCTCTGAAGACCACAGAAGGATAAGGACGAGGTGGGGCAGCGGGCCCAAATCCGACAAGCCCAGTGCCTGGACTGCTTCCTGGTGACATTCTCTGGTGGGGATACGGAAAGGGGGTTTCGGAGAGGAACACCCTCTAGGGCTTCCTCAGGGGTGTTTCCACTGACCAGATCCTTCCTTGGACTGCGCACAGAGGAGGTGACACTGAATACCGTGTGGCGAGGGATGGCTCTGTCTCACTGGACCATGAACCACAGGTGTGTCAGCCGACACCCTTTATCAGTTTTCATTTTAGCACCTAATAAAAATGCTGATAATCTAAACATGGCAATAACTCTGCTCTATAAGCGACTGTCTCCTCACGTTATTGCTGTCATCCAGAAGAGGCTCCATAACACTCGCAACACTAGACAAGATGGTTAGTGTATTTAAAATGAATAAATGACAAAGGTTTTTATTACATGGTGATTTTCTAGGCATCCAGATGCTTTTATGCTGTACTCGAGTAACGAACACATAATTCACCAAACGCATTCGACACCGACCTTAGAATCTAAAGACACAGTCACTGCAAATAAGTAAATTATTAATGAGATGATATCTAAAAATATAATCACAAGGCCCACCTTTCTCCCTAAAGAAGAAAAGACATCTAGTAACTATTGGGCCAAAAGGGCTAGGGAGGGACCCACCGAGGAGCTTCCCTGGGTGGCATGATGGATGCCATGGTCGGCTGAGCTCCCTTCTCCTCCCTCATCTCCCACCAAGGAGGCTAGAATTACACCTCCCTTACAGCTCAGAGTGGTCTGCGAACAATCTCTGAAGAGCGAGGCATAAGGGAAAGTCTGCAGCAGGGGAGGGATCCTGGCATATTTTTGCTTTCTTGACGAAAAGCATGAAAAGAGAGTTATTACTGTATCACTACTTGGGAATTTGGACAAGATGGCAAGGCAATTGACCTTCTTGCTACCATGAGGACATAAGCCACAATAGCTAGGGTGGTAGAATCAGGTAAGGATTTGAGTCCTTGAGCATTGCCGAGCCGTGACCTATCACCCACTTTCTCTTTACTTCTCAGAATATGACATGAAGACCCCAGTAGTCAGACTGCTATAGGCTGGGAGCTTGTTCCTTGCAAGGAAAGTGGTCTCAGGGATGTAGAGGAGCGGGCGTTCTTCCATCTCCAAAAGCAGGGAGTCCCAAAGAAAGGGAAAGCATGGGCTGGCTGGCCAGTCCCAGGGCTAACTTCCCAGGTAGATGAGGGTCCTGGGGTGGGAGTCCCCCCGCGAGGTCCCCCTCAGAATGGAAGAAGAGGTGACTGAACAGGAGAGGAGGAGGAAACGTCTGCATGCATCTCTCTTGGGTGCAGGACTGGGGCAGAGGCCTTGGTTGTAGGGTCGGGCGCTGGGACCTGGAGGCACTGCAGGGAGGCAACCCTCTAATCCCTACAGGGGCTGGTGACTCAGCTGTGTTGTTACACCTGCAGCGTCTGGCCCACCCCACCCAGGGGGACTTCTGCTGGGCCTTCTCCCGGACCCCCCGAAGGGGGCTTGTAGCTTTTGAGAGCAGGGGCTGAGGAGGGTGGTGCTCACAGACCCACTTCCCATCTCCACCTCGCGACACACCGCTGTGCTGTGGCCCGGCAGCTAATTCTTCTGTGAAAGAAATCAGAAATGGTTACGAGCAAGAGTGGATGGAGGGAGGGGCCTCTACTTGCTGTTCGTACTACTTTACAGAAAAGCAAAGATACTCTGAACGTGTCCATGTGTTCGACCTAAAAGGTCCATGATGGTGATGCGGTGAGCATAGAAACCCTTTTACTTTTTTTACTTCATTTTTCTGTATTTAAAAAAACTCCCACGAAATGCTATCTATTCGTAGGCGAACAACCCCTGTGCCGGTCACCTTGCCAGCAGGCCGCCCTCCCTCGGAGGGGCGTCGGGAGCAGCGGGGCCGCTTCTCCTGGAATCCGCTAGCAGCTCAGGGAGCCCGTGCCTTCGGACCCACGCTCAGAGGTTCAAGTGCAGTTGCCCACTCAGACCCTTCAGTCGGGTTTGAGGCCAATCTGACAGGCGCGGAGTCAGGATGTGTGGGCTCTGCCTCAGGCAGATTACTCAGCAAGGCGCAGGAGTCGGTCCAGATCCGGGGCTCATCTGTCCCCGGGCTGCAGCTGAGACCCCTGAGCTCCAGCTCACCTACGCCGACCGCTTACCCTGGATCAGCAGCCAGAGTCCAGCCCCCCTTTACACCTCGATCTCAGCTGTCCCTGCCCGGCCCCTGGGTCACCTGTCCTCCCATGCTGCCGGTGCACAGGGCCAACACACCGCTCACGGCCGCACGGCAGGGGGGCTGTGGGTGCCCGGCTACCCCGAGGAACCCAGGGCCACGTCCGTCTGGCGGATTCTGAGCGTGAAGACTTTGCGGCGCGGGCCGAGAATTTAGGCCTGCCCAGGCAGCCCGCGGCTAGTGTGCCTTCCTTCTGCCGTCAGCCTGGCCGGGGCGCTGGACTGCGGACTGAGGCACTGTGGCTGGGGTGGCGAATGCTTAACGGTGCTCAGTGTTACCATTCAGGGGCAACGAGGGGCTGGCGGCAGGATGAGGAGGCCAGAGATGGCCCCAGCGAAAAACAGCGGGTCCCGAGCCGAGAAAGGTGAGGCCACCCCCAGATCCCAGCAGTCTGTGCATGAGGGTGTGGTGCAAGGCCTTTGAAAGCAACCTAGGTCAAGGTCAGGGACAAGTCAGTCACGTGGACGATCCGCCCGGCCTGCTGTCTGCCCCCCGCTAGTCAGTCCCCGGGAATCCGGCCGCGCGCACTAACAGCTAAACAAATGAGCCCCCCAATGAATATGCATTTCATCCGCACAACTAAGAATAGCTCCTTCAGAAGCGTCTTTCCCCCTCACAGCGCGCAGAGCTGGAGAAAACTTCGGTAATTATATGTGTACCACGAGTGGTCCCAGCCCGGCGGGGCTTGGAGCCTTCCTATAAATTATCCCAATCAGCAGCCGAGGGGAAAAAAAAAACCCACCGGGAGTATCAAGAAGTGATGCTTTCTCTGACTGATGTGCACAAGAGTACCAGATCACGGCCAGTGTGCGGGGGTGTCCCGTAAAGTGGGGGTGGGGCTCCAGCGCAACCCCGCCTTCCTGCAGCGTGTAATCATCTCGATGGTGTATCTGAAGGAGACGATAAATCGTGAAGTTAAGGGGTCTGCGGGATACAGATGCATTTGGAATTTTCCTCGGGAGAAATGAATGATGCGCTGCAGATGAATCCCGGAAATGATTCGCGGGTGCACATAGGCTCCCTATTCTGTCTCTGGGGGTCCCCCTTTGGGAAACACGGTCCGTGCTGCCCGCGGATGCGTCGGAGGCTTCCGCCACGTTGCTTATGCTGGTCCCTTCCCGGCCGAGACAAGACGGCTCTCCCAGGACAGGCACTCCTGGGGGAGGGAGAGCAAGGCCTGCTGGGCCAAGGTCCTGACCATGAGGTAGGGCTGAACGAAGCGGGAAGAGACCCAACCACCACACAAGCGGATACCGCTTTCTGACAAGAAACCGGGTTTCTTTCAGCGAGCCTGATCTGGTTGCTTGAGCCCCGATAGCTCTGTGCTGCGCCCAGCAACCCGCGCAGAGTGTCAGGCCACAACAGTGACCGGTAGAAGTCACGAGAACCCACTGCTAATTTGTGTCGCTGATTGGAGAACTAACGCAGAGCTCTGATTATGGGGATGCGGGACGTGCAGAGAAGCTGCAGAGAGCCTGGAGTGGGGCTGGGCGCCTGCAGGTCCTCGGTCCCCAGGAAGGCCCCAGGGCCCACACAGGACCCGAAGCAACTTCCCAGAGCTGGTAATTCAGACCTGGGGCCCTGGGAGGCGGTCCTCACGGGCAAGCCTGGAGATGGGGAGGCTGAGGAAGACAGGGACCCTGGCCCTCGGGGAGCGGAAGCTTGAGGCTCTGGCCCCAGCCTGGAAGCCAGGCAGGCCCTTCTTACCATCCGTGTAAAGTTGGAGCGGATTGTGAAATACATAAAAATAGAAAGTATGTGTGTGTGTAAGGCGGCCTCTGACGGTTCAGGCTGTGGGGCTAAAATCTGTAGGTTACTGAAGGTCACGAGGCCTGACCGGGAGCTCACAAGAGCTCTTCTGCAGCTCAAGAGCTGCTGCTGTCTCCCTGTGGCCACTGAAAACGTCCAGGCATCCGGCTGTCTCATCCACTTTCCAGCCCAACTTGCAGTTGAAGCCCTTGCTCTGGGTGGCAGCCTGTTCTCTGTGATTGAGAATGGACTGCCCAGCCAGGCTGCCTCTGCCCGTGGCCGTGGGCTGGGGCCTGATGAATGCTGTGGGTTCATCTGGGACCTCTGAGCTTACCGCCCAGCGGAAGCAGTGAAAGAGGGAGTTACCAGCTGGGCACTCAGTGCTGGCTACAGGCAGGCCGGGGGATGGGCGGCGTGCCCGAGGGAGTCTGCTCATGCAGGCGGGGGCTGGGAGGCACAAGGGCATGACGGGGGTGAGGGTCTGGTGGGCAGAGTGGAGAGGGCATCACAGGCTGAGGGAAAAGCCCTCGGGCATGCGGGGTGCTGTTGGGGGCCTGGCTCTGCCGGGAGGCGGGCCTGTGGGAGCTGGGTGCAGGACAGCTGGTCATGTCTGCCAAGGAGTTAGGCCTGATTCTGGGGCGGTGCGCTGGCACAGCTCTGCCCCATACAGCAGCTTCTGCGGACTGGCCTCGAGGGGGCTCACATTAAAGCCCCTGGTATCTGCTTTGCCCCACATTTTCCTAAAATCCTAGCACGGAGACTTTCCTGCTGATGTGGGGGACACTCACCTGTTCTGGGGTCTAATCTTGCTCCCCAAAGAACTCACATGAGTGAAAATTCGGGACTCAGACTCAAGAATCAGGCTGCCTGTCCCCGACACCGCTATGACCTCTCTGGGCCAACTGCCTCTCTCCTGGAAGACTGGGAGAACTAGCTGCGAGGGGCATGTGAGAAACACAGGGCAGGACAAGAGCAAGGAGCCCGTTCACCTTGGGTTTTTTGTTACCGTACTGCCTCTGAAGCCCTCCTCCTCAAGAAGCCCACCCTGCTTAATGAGAAGCTCTCCCCTTCCAAACAAGCATGGTTTCTGCACAGTCCTCTCCCTCCTGCTCCCACTGACCGCCAGCTCCCAGGGTCACAGAGAAGCCTCTCCGTTTTGAGAGTCTCCCAGGGCCTGGCAGGGCAGGAGGCCATGTGGGGATCGAGCATCCAGAAATTCCCACAGGAGCCGGAGGGCAGCTGGTGAACAAGTCGGACGAAGGGCAAGAAGCATCAGTGTGACTCACTGCGTCTGAACCTGACCAGATGCTCTTGGGATGCAGGCCTGCCTTTCCCGTAAGCCCAGCCTGCCCTATGGCCCTCTCCGGCCCCTTTCTGGGACAAGCAGCTGCTATCACGCCCAAGTCTGGTACGGAGAGCAAGTGTGGGCGGCAGAAGCAGAGACCCCGGGAATGAGCACGTGACCCCTGAGAGCCCAGACCCCGCTGGGAACAGAGGGCGGGGCACCGGGCGTCCCGGGGCCACAGCGCACCTGTCGGCCTGCCAGGTGACCACGTGCGGTCTGTTGGGCAACTTCTGTCCTGTTGGCAGACGGAGGCGACCACGATCATGCCTGTGGTTCTTCCAGACTCCTTCCTGATTCCCACCCGCCTAGGGATGAATCTCCAGGCCTCACGAGGCGGCCCACCCGGCTGCCCCGGAAGCGGGCGGTATTTGGGCTCAGGCGGTGCTAGTCTAGATCAGCTGCTTCTCCAGCCAGTGTATGTCTCTGGTTGGCAAAACAAAAGTGGCTTCTGTTATTACAAAAATTAACATCTCATAAGATAAAGAGAAAATAAATTTGGTGTTTAAAGAAGTGGAAAATAGAATTTTCCATAAGAATCTCGGCTGAACTCTGCCATCAAGAATTGTTACTTTTGTATTTAGAAAATCGGGAGCAATTGAAAGCTGTTCAATGTTGCGTGCATCCCCGTGAACATTAGGAAAAATATGTTATTTGGCGAATGGTAAAAGCAAACAGCAGTGTTAAGTGGGGTTTTAGGCTGGGAGAGATGGCTCCCCTCCCCATGACCTCCCCTCTCCCCTTTTCCCTTCCTCCCAAGGCTGCTATAGGGACGAGCTTCCAGCTCACAGCTCAGGGACCCGCAGCGGCCCTTTCACCAGGACGTTTGCTTCCTAAGCGCATCCAGCCCGTGAGCACCTGGGGCATTGCAGTAGGGGCCGCCTGGCAAAGCCACCGGTTTGCTCCTGGGAAACAAGTGCCTGAGCCCCCCAGGTCTAGGGGCTTTAAGCTCCCTCCATGCCAAGGCCGGGAACTTGCTTCCTCCTGAAGCACGCCTTTGTGGTGGAAAGTGGAGGGTTAATAAAAGTGTACCGGGCATCCCAGAAGCAGCCGGGACAGCCAAAGGACAGATTACCCAGTTCCCAGCCCCAAACCTCAAGCTGTCCTGAGTTTTTATTTCTGGCTCGGGTGTGTTTTGCATTCGATAATCTAGGATTAACAGTTGCAAAGATTTAAAATCAGAAAAGCAGTGTTCCTTGGGTTTTATTTCTAAT
>NW_024424675.1:46247931-46249105 GCF_017311325.1 Ursus maritimus | reverse complement strand
AGGCTGGGTCCCGTGCCTGCTGCCCCCTGCCTGCTTGCTCGCTACCAGCGCTGGGCGCCCCAGGACAGGTGTGCACCCTGTCTTCATCGCCCACCACCCATCAGCCGTCAGACAGAAGAGCCGTGTCTGAGCAGCCCAGCGCAGCAGCCGTGTCCAGGGAGACGTGCCCTGCGGGAGGACAGGTGCTCTTCTGGCCACCAGGCTCTGGCCCCAGGGGTCGGTTCACAGGAAGGCAGCCCTTCGAGGCCGACAGCCACCTCTTCTCCCTCACTGGAGGGAGTTGGTGCCAAGGTGTGGTCGCCGGGGAAACGGGGTGGTGGCAACAGTCTGGGTCCCAGAGAGGAAGGCCCTCCTGCTACCTGCCCCTGAGCTCTTGCTCGGTGTGTGGGGGACCGGTCACAGCAGATCAGACCCCGTTTTGGAGACAGGGACCTGTGTAATTAATGGAAAACACTCAAGGCTAGCTGTCTGCGAAGCACCAGTCTGCCTTCTGGGAGCAAGGAAAGTTCTAGAAGGGTCAGTGAGTTCTGCACTGGCGCACATGGTAGGTCCCAAACTCGCAGCTGAGCCGTGCTGGATAGAGGAGGTCCCTGGGTTGGAGCCAGGTGGTCCTCCAGAGGCGGGGCTGTGACACAGCCCACCCGCCCAGCACACTCCTGCCGCGTTCTGGTGCAGGGCGCCAGACTGCCCATCCTTCATGGGGAAATTTAATTATGAAACCACTGAGAAGAACCCACCACATATTTAAAGAGGTTTTATTTTTTGCAAAGGAATCTGATTACATTTTGACCACCGGGTGCCTTTGCGTAATTCCCCGGGTGCCGCTCTGCGTGCGTGTCCGGGGCTCTGCACCGGCTCGGGATGCTCTGAGCTCCCCCACAGTTTACCACATTAAGAAGAAATACTGTACAAATGAATTCACCAGATCAGGGGAGAGCAGTTTCCCCTTGATTTGTGTCTGGAAAATGAGAAAAACATCACAGCAGCATACGATAGGGCCATGAATAAAGAACACAGACAGGCATTTCCATCACCCACCTCACTTTTACGATGCCACGGAGAATTATGCTCTTTTGCATTTGTTATTAAAGGACAGAACAGATGGTAAGAGGTTAGTTTAAAGTGACGTCTACATTAAAGTAACTTATGGTGCCGGGCGATTGTGTTCACCCGG
>NW_024424675.1:46206616-46247921 GCF_017311325.1 Ursus maritimus | reverse complement strand
CACACGTCGTTCCATGCTGTCCCCTCGGGCCGTGGAAGTAGTGCTGGAGCCGCCCCTGCCCCCCCGCAAGCGATGACACGCTGGGTCCCGTGCCTGCTGCCCCCTGCCTGCTTGCTCGCTACCAGCGCTGGGCGCCCCAGGACAGGTGTGCACCCTGTCTTCATCGCCCACCACCCATCAGCCGTCAGACAGAAGAGCCGTGTCTGAGCAGCCCAGCGCAGCAGCCGTGTCCAGGGAGACGTGCCCTGCGGGAGGACAGGTGCTCTTCTGGCCACCAGGCTCTGGCCCCAGGGGTCGGTTCACAGGAAGGCAGCCCTTCGAGGCCGACAGCCACCTCTTCTCCCTCACTGGAGGGAGTTGGTGCCAAGGTGTGGTCGCCGGGGAAACGGGGTGGTGGCAACAGTCTGGGTCCCAGAGAGGAAGGCCCTCCTGCTACCTGCCCCTGAGCTCTTGCTCGGTGTGTGGGGGACCGGTCACAGCAGATCAGACCCCGTTTTGGAGACAGGGACCTGTGTAATTAATGGAAAACACTCAAGGCTAGCTGTCTGCGAAGCACCAGTCTGCCTTCTGGGAGCAAGGAAAGTTCTAGAAGGGTCAGTGAGTTCTGCACTGGCGCACATGGTAGGTCCCAAACTCGCAGCTGAGCCGTGCTGGATAGAGGAGGTCCCTGGGTTGGAGCCAGGTGGTCCTCCAGAGGCGGGGCTGTGACACAGCCCACCCGCCCAGCACACTCCTGCCGCGTTCTGGTGCAGGGCGCCAGACTGCCCATCCTTCATGGGGAAATTTAATTATGAAACCACTGAGAAGAACCCACCACATATTTAAAGAGGTTTTATTTTTTGCAAAGGAATCTGATTACATTTTGACCACCGGGTGCCTTTGCGTAATTCCCCGGGTGCCGCTCTGCGTGCGTGTCCGGGGCTCTGCACCGGCTCGGGATGCTCTGAGCTCCCCCACAGTTTACCACATTAAGAAGAAATACTGTACAAATGAATTCACCAGATCAGGGGAGAGCAGTTTCCCCTTGATTTGTGTCTGGAAAATGAGAAAAACATCACAGCAGCATACGATAGGGCCATGAATAAAGAACACAGACAGGCATTTCCATCACCCACCTCACTTTTACGATGCCACGGAGAATTATGCTCTTTTGCATTTGTTATTAAAGGACAGAACAGATGGTAAGAGGTTAGTTTAAAGTGACGTCTACATTAAAGTAACTTATGGTGCCGGGCGATTGTGTTCACCCGGGGACTTCTGCTTGGAAGTCCGGCTCTCGTCCTTAGGAAAGGCCGGATGAAATGAAGGATTCTGGCAGAATCTTCCCCAAGGAAGAGATATTTGCCTAATCTCAAATGAACTTGAAACTGGAGAAAAGTCACCATGTGTGGTTTTGAATCACAAACACCTTGGAGGTTTATTCCCGAAGCATCGAAGGGGAGAGAATCACGTCCTGATTCCGGCAGAGAAAGCCCCGTGCCAGGAGACGAAGACACCCCGCCAACCAGAGAGGACCCTCGGCTTCAGGCTGTGCCCCCGGCCTGGCCCCCGCCCCCTTCACCTGGCAGCCCCGAGGCACTTTAAGAACACCTTCATGCGCTGTGGGCCAGGCCCTCACACGGCTCGTGGGCCAGTGGAATCAGAGACACTAAAAATGTAAGCCCTCTTGGGGCGCCTGGGTGGCACAACGGTTGGGCGTCTGCCTTCGGCTCAGGGCGTGGTCCCGGCGTTATGGGATCGAGCCCCACATCAGGCTCTTCCTCTATGAGCCTGCTTCTTCCTCTCCCACTCCCCCTGCTTGTGTTCCCTCTCTCGCTGGCTGTCTCTATCTCTGTCGAATAAATAAATAAATCTTAAAAAAAAAAATGTAAGCCCTCTTGACCCACAAATAAAAAGTGTGATAAAGATTGTTGGAGAAGGAATAGGGTCTGAGAGGCTCCCGGGGAAGAACTCAGAGGCAAGGTTCCCATTGAATGTTCGGTCTTGTCCGCTGCCTTGTACAGTTACTGGACACGCTCGTGCGTGCACACACACACACACACACACGCACATGCGGCTGGATCCTCCCTCCCCTTTTGCACCCGGCGTCCTGGAAGGTGCCGGCTCTGTGTCCTCAGGGCCTTGCCTGGCCGCTATGTGGCCTCCCCGGGACTCCTGTCCTAACATTTCAAAGCTGCTTCCAAGTCCTTGGGCTCAAGCCCTTCGTGACGATGTAAGTCTTCAGTGAAGTGTTCCAGCTCTTTCTCCTCGTTTGGGATTAAACCTGGAGCCTTTCCCAGGGAAACAGACTGCACACCCTCATTTTCGTTACCTGTTGGGACTTGTGAGTTGCCGTGGTCCCCACTTCTCCAACCCCTCAGAAGCACTGAATCATGATGGCAGCTGTGCCCACCCCGTCTGCCCTGGACCGTGCAGGACGCAGGTAGGCAGACTGACGCTCAGCCGTGGCTGCGGCTAGCCAAGAGAGGCAATTTTCTTTTAAAACTCGACTCCCACCAGAGCCCAGAGGTAAGAGAACGATTTCACTAGATGCGTTTGTAGCTCCCGTGCGGCCGCAGCGGGGCCCCAGCTCTGACTGCTGGGGCTTCTTGGTTTTCACGTCGACAGAGAATCAGGGTCACCTCAGGCTTTACGTGTCTGCTGTGCTGTCTGCTTTGCGTGAACGTTCGCCTGTCCTTCCTCCCTTCCCGTGTGAGTACTAAGGACGGCCGGCGCTCTTCTCTGGGCCCGAGGAACACGCACGGGGCAGGCTCGGTCTGCCAGGACGGCGTGTGCAGGCCTGGCACTGTGCACGCAGGGGGTGCTCAGTAAACACTGGATGGACGAATGAAACCAGGACACATGGCCTGGGGGCAGGGGGCGGGCAGACGAGGAAGCAGATGGCCAGGTCACTGCCAGGTGCCCAAGGGAAGCCTAAGGCCATGGTGGGTGGGTGGCAAGAAGGGCTTCCTAGAGGAAACAGGGCTTCTCTGAGCCCCATAGGACGAGGGAGCAAGCATGCACAGATGTGGGGAGTGAGGCCCAAGGGGGTGTCAGGCAGGGGCAGGCGGCAGCACAAGGATCCTGAGGTGGGAGAGAGAAGGTCCACCTGGGGGCCTCACTGGCTGCTGGACGAGGGAGGAAGGAAATGAACAGAGAAATGAGACGGGGGAGGCAAGTCAGAGAGAGGAGCGAGGTTTGGTCATCACTCACCTCACCCAGAGTGGAGCCCGGAGCAGAAGAGGGGGGGGTCCTGGGAAGCTCTGCTGCTCCCTCACCTGCCCTTGTGGAAACCTCTGGGAGCCTGGGGGGCAGGGGAGGAGTCAGAGTAGGAGTGTGGCCACCTCTGCCTTCCATAGGCCTCCGGAAGGACCCATGGAGGCTGGGGGAGGGGCTGGCACACAGCGGGGCGCGCTCCCTCCTTGCCCACCAGCACGGCAGGGTGAGGCTGGCAACGGGCTGGCCCGTCCTCGACCCACCCTTGACTGAGTTCGTCTTTGCCCAAAACAGGGCTTCCTCCTCCAGGTCCTTATTCCACAGAAGTCTCCACTGTTAGCCGTGCAGGAATCTCCACCCCATCCCGGAGCTCCTTAAGGATCCCAGAACGTCCAGCCCGACCAGACCACCTTATCCAGTCCATTCTGCATAAGGGGGCACAGAGGACCAGAGAGGCACAGGGTGAGACAAGGTTCCACAAGAAACTGGGGACCAAGAGTGGAGTCACCTGCCTTCCTAAGGAGCCTCTGAACACAGCCAGGGAGGCCGAGGATGCGGGGCCCACGGCAGTGCCAGACGGGGACAGCCTAGGAGGTCTCCGTGACCCCCAGAGTGACGCTCCCGGCTGCCACTCTCCCTCAGGGTGTAGGGACAGTGGAAGCGCATGTTGAAAAAGTCACCATGACTCTGAGGTCTGGGCCGAGAGCTTCACTTCAGCTGCTCTTGAAAGCGATTATGCAATTGTAACCAACGTCTGCGCGAGTCCCTTCCAGCTCGCTGCAAAGTTTAATGAGAGCCCTTTGCCACGACGCTGGGGAGGGAGCGGGGTCTGGCGATGATCAAACAGTTCTCATCAAATTAACGGGACAAACTTGGGCCGCGGGCGAGGGAGGATTCTTACTTTCCCCCGACTCTCCCTTGACTTCAGAACATCACCATACGAGGCCGTGAAGATGTTTGCATTTCTTGCATTTTATCAAGTATTTTCCATGTGTGATAAAATCCAGACTTCAATTATTTTCAATTAGGTTCTTGTAATGAACAGAAACACCCAGAATGTGATAGGAAAATGCATTTGTTGTGTAACACTGACACTATGACCCAGTACCATTCACAACTGCTTTGAGTTTGACAAATCATGAGAAATCCTCAGTCATATGAATACTAATGAAAGCCATGAATATTTCTTACAAAATTTGCCTGGTGGGGAAGAGTGAATTAGATGCTTCTCAGAAATGCCCTTCAGGTCGCACCAAATTAACAAAGACAGGGAGCTACGTAATTTGTGGTGTGCAATTACACAAGATGCTGCTGCTGGCCGCGGGGATGGCTCAGTGTCCACTCCTGCTTCTGGGAACAGAGGCCTGGTTCCCTTGGGGGATCACTGTTCCCCATTGTGAGTGGTCTTGAGGAGACGGCCAACATGCTCTCCCCGCCCCCAGCCAACAGACAGGCCCACGGGCCAAGAGGGCCAATCAGCTTCTCTTTCCCAAACGTGGATCTTTTTTTAAAAGAATTAAAAAAAATGTATTTATTCGAGAGAGAGCGAATGAGCGTGAGCGTGAGCCGGGGGAGGGGCAGAGGGAGAGAGAGAATCTTAAGCAGGCTCCATGCTGAGCATGAAGCCCAAAGCAGGGCTTGATCCCACGACCCTGAGATCGTGGCCTGAGCCCAAAGCAAGAGTTGAATGCCTAACCAACTGAGAGACCCAGGTGTTCCCCAAATGTGGATCTTGAAACAAGAAGGAGTCAAGGTGGAAAATCTGGCTGGGGCCCCTCCACCACCACAGTGCCATCTTGGTGTCAAGACCCAGAGCCTTGGGACCACCTGGTAGGTCCGCCTTCCTTTCCTGTCCTTAGCAGCCCAGGATCCTCCTAGCATGTTCTTTCTGCTTTCAGAAGCTGGGCGGTTCCCCGTTGCACTAGGTCAGATGGGGTCGGAGTGGTGTTCCCTGCGGCAGAGACCTAGACAAGGATGCTTCTGTGAGTGATTGACTGGGAAGAGGAGAAGGGGCATGGGGGAAAAGAGAGACGTGGGGTCAGCTGGGGGCTGGTTTCAGCCTCACCCCAAAGGGGAAGTTGTTGCTGTCCTGGGGTGTGGTCCTGCAGCAGAGACAGTCCAGCCTTGGGGCAAGGAAGCCGGCTTCTGTGGGCCGGCCCAGGGTGAGGGGGCCCCTCCCAGGCGTCTCCCAGTGTGGCGTGGTCAGCCCTCCATGGAGGTGTCCAGCTGTGAACTGTTAGCAGGACCCAGCGCGGGAGGGCGTGGTGCACCGGCCTGTAGGGATCTGAGCCACACCAGTGGTGCAGGCTACACCCTGCTTAACTGTCTTCACCGCCCTGTCATTACCAGCTTTTTCCTGTGTATTTTTGTTGTTGCTGACTGCCTTTTTTCTGTCCCCCACTAGGCTGTACGCTCAGGAGAGAGGGTCATCGAGTGACCCGCACAGCCCTCGGCCTGGGTGGTGTTCAGTCAGCGGCAGGTGCCCGGACAGCCTCCTGGAAGACGCGGCAGCTCCGAGCAGAACAGTCTGGGGCAGGTCTGTGGCTCCCAGGATGCTGCCCGACCCCGATTGCTAACAAGGGCTGTCGCCTGCACAGAAGCAGAGCCGAGAGAGTCTCCTTCCAGTGACTCGAGCCAGGAAGAGCTCGTCTGTCAGGGAGCCCAAGACAGAAAGCCGAGTCCACGGGAGACACAGGCTCTGCTCGGGGCTTTCTGCCTCAGTCGGATCAAGTCAGGGATCAACGGAACGGATGCCGTGACAGACGGGCTCGGCGTGTCCTCGGATTTGTCGTCCGCACCGTGCTCCTTGTCATTCTGGTCTTCCAGACGAAGAGCCGAGGCTCTGGCGGAACTCTGCTTTGTGAATACTTAATGTGTGTTCCCTGCGTGTCTCTGGGAGGCCCTGCCCACACAGTCTCTGTTTCAGTACAACAAGACGTGTCTGCTGTGGCGTGCTGGCCCCGGGCAGGGGATAACGGATGAGGCCAGACAGGATCAAGTCCTGGGGAACCTGGGGCAGGGAGGGGAGATGGAGGTGGAGGCACCCAGGCCCTCGGCGCGAGCCCCGAGGGGCAGGTCCCAGCAGTGGGATGGAGGCCAGCCCCCAGCCCCCAAAGGAGAGGAACGGTGGGGTGTGCTGTGAGCTGGCGTTCGGGACCGTGAGGGGGGATGAGGCTGGCTGCAGGTGGGATGGGGCAACAAGGCAGCCACCAGCCCTGGGGTGTCTGTGAGGACCACCCCTGCCTGCCTTGCTTCCTGTGGGCCAATGGGGAGGGCCCCCCCCCCCCAGCACAGTGACTTCTGCAGGGAGGGCCCGTCGCCCAAGCTGGGCCAGTGGGAGTGACTCCTGCTGGCATGAGAGTCTCCTCCTTATTCTGCTTATCCTGTTCCTCTGGCAAGGGCTCCACAGGGACACAGGATAGGGGCCCTCGCCTCCTCTCCAGCTCTCCACCTTGGTCAAGTCATTTGCCCTCTTGTTGTCTGGTCCTTGTCTGGAGATGGGATCCTGATGCCAGTCTTGCAGAGTGGTGGTCAAGAGCATATGAGAGATGGCCAGTGATGATCCATATTGTGTCTGGTATGCAGTACTGAGGGCTGAGTACTCTGTGTAGTCAGTTCCAAGGGCTGAGCACTGTGCTTAGTCAGTACCAAGTACTATGTTTATTCAGTGATGAGGATTAAGTACTGTGCTTCCTCAGTACTGAGGGCTGAGTGCTATGATTATTCAGGATCTTATATGGTGCTTAGTCAGTACCCTGGGGAGAGTAATGTGCTTTGTCATACTGAGGGTGGAGTACTGTGCTTATCCAGTACTAAGTACCATGTTTGGTCAGTACTGAGGGAGTACTATGCTTAGTCAGTAATGAGTACTGTGCTTAGTAATGAGGGCTAAGTACTGTGCTTTCTCAGTACTGAGTACTCTGCTTTGTTAGTATAGAGTACTGTGTTTAGTCAGTAATGAGTACTGTTTGGCCAGTGCTGAGGGATGAGTCCCGGGCTTTTCCAATAAATGGCAGCTGAGTACTGTGTTCTGTGAATTGAGGGCTGAATACTGACTTAGTGAGGGCCGACTACTGAGCCTTGCTGAGTTTCTGCATTGCAAATCATGGGGACTGAACACTTTGCTTTGTCATAAATCTGGGCTGAGTATTAGACTTTACTGATAATGATGCCCAGGTGTTTAGTAGACACCTCTGCAAACCAGAGGTGGATGACTGAACAAACCAAAGGACAGGAGGCTGAACTATCAGGCGAGGCTGAGGCTCTGGGCCACAATGAAGGGGGTTCATTCTGCTCACTCGATACCACAGTGTATTAGAACCTGGTCCATTGCCAAGTCTCCGAAATCCCACTCTAACTGGCTCAAGCAGAAAGGCAATGTACTGACTCTTACCTGGGAGTGGTGTGGGTTTCAGGCACAGCTAGATCATGGCTCAAGTGATGCTCCCAGCGTGTACTTGGACTCACGGGTTCTCTCCATTTGTGGTCCCTCCCCCTTCCATGGTCACAGCCTATCAGCCGAGCCATCCAGCAGTCGGGGGGAGACTAACAGTAACACTAGCATAGTGACAACATCCGCCCCAGTATCAGTGCTGCGCATGCAGGGCGTGGAAACGTAATCATAGTAACAACAGCTGATGCTCTTCTGTAACGAGGACACTGGTGCCAGGCAAGACACTTTACCCGCAGAGACTCATTTACTCACCGCTAAAACTCTACAAGCAGTGCCAAGAGCCTTGCCCGTTACAGACGAGGAAGTGAAGTCACTTGCCCAAGACCACCTGGTTCGTAAGCACCTGAACTGGGTCCAAAACCAGGTGTCCTCCCCAGACCTGGGTGTGGTGCTCTGTGCGGTCTGTCTCAACAGGGGAGAAGCCTCTTCCCCAATGGCTCCCTCCAATCCTGCATCCAGCAGACACGGCTGGGGATTGAACAGGCGGCCTTGCCAGGCTTGGGGATAGCAGCAGAAACCAGCCACTCCATCTGTATGACTGAGTGTGGGCGAGGAGATCCCCCCAGTGACGTCGAGGTGGGAGGAGGAGCAAGATGCCAGGTGTGTTCAGAAACTTCCTCCCAGGCTGGCCCTGCATGTCTGGTGCTGGATCTCAATGACCATCTGGAAGCCACCAGTCCCCCAGCCTTTGTGGGGGTGATGGCAAATGCCTGAGGGGCCGGAGGATTCAGAATGGGTGGCACCGCGTGGTAGCGACACCTTGCTCCTATTACTGGTGGAGTTCCAAGTGCCACTACGGTGCAGAGAAGGGATGATTCTCCATAGTTCTTGCTTTGCTCCAGGGACCTGGAGAGGGGCCATGCTGGGGAGCAGGGACGGTGTGCCAGCTGAGCCGGGGTACTGAGGAGGGGAGGGTAGAGGTGCAGGGTGGGCTGGGGTCCCGAGGAGGAGAGTGCACTGCTGTGTGGGTGCCCCCAGTCTAATGAGCACAGTGACTCGTTGCGTAAGGCAGGCAAAGATGGCAGAACGGGGAAGCGAGTGAGAAGCTGGTATTAATAAAAGATGTGGGTGCGGAGCTCTTGCTGCCACGCTGGCAGCCTCGCGATGCCCGGCCAGCACAGCCCACTCGTGAGCGTCAGGCCTGGCTGCTGGCGGACGGACTTACTCTGCCCTGGACGGGGGGCACGCGTGACTGGGGGGACATTCTCCTCAGATCCAGGGATTTGAGCCACGGTGCTGGAAACAGGTGCCCTGGGACTCTCCCCCCAAGTTTTTACGGCCCCCGAGAACTGCCTGCCTTGAAAAGACATGGCTGTGACTGGGAAGTCAGCCTGAAATGGAGGCCGAGTCTCCACCGTCACGGGTCTCCACCATCACTGTGACTCACCCTTCTAACTGAAATCCCACTCTCTCTTTATCCTCAGTTGCAGGAGGGCTGTGCATTCCTGGGGGCGCTGGGCCAGTGTGATCGGGCCATGGGGAAGAAGCATCCGGCAGACAGGTTTGTCTGCTGACTCGAGGGGACTGCACATGTGAGGCCGTGGCAGGGACTGGGGAGGAAGGATTTGAAGCAAACCCCATCCACAGAGAGGTCCCCGTAGGAGCTCACAGCAGCGTCTCTAGAAAGCTCGAGACTCGACCTTCTTCCCAATGGCTCCTCCCCTCCCTGCCCTTTGAAGCCTTCGGATCTCCGACCAACACCACCTCCCCAAGGAGCCCTCCATGACTGCCCTGCCCAGAGTCGCTCTATTCAATTGCCTCTTGCAGAATCATCTCGAAACACTCATTACCACCTGGAGTGCATGCTGCCTACTTACCTCCCGCTTCCCTTCTGCCGAGGCCTAACGCCTCGTGCGTGCCAGCAGCTGGGAGAGCTCCCGAGGCACTAGATGCCCCAGAAAGCCCGGCGAGCGGGTGGGTGAAGAGGGCTGCGGAGACCCCTGCCTCCCCGCACTCGTCCCCAGAGACGCACTCCGTGACACAGAGAAGCAGGGCCCTTCCCCGAGGTGACTCCTCCCTCCACATCTGCTGGTGTTTCTCTTTTCTCCCTGGTGCACTTGGGGTGACTGCTCGGTGCCGGGCCTACCCTGAGCACTGGAGTGTGCCTCCCCTCACTGATCCCTGCAACAGCCCCAGAAGAGTCAGGGCCAAGCCCACCGTAGATGGAGACACTGAGGTCAGGGAGGGGGGGCCGGGCTGCGAATCTGGGGCTGCCAGCTCTAACCCCTCTCCGCTTGGTCTCCACTCAACAGCGCCTGGGCTGTCTGGGGCACGGGGAGGAATGGGAACCCACGCCGGGTCTCGGGAACCCACGCCGGGTCTCAGGAACCCCAGGAAGGTTTGTGCAAGAGACAGAGCTTCCAGGGCCGTGTCCTTGGTGCCGCACCCGGGTAGCAGACATGGGCTTCTGGACCTGTGCTCGGCAGGAGGAACAGCGAGGAGCCTGAGGGCCCCCCAGGCGGGATGACCAGAGTGCGTCCTGTGCCCGGAGGAACATGGGGCCAAGACTTCCCCGTGGCAACGCCCTTCCTTCTCGAAGGGGCCCCAGGAGCACTGAAGTCTCCATCCAAGAGCAAAGGTGCCCCATGTCCATACACATTCTCAGGGAGCAGGTGGTCAATATGCTGGTTACTTCGGAGTGGGGTCCCCCAGCCCCTGGAGGACATTTGCCACCGCTGCCTGAGTCCCTCATTCATATTCCGAGCCAGGGTCCATGCCTGAGGCATCTCTGTACTGCATTCCCCGCACCGTGCACCCTAACTCCGGCGACTCCTGCCAGGGTGCCGAGGGGCCTTGCTCCTGCTCTTTGCGGGCAGGGGAAAGCTGTAGAGCTCAAGGACTCAGGGTTCCCATGAGCATCTAAGGGGACTTTGGGTCTGTTTGTCGGACACGCTGACCTGAGTGCTCACTGCATCCCTGCCATGCAGCCTAGGGAGCCCTGT
Organism: Ursus maritimus; assembly: GCF_017311325.1. Classification (NCBI taxonomy): domain Eukaryota; kingdom Metazoa; phylum Chordata; class Mammalia; order Carnivora; family Ursidae; genus Ursus; species Ursus maritimus. The sequence goes on along the minus strand of NW_024424675.1, from coordinate 46,237,331 downwards.
CCTCCCCCCGCGTCTAGGGCCTCCAGAGAAAGTGGGCTCTGCCCCTGGTCTGACAGGATTGGGTGTGGGGAGAGGGTCATGCTGGGCCCCTGAAAGGCAGAGCCATCAACCCCCAAACCTGTGAGCGTGGCCACTCTCATGGCAGGAGCAAGGCGCCCCTCTCGTCCAGCAGTGTGTCCTGCTGATGGCTGTCGGCACTGGGGGTGCTTCCTCAGGGCTCCTGGAGCCCAAGGCCGCCCCAGTGGCTTGTCCACAGAACATGCTTGGTGGGGAAGCACTCCCTGGCCAGCCATCTCAACGGGAGGCCCACGGACTACCTGGAAGCCAGGCTGGCGTTTCCTCAAAAGGGAAAGAGTCACCACGGGACCCAGCAATTCCACCGCACAACCCCCCCGAGACCCGAAGACAGGCGGTCAGAGAATGCTTGGACACCAGCGGCCACAGCAGCACTGTTCGCGGTGGCCAGAGGCGGCCACGGCCCCGCTGTCCGTACATGGATGAATGTGACCATCCACACGACGGGATATTGTTTTGTTCTAAGAAGGAACGAGGCACCGATTCCTGCTGTAATGTGGCCTGAACCTCACAAAGGCGGTATTCGGTGAGAGAAGCCAGACACGGGAGCCCACCTATCGTGTCATTCCACTTACACGAAATGTCCCCAATAGGCCAATCCCTAGAGACGGAAAGTGGATTCGTGGTTGCCAGGGGCTGGGGAAGGGCAGTGGGGGCTGAGTGCTTTTAGGATGATGGAACGTTCTGGAACTACGTGGAATTGATGGTTGCACGACACTGTGAATGTACTAAATGCCATCAAGGGTAAATTTTACGTTGTGCGTATTTTACACCATAAAAGAAGGGGGGGGGGCGGTAGGCCGCAGTAGCCATTATTCAGAAGCTTCCAGCACAGCTTCCTGGTCTATGTACAAGTCCCCAAACCTCTGGATGCAGCTGGCCTGTGAGCAGGGTGGGGGAGGCAGCGTGAGGTCCTCACACAGACCGGCCTGCTGGGAACCTGGGTGTCCCCTTTCCTCACTGTGGAAACCTGTTTGCTTACTAAGGACCAGGGAGGCAGCATGGCCTGTGTCACCGGCCATGCCGATGGCTGTGGGGACCGGATGGGGTGGTGATGAGGACCCAGAAGCTGGCTCGGCATCTCTTGATGGAGGGTGAAAAGGGGTAGCTGAGCCCTACCCCTCCAGCGGCTGGGTGGTGAACCCACAGGCAGGCCTGGGGAGCCTGCCAGACCCCCCTGTTAGACCAGAACTTAGCAACCTCGGCACTGGATCTTTCGCTATTGTGGGGGGGCCGTCCTGGGCATTCAGGGTGCTGAGCAGCGTTCCTGGCTTCTGCCCACCAGATGCCGGCGGCACCCCCACCCCATGGCGTGACAGCTAAACGTGTCTCCAGACATAGCCCAGTGTCCCGGGGGACACTGGTTGACCGTCCCAACCCTGAGCTCACCTGGCTCTGCCTGGAGGTGAAGAAGGAAGGGCCCAGAAGCACCCCCTCTCTCATCTTACTTGGGGACCCTGATGAGCTGGAGGTGAGGACAGGAGCTATTCCACGGCCACCTCTAGAAGCTGGTGGTCTCAGTGGCCAGGAGCTGCTGAATTGTCTTTCTTGGTTCCTCCAAAGACAAGTGGAACAAGCAGGGGCCACACAGGCGGACCGGCTCCTGCTCCTCAGAAAACCACGACTGAGCAGGTTCTGCACCCTGAATCCGGCCAATTAAAGGGAGCCCCCCCAACAGTTTCCCGTCCCTTTCTGCCCCAGCTCACCAGCTCTGTGTGCCCGCAGCCCACCATCCTGCAGACACCTCATTCAGAGCGAAATGTAGCCTCTTATGCTTCCTACTTACCCCCCATGCTCTTTATTTCGGGGGAGGCAATTTTGCAGTTCAGGGAGGATTTAATTCGCTCAGATCAAGTAAACACAAACGTCTGGCTGATGCCAGGCTCCAAGCCTCCCTGGGGAGGTGGGGGCCGGCCCTGGCACTTGGAGATTTGTTCTGGGCGGGGCTGGAAGGACCTGCGGCTCAGAGCCCCACCCCGAGGACCCCTCTGTGCAGAACCTTCTGTGGGCTCCTGCCCCGGGGGCGGCTGGGGGCTCTGGCCAGTGAGGTCTCCACGGCTGACCTCAGCCCAGGCCAAGCCTAGACAGGTACAGGCACAGGTGTAAGTACAGCTATAGGGTAAGTATAGGTATAGGGACAGGTGCAGGTCCAGGTGCAGGTGCAGGGTAGGTCCAGGTGGTTATAGGTCCAGGTGTAGATGTAGAGTCAGGTCCAGGTCCAGGTGCAGGTGCAGGTAAGGGGCATGGGTACCAGTACGAGTCTCGGTCAGAGCCTTTGTTGTGATTGTACACCGATGAGGTCACACTACTTGTGTTATTCTGCAGTCTTCTTTTTCACTTACTGAGGCTCCTTCTGTATCAATTCTTAGGTGTGGGCCTTATTCTTTCAGGCAGCACACGGCATTTCATCGCATGATTACACTATGATTTCTGTAACCAGGCAGAGAGAACTTTAAAATACATTCTCTTCTTTCATGGCTTTTTAAAAAAAGATTTACCAGATGAGAAGGAAGGATTCGGAGAGGGTGTAGCAGGTGGTTTCCTTCAAGGAGAGGTCCTGGTGGGGAAGGGGGTGCTGCGGCTCAGAGTCGGGGTCAGAGGAGTGACCCCAGAAGCGCCTGCAAGGACTGGCACGCAGGATTTCACTGTGGCGTCCTCTCGGGTGTCTCCCCCCTTAGTCTGAGTTTATTTAAGCTCAGAAACAACATACCACGGGTGATCAACAGAGCATTAGAAACAATAATGGCCTTGACCTGAATTGGGAGAAAGAAACCAAGTTCTAGAAGATAACCATCCTATTTCTGGGTGGTTTCACATGGTTTGCCAGGACACGGACATGAGACAGGAGGACACCGACCCTCTGCCAGGAATCAGCTGGTGCTGTGATTCCAGCGGGTCACCGTGCGGCCCAGCCTCTGCAGTCAGGTAGAGAGCACGGGCCTCCACTGGCTGCCTCCAGTGGTCCGGCTGGCCCTTGGCCCCAGGCTGTGTGAGCTCGCTCCCTGCTCCAGGGCTCTCGGGCTGTGAGACTCTAGCGCTGGCTGGGAGGAGGTGGGCAGAGAGGATCAACAAAGGTCTTCTTGCCCCGAACCTGACACCAACCCAGGTCCACTTCCTGAACTTGCTGCCCCCCTACACCGAGTAACTCTGTTCTCCAGCCTCTGCGGATGCCTCACGAGGCCTTCTCCCCTCAGCTTTGACCACCCATCCCCTCCTTCGCTCCTCCTAGACACACACCTCTGAGATGCACACCAGGTGGGAGTGCGCTACAGTCCCGGAGAAGTCCCACAGGAAGGATATCTGCTTCGCTCTGGTCAACCCAGCACCTGCCAAAGCAGTCTGACCAGTCAGCATCCTGCTGACCCCCCCAAAAGAGCCCGTATCATACTGTGGTTGCTCTGGACGACCTACTTCGGGAAAAGCCCTTGCGAAATAAACTTTCATTAAAAAATGGTCTATTAAAGATCAGCACAATGCAGTCCTGAACAATTGTACGCGTGTTCCTCGTTCACGTTTCCAAGTTATCTGATTCTCTCAAACAGCTGAGAATTGCTTGTACTGCTGCTTTTCATAAGCTATTTAAAAAAATCAAATTTTTGTGCTGGCAGTTGTGCATAGAACGGGAAGGTAGACCAATTCCTTTTCCTCCAGACAGTAATAAGAAGAGCTGCAGATGGTGCCTTGTTTATCCTGTTTATTACTTATGGTGATGATGGTGATGATGATGATGGTGTTGATGGTGATGGTGGTGATGGTGGTGGTGATGGTGATGATGATGGTGGTGGTGATGATGGTGGTGATGATGGTGGTGATGGTGGTGATGGTGGTGATGATGGTGGTGATGATGGTGGTGATGATGGTGGTGGTGGTGATGATGATGGTGGTGGTGATGATGGTGGTGATGATGGTGGTGATGATGGTGGTGATGGTGGTGGTGATGATGATGGTGATGATGGTGGTGATGATGGTGGTGATGATGGTGGTGATGATGGTGGTGATGATGGTGGTGATGATGGTGGTGATGATGATGGTGATGATGGTGGTGATGATGGTGGTGATGATGGTGGTGATGATGGTGGTGATGATGGTGGTGATGATGGTGGTGATGATGGTGGTGATGATGGTGGTGATGATGGTGGTGATGGTGGTGGTGATGGTGGTGATGTTGGTGGTGATGGTGGTGATGTTGGTGGTGATGGTGGTGATGATGATGGTGATGTTGGTGGTGATGATGGTGGTGGTGATGGTGGTGATGTTGGTGGTGATACTGATGATCCTGATGACAGTAAAGATATGTTTGAGAACCAAGTGGGCAGCTGACAATGTAATGGAGATGCCACAGAGGTAGCTGGGTAAGAGTCAACCCTGGGCTCAGACCACTTGGGTTTAGAGGTTATTTTCTACCTTTTGATACTGGGTGAGTTACTTCTCAGTCTCAGTTTCCCCACTGGTAAAATAGATACATATAGTACCTACCTCCAAAGTTTGGGTGAGTTTTAAAGAGGTCTTGTATGTGAAGCATATAGATAGTGCCTTGTCCACAGTAAGTGCTCAGTGAAAGTCTTTTGAGTGAACCTGGTGTTGAGGTGAGAGTCAGAGGCTGGACCTATAACTTTGAATGTTAGTGTGCTCATATAGTGAGTTTTGGGGTAGGTCATGGGGTAAAGGAATGAATGCGGGAGGAAAGGAAAAGGATTCACCAACCTCTAGGATCTGCAAGTCAAGTGAGAAAAATCAGCTGTTACGACATTAACTCAAACATTGTAACTGTGGCTGTTGGATATGAAAATGGCCACAGTGTTCCAGGAGAGGGTAGGGCTTGGGGAGACCCAGCATTTAAACATCCTGCTTGAAGAAGTCTTGTGGTTAAGCTTCCTACACTCAGAAGATTTAACTCCATCTTGTGATTTTATGAGGGTTAGCCTTTTTCTTATAATGTATGCGGCCCCAGTGTCCTTACACAACGTAATGGTTCCTTTACAAGGGTAAGTGGGAAGAAGACTGTAGATCAAAGAGCCTTCAAATGAAAGGACTCTTTTCCCCTTTTAAATATCCCTACAATTGGATTAAATCTGACCTGATCTCTTGTCTGGCACTGGCTTACTATTTCTTATCAAGACCCTTTTTCTCTCAAGTTTTCATGCTGGTTAATTTCAAATAAAATAATGAGGTCAATATTAGAAATATGAACACGTGCGCACACAGTCTCTCATAACAGAGGCAGATAGCTCAGTATAGGGAAGAAAATGATGGGACTTTTGCCTCCTTAGTTAAGACCTGTGGCTCTAGAATGATATTCCCCAGGAGTCTCTCTGTTTTAATTCTGTCCTGCCTCTCTACCACATCAATTCACTTAATGCACGCTATGGGGGTGGGGGGAAGGGAGACGATATTTTCTGTATTCTTATCCATCCTGTAAGATTCAATGGCCGCTACTCATTTCAAGCCATAACAGTTACCCATGAATCCAGCTACCCGCCAGCACCCAGCATTTAGCAAGGCAGCAGTGAGATGCCTTCGCAGAGCCATGCTCGATGGGACCACCCTGAGGTGCAGAGGAAAGCTGGCATGGAATAGAGCCAAAATCTTAGAGCTATGGAGGACAATGGGATTCTCTCCCTGGGGGAGCTATTGCTCCAGATATTTCGTGGAAAATTATAACGAAAAAAGAAAAGAAGCTGATGTGTTTAATTATGGCAAACAGAATAATCGTCCTTAGAGACTTGCCTTCCTCCAGGGATTTCTTCCCCACCCTACAGACATCATCTCTTGCAATCTTCTCAGTAAAACACACTTTTTACACCAAAGAAAGCTGGCTCACAACATGGGTTTACTGCAGGGTATTTATTGACTGAGCCATGCATTGGTATAAAATTTACTTAGTGGAGAAAAGCATGCCTTATTTTTTAAAGACTTTACATAAACTGGTAACATAAATACGTTACATGCATTTATTCTTTGCTGCCAAATATTTCAGTGGACATCAAGGGATTTAGCAATTCAGCTGAGTACAGAACACACAAATGCATGGTGAAGACATCGTATCAACAATGATACGCATGGGTTTGGGAAGCAAATAGTTCTGGGTCTGAACCCTCAGCCTGCCACTTGCTAGTGCGCCTTTGGATAAGTCTGACCTTCCTAACTTAGTCTCCTCCTCTATAAAGGGATAGTGACGCCTACTGCATAAAATTGTCAAGAGGACCAAAGCAAAGATGATTATAACTTTAAGACTCATAGAAAGTGCTCAAGATATGGTGGCTGCAATTTCCTCCTCCTCTGTGACCTTCATCATTGTTACCATCATCACCATCAAGTTCACCACCACTGTTGCTACCATCACTCCGTCACTGTCACCATCATCGCAGCCATCACCACCACCATCACCACCACCACCATCATCACCACCATCACCAGCACCACCACCAGTATCATAGTACGAGGGGCTCACTTGTTTAAAAGGAGGGACAGCAAGAGACACAACAAATCTCACCTAACCACACTGAAAAAACTAATGAAACCCAGAAAGAGATGTACCCAAGGGGACTTGTGGGGCAACTCAGAGCATCTGAACATTCTCAGAGCTTCAGACTTCATACTTCTCGAGGACTCTAGACATCGTGTCCGCTATCACAAGTGGTGGATGCGTAGCCCTCCTGTGATGACCTAGAATTTTCTTTATTTCATACCTGGAGGCCAGCATGTTTGCAACTAGGAGAGTGCCAGGAGGTCCAGAGGAGGAACTCCCCAGGTGCTCGGGTGGCGAGTTCAGCCAACAGGACTGGATGCCCGGCGGCTCTTGCTCCCTTCAGCAGGGCCTCCTACAAGTGGCAGCAGCCCCAGAATGTGTCCTTGGCTCCAGTAGGAGGCCCTGTAGGCTGGGGTCCAAGGCCAGGATGCTCACCCACTATGACCTGCCCGGTGACTCGGGCAGCAAGTCTGCTCACCTAGCTGGCCCTTCATTTCCTTGCCTGGAAAGTGAGGGTTTGGACCAAACCATCTCTAAAACGCCTCTCCTGTCTCTAAAGTCTGCTTTTATGATGACACAAAATGAAAATTTGGGGAAAGAAAGAAATTGATGCGTCTCAGCGGCAAGTGCGTGTTTGTGAAGCAGAAAGTTTTAAGACCTGCTTTATTTCTCCCGGTATCCGAGTGACAGTGTAATCGGGAGTGACCTTCACTGGCTTTAACTCAGACGGCGTGGCTGTGACTGCCATCTGTGTCGTGGAGAAAGGCTCCACTCCCCCTCCAGGGGGCAGTGAGACAACAGGCCTTCTCAGGGGAGGCCGAGGGGCCGCAATTCTGCCCAGAACGGCCGTGTGACCATGCTGGACTCCGGACACCTCTGACAGCAAGTTGCGCAGACACTGGCTTCTGAGTCAGGGCGTGTGCGAGGGGGATGGCAGTGCCGCGTCTGTCCCGAGTGGGTGCCCTGTCTCCCGCCTCCAGGACGGCAGAGCGAAGGTCCGAACAGACCCAGTGCTTGGAGGCCTCAGGCTGCAGCTGCATTTGTGCCCGACTCTGTGCCAGGAGCCAGCGTGGGCACCAGCACTCTGTGTGGCCTCCGTAGCCCAGCCGTGGCCACCGTGGCGGGTACCGTGGCAGGAGCGTGAGAAGGGGCCACGGGGGAGACACAGCCGTGGGGCTGGGAATAGCAGAGCTGAGCAAGAGGATGGTGATGCGCGGCACTTGGTCCCAACGAAGCCTGATGGGGACGCTCCTGTTTCCTACTGGAGAGGCAGAAGCCCGGCAGCCCCGGGGACTCGGGCCCTTCCGACAGCCTTCGTCTGCCCCGCTGTCGGATTTTCAGCTGCTCTTGCACAAACTGGGACATCCGGTCACACTGGGCGCGTGGCAGCATTCGGGGGGCCTGAGACTGTTCCCTCTTTAATGGGGGCACCTGCTGTCTTGTCCACCGTGGTCCCCACTACGCCCTGCTATCTCACACCCACACTGGCTCTAGGCACTTGACCTCGCAACAGGAAGCCCGAAGCCGCCCTGACTCCCCCAGTGCACCCACTCAGCGTCTTGGTTCTTACGGCTGTTTGTGTGAGGGAAGCTGGCCTCGTAGGAGCTCGTCAGATGGGGCCGGCACCGGATGGGACAGCTTAGAACCATCACAGGTCACGTGCAAACACAAAACCACCACTGCTCCAGCTCCACTCTCTCAAGTCTGGAGAAACCATGGGGCATTTTCCCCCTCCAGTGCTCGCAGCTGTGATGGGTCTGAGCCTCAGAGAGGGAGGCAGAAAGTATCTGTGTGGAGCATCAGGGACAGCTGGGCTCTGGGGGCCTTGGCAGGTGCACCTGACCACGTGCCCTGCACGCTCCTGGACAGTGTTCCTGCCAAGGGTGGCCTGTGTGCCCCACTCAGTCCCTAGAGACAGCCCTTTGCTTCTGCAGACAGCCCGGCTGTCAGAGCCTTGGTCTCCACTCCCTTCCTGCTGACAGCCCATCAGATGGTGCAGACGGTGTCTGGTGACCCCGTCTCCATTCCACGTCTTCCAATGACCTCTTTTATGGCTTTGTTTTCATGTCCCCAGTCCATCCTGTCCAAGCCCTTCCAAACACCCTCAGCTTACCAGAATTCTTTGACTTATGCCACACTTGTGCGGAACCGAGCAGAATGTGCCAGTCATGGTCTGTCGGGCCAGAATGGGAGGGACTCTCACCTTCTTCATTCTGGACCTCATACCTTTATTAAGGCAGTCTCTGTTGATGTTCAATTTCCCCGGAATGCTGCAAGGCTTAGTGTCAATCCAAACCTCGTGTATGTTTTACCTGGGTCCTGCCAAACTGGTCACAGTCGGCGTGATGCCGCCTCTGGAATGGGGCACGGATGAGTGGCCCCGGGGCAGGCCGCTGGAGCCGGCTTCCAGGAACCTGGGACTATGATCCCCACCTGTGATGGTTAGTTTTATGTATCAACTTGTCTGGGCCATGGGGTGTCCAGACATTCGGTCCAACGGTGGGTGTTTCTGGGAGGCGGTTTTTGGGTGAGATTGCCATTTAAATCCGTGGACCCTGGGCAAAGAAGACGGTCCTCCCTACAGTGGAGAGCCGCCTCAAACCAGCTGAGTTCTAACGAGAACGAAAAGACAGGCCCTCCCCAAGCAAGGGGGGATTCTCCAGCAGATGGCCTTCAGACTGTCTGCCCCACCAGCCTCCCCGAGTCCCTTATAACCCTACTGGCTCTGTTTCTCCGGAGAAGCCTGCAGAACGCACCATGTTCTCTCCCCGCCCACGGCGGACAGGTAGACGGCACAGTGGTGGGTTACGCGTGCTGTCCACCTGCCGCTCTGAAGACCACAGAAGGATAAGGACGAGGTGGGGCAGCGGGCCGTCTCGACAAGCCCAGTGCCTGGACTACTTCCTGGTGACATTCTCTGTGGGGGACACGGGGGTTTCGGGGGGACACACCCTCTAGGGCTTCCTCAGAGATGTTTCCACTGACCAGATCCTTCCTTGGACTGCGCACAGAGGAGGTGACACTGAATACCGTGGCGAGGGATGGCTCTGTCTCATGGACCCCGCGAACCACAGGTGTGTCAGCCGACACCCCCTTTATCAGTTTTCATTTTAGCACCCTAATAAAAATGCTGATAATCTAAACATGGCAATAACTCTGCTCTATAAAAGCGACTGTCTCCTCACGTTATTGCTGTCATCAGAGGCTCCATAACACTCGCAACACTAGACAAGATGGTTAGTGTATTAAAATGAATAAATGACAAAGGTTTTTATTACATGAGTGATTTTTCTAGGCATCCAGATGCTTTTTATGCTGTACTCGAGTAACGAACACATAATTCACCAACGCATTAGAGCACCGACCTTAGAATCTAAAGACACAGTCACTGCAAATAAGTAAATTATTAATGAGATGATATCTAAAAATATAATCACAAGGCCCCACCTTTCTCCCTAAAGAAGAAAGACATCTAGTAACTATTGGAGCCCAAGGAGCTAGGGAGGGACCCACCGAGGAGCTTCCCTGCGTGGCATGATGGATGCCATGGTCGGCTGAGCTCCCTTCTCCTCCCTGTCTCCCACCAAGGAGGCTAGAATTACACCTCCCTTACAGCTCAGAGTGGTCTGCGAACAATCTCTGAAGAACGAGGCATAAGGGAAAGTCTGCAGCAGGGGAGGGATCCTGGCATATTTTTGCTTTCTTGACGAAAAGCATGAAAAGAGAGTTATTACTGTCACTACTTGAGGTGGACAAGATGGCAGGAGCATTGGCAGCCTTCTTGCTACCATGAGGACATAAAGCCAATAGCTAAGGGTGGTAGAATCAGGAAGTAAAGGATTTGAGTCCTTGAGCATTGCCGAGCCCGTGACCTATCACCCACTTTCTCTTTACTTCTCAGAATATGACATGAAGACCCCAGTAGTCAGACTGCTATAGGCTGGGAGCTTGTTCCTTGCAAGGAAAGTGGTCTCAGGGATGTAGAGGAGCGGGGCGTTCTTGCTCCAAAGCAGGGGGTCCCCAAGGGAAAGCATGGGCTGGCTGGCCAGTCCCAGGGCCTGCTTCCCAGGTAGATGAGGGTCCCTGGGGTGGAGTCCCCCACGGGTCCCCTCAGAATGGAAGAAGAGGAGTGACTGAACAGGAGAGGAGGAGGGAAACGTCTGCATGCATCTCTCTTGGGTGCAGGACTGGAGGCAGAGGCCTTGGTGCTGTAGGTCCCGGGCGCTGGGACCTGGAGGCACTGCAGGGAGCCCTCTAATCCCTACAGGGGCTGGTGACTCAGCTGTGTTACACCTGCAGCGTCTGGCCACCCCACGGGGACTTCTGCTGGGCCTTCTCCCCGGACCCCCCGAAGGGGGCTTGTGGCAGAGGCAAGGGGCTGAGGAGGGTGGTGCTCACAGACCCCACTTCCCATCTCCACCTCGCGACACACCGCTGTGCGCAGCCCCGGCAGCTAATTCTTCTGTGAAAGAAATCAGAAATGGTTACGAGCAAGTGGATGGAGGGAGGGGGCCTCTACTTGCTGTTCGTACTACTTTACAGAAAAGCAAAAGATACTCTGAACGTGTCCATGTGTTCGACCTAAAAGGTCCATGATGGTGATGCGAGTGAGCATAGAAACCCTTTTACTTTTTTTACTTCATTTTTCTGTATTTAAAAAAACTCCACGAAATGCTATCTATTCGTAGACGAACAACCCCTGTGCCGGTCACCTTGCCAGCAGGCCGCCCTCCCTCGCGGAGGGACGTCAGGGCCGCGGGACGCTTCTCCCTCGTCCGCTAGCAGCTCAGGAGCCCGTGCCTTCGGACCCACGCTCAGAGGTTCAAGTGCAGTTGCCCACTCAGACCCTTCGAGTCGGGTTCAGGCCAATCTGACAGGCGCGGAAGTCAGGATGTGTGGGCTCTGCCTCCAGGCACGTTACTCAGCAAGGCGCAGGGTCGGTCCAGATCCGGGGGCTCCATCTGTCCCCGGAGCTGCAGCTGGGACCCCTGAGCTCAGCTCACCCTACGCCGACCGCTTACCCTGGATCAGCAGCCAGAGTCCAGCCCCCTTTACACCTCGATCTCAGCTGTCCCTGCCCGGCCCCTGGGTCACCTGTCCTCCATGCTGCCGGGTGCACAGGACGGCACACGCTCCCTGCAGCCGCACATAGGGGGCTGTGGGTGCCCGGCTGCCGAGGAACCCAGGGCCACGTCCGTCTGGCCGGATTCTGAGCGTGAAGACTTTGCGGCGGGCCGGGAGGCCCAGACCTGCCCAGGCAGCCCCGCGGCTAGTGTGCCTTCCTTCTGCCGTCAGCCTGGCCCGAGGACGCTGGACTGCGGACTGAGGCACTGTGGCTGGGGTGGCGAATGCCCAACGGTGCTCAGTGTTACCATTCCAGGGGGCAACGAGGGGCTGGCGGCAGGATGAGGGAGGCCAGAGATGGCCCCCCGCGAAAAACAGCGGGTCCCGAGCGAGAAAGGTGAGGCCACCCCAGATCCCAGCAGTCTGTGCATGAGGGGTGTGGTGCAAGGCCTTTGAAAGCAACCTAGGTCAAGGTCACAGGGACAAGTCAGTCACGTGGACCGTCCGCCCGGCCCCCTGCTGTCTGCCCCCGCTAGTCCAGTCCCCCGGAATCCGGCCTGCCGCGCACTAACAGCTAAACAAATGAGCCCCCCCCCAATGAATATGCATTTCATCCGCACAACTAGAATAGCTCCTTCAGAAGCGTCTTTCCCCCTCACAGCGCGCAGAGCTGGAGAGAAGGCTCGGTAATTATATGTGTACCACGAGTGGTCCCAGCCCGGCGGGGGGCTTGGAGCCTTCCTATAAATTATCCCAATCAGCAGCCGAGGGGAAAAAAACCCACAAGGGTATCAGAAGTGATGCTTTCTCCTGACTGATGTGCACAAGTACCAGATCACGGCCAGTGTGCGGGGGTGTCCCCGTAAAGTGGGGGTGGGGCTCCAGCGCAGCCGCCTTCCTAAACGCGTGTAATCATCTCGATGGTGTATCTGAAGGAGACGCGATAAATCGCAGAGTTAAGGGGTCTGCGGGATACAGATGCATTTGGAATTTTCCTCGGGAGAAATGAATGATGCGCTGCAGATGAATCCGGAAATGATTCGCGGGTGCACATAGGCTCCTATTCTGTCTCTGGGTCCCCCTTTGGGAAACACGGTCCGTGCTGCCCCGCGGATGCGTCTGAGGCTTCCGCACGTTGCTTATGCTGGTCCCTTCCCGGCCCGGGCAAGACGCTCTCCCAGGACAGGCCTCCCTGGGGAGGGAGAGCAAGGCCTGCTGGGCCAAGGTCCCTGGCCATGGGGGTGGGGCTGAGACAGACGGGAGGACCCAGCCACCACCTGGGCAGGACCCCCTTTCTGATAAGGGAGCGTTAGGCACAGCCCGGGGTTCCTGCAGCGACACCAATCTCGGAAAGTTCCAGCGGGCCCCCGATGGCTCTGTGCTGCTTGTAAGCAGCCCCGCAGGCCAGGCCACAACAGTGACCGGTAGAAGTCCACGAGAACCCACTGCTAATTTGTGTCGCTGATTAGGAAGACACGCAAGGCTTCTGATTATGGGGGATGCGGACGTGCAGAGAAGCTGCCCAGAGAGCCTGGAGTGGGGCTGGGCGCCTGCAGGTCCTCGGTCCCCAGGAGAGGCCCCCAGGCCCACACAGGACCCGAAGCAACTTCCCAGAGCTGGTAATTCAGACCTGGGGCCCTGGAGGGCGGTCCTCACAGACTAAAGCCTGGAGATGGGGAGGGCTGAGGAAGACAGGGACCCTGGCCCTCGGGGAGGGGCGGGAAACTTGAGGGCTCTGGCCCCAGCCTGGAGCCAGGCAGGCCCTTCTTACCATCCGTGTAAAGTTGGAACGGATTGTGAAATACATAAAAATAAGAAAGTATGTGTGTGTGTGGCGGCCTCTGACGGTTTAAGGCTGTGGGCTAAAATCTGTGGGTTACTGAAGGTCACGAGGCCTGACCGGGAGCTCACAAGAGCTCTTCTGCAGCTCAAGAGCTCTTGCTGTCTCCCTATGGCCACTGAGAGAACGTCCAGGCATCCACGGCTGTCTCTCATCCACTTTCCAACCCAACTTGCAGTTCAAGCCCTTGCTCTAGGTGGCTTGGCCTGTTCTCTGTGATTGAGAATGGACTGCCCAGCCAGGCTGCCTCTGCCCGTGGCCGTGGGCTGGGGCCTGATGAATGCTGTGGGTTCATCTGGGACCTCTGAGCTTACCGCCCAGCGCGGGAAACAGTGAAAGAGGGAGTTACCAGCTGGGCACTCAGTGCTGGCTACAGGCAGGCCGGGGATGGGCGACGTGCCCCGAGGAGTCTGCTCATGCAGGCGGGGGCTGGGGAGGCACAGGGCATGCACGAGCGGGGTGGTCTGGTGGGCAGAGTGGAGAGGGCATCACAGGCTGAGGGAAAAGCCCTCGGGCATGCCGGGGGGTGCTGTTGGGGGCCTGGCTGCGGGGAGGCGGGCCTGTGGGGCTGGGTGCAGGACAGCTGGTCATGTCTGCCAAGGAGTTAGGCCTGATTCTGGGCGAGGTGCGCTGACACAGCTCTGCCCCATACAGCAGCTTCTGCGGAGGACCGGCCTCGAGGGGGCTCATTAAAGCCCTGATATCTGCTTTGCCCACATTTTCCTAAAATCCTAGCACGGAGACTTTCCTGCTGATGTGGGGGACACTCACCTGTTCTGGGGTCCCAATCTTGCTCCCCCAAGAACTCACATGAGTGAGAAATTCGGGACTCAGACTCAAGAATCAGGCTGCCTGGTCCCCCGACACCTGCTTTATGACCTCTCTGGGCCAACTGCCTCTCTCTCCTGGAAGACTGGGAGAACTAGCTGCAGAGGGCATGACGAGGAAACACAGGGCAGGACAAGAGCAAGGACCGTTCACCCCTTGGGTTTTTGTTACCGTACTGCCTCTGAAGCCCTCCTCCTCCAAGAAGCCCACCCTGCTTAATGAAGCTCTCCCCTTCCAAACAACGCAGGTTTCTGCACAGTCCTCTCCTCCTCACTCCCACTGACCGCCAGCTCCCAGGGTCACAGAGAAGCCTCTCCGTTTTGAGAGTCTCCCAGGGCCTGGCAGGGCAGGAGGCCATGTGGGGATCGAGCATCCAGAAATTCCACAGGAGCCCGGAGGGCAGCTGGTGAGACAAAGGTCGGACGAAGGGCAGAAGCATCAGTGTGACTCACTCACGTCTGAACCTGACCAGATGCTCTTGGGATGCAGGCCTGCCTTTCCCGTAAGCCCAGCCTGCCCTATGGCCCTCTCCGGCCCCTTTCTGGGACAAGCAGCTGCTATCACGCCCAAGTCAGTACGGAAACAAGTGTGGGCGGCAGAAACGGGGCCAGGAATGAGCACGTGACCCCTGAGAGCCCAGACCCCGCTGGGAACAGAGGGGGCGGGGCACCGGAGCGTCCCGGGGGCCACAGCGCACCTGTCGGCCTGCCAGGTGACCACGTGCGGTCTGTTGGGCAACTTCTGTCCTGTTGGCAGACGGAGACGACCACGATCATGCCTGTGGTTCTTCCAGACTCCTTCCTGATTCCCACCCGCCTAGGGATAGATCTCAGGCCTCACGGGCGGCCCACCCGCTGCGGAAGCCGAGACGGCCTATTTGGGCTCAGGCGGCCCTTAGTCTAGATCAGCTGCTTCTCCAGCCAGTGTATGTCTCTGGTTGGCAAAACCGTGGCCTCTGTTATTACAAAAATTAACATCTCATAAGATAAGAGAAAATAAATTTGGTGTTTAAAGAAGTGGAAAATAGAATTTTCCATAAGAATCTCGGCTGAACTCTGCCATCAGAATTGTTACTTTTGTATTTAGAAAATCAGGGAGCAATTGAGAAAGCTGTTCAATGTTGCGTGCATTTTATCCCCGTGAACATTAGGAAAATATGTTATTTGGCAGATAATGGTAAAAGCAAACAGCAGTGTTAAGTGGGGTTTTAGGCTGGGAGAGATGGCTCCCCTCCCCGCATGACCTCCCCTCTCCCCCTTTTCCCTTCCTCCCAAGGCTGCTATAGGGACGAGCTTCCAGCTCACAGCTCAGGGACCCTGACGGCCCTTTCCTGGGACGTTTGCTTCTAAGCGCATCCAGCCCCGTGAGCACCTGGGGAGATGTGCAGTAGGGAGCCGCCTGGCAAAGCCACCGGTTTGCTCCTGGGAAACAAGTGCCTGAGCCCCCCCAGGTCTAGGGGGCTTTAAGCTCCTCCATGCCAAGGCCGAGGGAACTTGCTTCCTCCTGAAGCCGCCTTTTGTGAGTGGAGAGAAGTGGAGGGGTTAATAAAAGTGTACGGGCATCAGAAGCAGCCGGGACAGCCAAGGACAGATTACCCAGTTCCCAGCCCCAAACCTCAGCTGTCCTGAGTTTTTATTTCTGGCTCGGGTGTGTTTTGCATTCGATAATCTAGGATTAACAGTTGCAAAGATTTAAAATCAGAAAAGCAGTGTTCCTTGGGTTTATTTCTAATCTAGCTCGGAATTCCCCTGGCTGTGGCCTCCAGGGCCCTGAGGACATACTCCCTAAGCGTTTATGAGGTCCCCCTGCCCCCCCCCCCCCGCTGGAAAGATGGATTGCAGTGAAGTAAGCTTCCCCTTTGGAGGGGTCCACTGGGGGGTCTCCTGGGCTGCTGAGGGCCAAGAATTTAATTTCAGACAGTTTAACCCTCCTGAGGTCCGAGGGCGAGGCTGTAATTCCTGTTCTATCTCTGAGACTTCTGGCCAAGGGTGGCCAAGGGTGGCCAAGGGTTGAGGCTGGGCCGGGAGCTCCTATTGTTTGGAAAACAGCAAAGGGCCACTCTCCCAGCTCACGAGTACAGAAGTTGCTGGAATCACCGGGCCCGGACAAACACTTCACAGTCACAAAGCATGGTGTGCATGACCATGGCCCCACTACCTCAGGGGCCCTGACCCCGAGTGCCATGGCGCTGTGGCTGGACTCTCTGGGGTAGAAACACGGCAGACCTGGGATTGTGGCATTTGGGTTAGGACTTCGAGGATCGAAGGGCGCGGTGCACACCCGCCCCCGTGCACGGGTGCCCCCAGGCACACGCCATGTGCCTTAACAATCAGAGGGAACTCAAGTGCACTCGGGGTGCAGAATCTTTGGCATCCTCATCAGTACTTTCTTGGAGGTCCTGGGCTGCTGCAAAACCAGGCAGGGAATCCCCAGTTCACGGACCGGAAGAAACTCGATCGCAGAAGCTGCCTCCCAGGGTCCACACTGGGGATCCAAAGCCTTGAGCACTTAAGAGCAGAGTCCCTGGACGGCGGGCGTGGGGGAGGGCCGGGGCACATGGGGTTCCTGCCTGCACTGACCTTCCTCCGGTGGGGTGTGGGCTTAATGCAACATTGTTAATCCATCCCACTCACTCACCCTGCGGCTCCAGGGCTGGGAAGAGCTACCTTCTAAATGCTCGCTCTCCAACAGGTGCCTGGCATTGAGGGCGCACAGAAGCTACCTTCCTAAACGGTCACCGACGGGCAGGGGCAGGAATTGAGGAAGGTGCCGATGACAGGCGCGCCAGCGTCTTCAACGTGTTGTAGGTGGATACAGTCTTCTAGCGAGGGCTCATTTTCCTATCGCCGCAAAGCAGGGCTTAATTGTACGTGACAAATGTTCTCTCCAAACAGGAGCCCCGCCTTTCCTCTCTTGCACAAGTGAGTTTTCTGCATGTTATTTCGGGATCCTCCAGTGGGAGAGGTCAGGCACACGTGGATGTGGCTTCCAGGGCAGACCAGCCAGCATCGGTCCCCCTGGGGTGGGTTCCAAGGGCCGTTCAGATGGCCTGGGATCCAGTCCTGCCCCTACATCCTGGCTGTGTGACCTCAGGCAGGTTACTCACAGTCTCTGTGCTTCACTGTGCTTGGCTACAAAATGAGGGTAGCAGTGTGAAGACGAGGTGAGGTCACTCCTGGGGCGTTCTTGGGGTGTCAGTCCTCACACTGTCCGTGAAGTGGGCTTTATCATGCTCCGGGGATAGATGAGCACGTGGACCCAGGAGGGGCCGGCGGGCGGCCACAGTCACACAGCTGCAAGATGCTGAGCCTTCCCCACACTGCGACCCCAAGTGGGGGTTCTTGGCCGTGTGGCCTTGGCCCAGGTGCTGGGGTGTGGGGTCTGCTGCCCTGCGAGGCACAGCTGCCTCCTAACTCCATCGGGTTGGGTCTGTGCAGACCCCAGGCACTGCCTCCTGAGCCCAGTTCCCATGCTGGCTCCTGTTTGAGCCTGGAGCTGTGGTTTGCGTCCCCGGGAGTGTGGACACACCCTGAGACCCTGCTACACGCTGGCTTGGGTCCTGGGGCTACAGAGACGACCACAGGCCAAGCCCCTATGCGGGGTGCGGTGGGGGCTGTGACACGGGTGTCACAGTACTGGAGAGGACATTCAGCGAGTCTGTGGGGGGCTGTGCCCAGGAGCTCCCTGGGGAAGAGGGAGTCACACCGTTGTCAGGGGAAGGGAACCAAGCATGCACAGGCCAGTGGTAGGTGACAGACCCTCCGACTGTGCCATTCCAGATAGCCCACCAGAGTCTGGCCCTGTTCTGCACTGCTGGGGAGAGGGCACTGGGGGCTCCCAACATAGGGTTCACTCTAGGGCTTTGGAAGCAGACAGGCCTGGGTTTGAGTCTGCTGGCTTCCAGCTGTTTGACCTTGGGCAAGTGACTTAGCCTCTCTGAGCTTCGGTTTCCTGATCTGTGAAAGAGAAGGATCCCAGAGGCTGTGTAGAGAGGCTGACTCCCCCTAACCTGGGGGAGATGGGGACAAGGTCAGAGGTCAGGCGAGACGCAGCTCTTGCCACCCGATGCCCGACAAGGGCGCTGTCATCCCCAGCAAAACTCCCTGACTGAGATGTGGATTCCCGAGGGCGCCAGGGTCGGGAGGACAGGTAGGAATCCTGGCTCATTAGTAGATCGAGGGGAACGAGGCTGGGGGCCTCTCAAGGGCTGGAGGGAGCTCGAAACAAGGTTTAAACAACCCCCTTGCAATGCTGTTTACACTATGAATGCTCAAAACCAAGGGGGTTTGCAAGGACGTTAGAAATTCTGTTTGAAATCTGCGGCAGCAATAATTCATGACCTCTCTCTGGTTGAGAAGGAAGGCGGCAGCCAGTGGGTCCTAGCGGGTCTCCGACTGCGCGGCGACTTCCGGCTCTGGGACCCGGCACTCCCGGTGGCTCTGGGTCCTCGGAGCTGTCCTGCAGGTCAGACACTTGGTTCTGTTTGTATGATTTTTCCTGACCTACTTCTATGAGTGCAGATGACCTGCTCCAAGAGAATCCTCTCTGTTGTCACAGGCTGGGGAGCAAAGTAGCTGCTTGGAGATGAAGCCCAGACACGTGGGGGTCAGTGGATGGGGCAGGTAGAGGGGGCCGCATGCATGGTGCACACATCCCAGTCCTAAGTGCCTCGCCTCCCTCAAAGGGCCTGGGTCAGGAATGAGCTCTTTTCTACATAAACACAGTATCTGCTGGTTGGGGACCGAATTGTGCACCAAGAGTGAGCAACGTTGGCACCCAATTTCAAGGCTATATTTGGGATGGTTTGACTTGAAACCTAGGCCATGTGGGGCAGAGCAAATTCCGTCCCAGGGCTGGGAACAAAGGAGAGGCAGTGTCCATGCAGCCAGCTTCCGCCCAGACTCACTTCACTGGGCAGGGCAGCCTCCTCCAGCTGCTCAGAGCTGCCCCCTGCTTTGGAGAGCTGCCCTTGGCCCCCAGGAGCCCAGCCGCACGGGAAGTTAGGTGCTCCCCACAGCCAGCGACCGTTTGGGGCCTGAGTGCCAGGCCATGGCCGAGGTGCCCGCAACTCAGCCCCTGCTCCAGGGATGAGCTGAGAGCATGTCCTTGCTTCTTCTCTTTCCTGCCCTGCCCCTCCCTCCTCTTCTCCTGAACATCCCACACACGCCTGCCCCCAGTCACAGGCACCGAAATCCCAGGCTCAGTGCTGCTTTCAGGAAACCAGCAGGAAGCAGAGACAGTCACCCTTGAGAGCAAATGAACCGCGTGGCCCCCAGTCGGGGGTTCCCCGAAAATGCGAGGGTGGGGTGAACGGCAAGCCCCAGGTGGACAGTCCTCAGGCCGGATGGCCGGGCTGCAGGCAGCTGACGGGGCATGGGCACCAGCAACGTGGGGGAGCCTGGGCACCCGAAACCCCAGGACTGCTTGGACTGGGCAGCGTCCATTCCTCGTCGTGTTTTTCCACTTCGACGAGCTGCTTCCATTTGCTTTGCTCATGGCTGTGCAGCGAGCTTCCTTCTCATGGCAAAGGCACAAAGGCTACTGATTGATTTTCCCTCGCTTCAGATCGTCAGAAGTTTGATCTTTATTACAGGTGAATAACCATCCGCGCTCTCCCTTCCGGGTGCACTGAGTGAGCCGTGCACCGAGTCCACAGCCTCGTTCCCGGCTGTCCTGAGATGCGGGCGACGGGATCCCGGTCTCAGGACGAACTCGCTTCCCAAGCCCGAGTCTGCTGGATTGGCCGCCTCCACCAGGATCCCATCCGCAGCAGAGGCTGTGGTCTTATTATTTTTCCTTCCAAGAGTTTGGGCATGTTTGTGTTTTTTAAAAATGTGATTTCTGTTGTGTTCTTCCAGAACAGCACGTCTGACAGGCTGCTGATTAAGCAGCTGTCAGCACATCCCGCTGCTTCTGCAGGGGTGAGGCGCTGAGCTCATGTGACTGACTCCCTTCTAGCTCCCCCTGCCAGTGCAGCCGGACAGCAGAGCAGATTCATGCCAGCATCTCCGGCCCGGCAGGCCCACCCAGCCCAGAAACTGCAAGGGTCACACACACGGGCCCGGGCTCCAGCCCAGAGAAGCCAGGGGAAGGGCGGCAGCTCTGCTGAGAAGCTCTGACACCCCGGGGGGGTCGGGACGTTCTCGAGGACAGTGGCCCCCACTTGGTTCTGCCCGGGCTGCAGAGACCCGTTATTTCGGATATGCTTATAATTTTTGGTGTTGTTCTTGGCTTGACAGGGGGCTGGTGGGGGGCTTGGTGGAGAGGAAGGTGAACAGGGAAGGGAACCGGGATGGGGGCACCCAGACTCTGACCTCAAGTGGGTGTGGCCCACTTTTCATGATCCCTGATCAACCCGGCACGGAGTGAACACAGGGCTCAAAACTTGGGTCTGAGAAATGCAGCCAGGACCATGCCCCAGGTCAGATTTTTTTGGGAACATGATAAAAATTATTACATTTCTATTTGATTGCAACCTCAATTAGTAGGATTGTAGCATGTCGCTTCATTGCTTTCATGTAAGAAATAGGTTTAGGTCTAAAGTCTAAGTCACTGTAATTCAGAGTTACAGTAAATTATGTTCTAGATAATCTTGCAAGTTATAAGCTTCATGTCTGGCTCAGTATTTCCTATTTAAAAGACAAGTTCTTTTTTTTTTTTTAAATAAAGGGTTTTAGATTTTATTTTGAGCCTAGCTAGCTTTGCATAGCAATTCTTTTTTATTGTGCTAAAAAACACACAGTGTTAAATTTACCATCTTAACCATTTTTATGAGTACAGTTCAGCGGAGAGCGCATTTCCATTTTGGGCAACAGAGCTCTCGAACTTTTCCATCTTGCAAAACTGAAATGCTGCACCTCCTGAGCACGCACGACCCCCTCTGTCCTCCACCCCTGGCCAGGGTCTGCCTTTGCTGGAAAGAGCGGTTGCGGTGACCTGCGGAAACCCCCACGACACGCGTAGCCGGCCAGCCACGATGCTAGCTACAACACAGCCCACTCCCCTCCCTTCTGAGACGACAACAGTTAGATCCCAAGGACACCTGAGCCCTGTCCCCGTATCCCTGAGTCCACTGCTCTCCCCCCTTCCTCGGGACCGGCCACTGCTTTGCTTGGCCCAGGGGGCACCTGTGTGACAGGCCTTGCCTGTCCTTGGACGTC
Source organism: Ursus maritimus (assembly GCF_017311325.1). Classification (NCBI taxonomy): domain Eukaryota; kingdom Metazoa; phylum Chordata; class Mammalia; order Carnivora; family Ursidae; genus Ursus; species Ursus maritimus. The sequence continues at coordinate 46,215,895 of NW_024424675.1, read as the reverse complement.
TCTGCTTCTGTCTGGAGAACAAGTCTGGCTCCTGCTGGAGAACATGAGGCCCTTCCCTGAGGCCAACCCCTGCCCCCCGCCAGTCCCGGTCTGCTCCCCCACCTAGACCCCGTGCACAAGCAAGAAAGCCTGGCATTATGCAGGTGCCTGGCCCCGGGACTGTTGTAGCAATGGATACAGTGACCTTTCCAAAGGAGACCCGGGTCATGTCCCACCCTTGATGGAACCCCCAGCAGCCCCAAGACTCAGAACACATCCCCACTCCTCACGGTGGCCTCCAGGTCCTGCAGCGCTCCAGCCCTGCCGGGAGCTCCCCACCGCTACCTTGCTGCCCCCGCCCCCCCGCACACCTGGTCTTAGGCGTATGTTGCCTGTAACGCTGGCGTGCGTTCCAGGTTCTGCCCCTGTCAGCCAGCTAGCCAGAGACGTGCAGCACCCTTGGGTTAGCGAACACGAGCCCCAGCTTTGGTTTCCTCATCCATCATATCCAGCGGGATCCGGTGACTCCTCCGCACACGCCCTCCTCCAAGTGCAAACGCTAATTAGTCCCGGTGTCACGTCTGCGTGGATATAATCACGCTTAATCATCGGCACACTGGGGCTTCAGGTCTTGACGAGGTGTCACTGGGTGGGGGACTGGTTTTCGTTATGGGAACTGGAACGATGGCAGGTGAGTCAGTCTTCCTGGGCGTCACCTACCATTTGCTGCAGCGGTTAAGACCATGGGTCAGTTTGATCTCAGAGCTGCACTGAGGTGTCAGAGCCAGCCAGCCGGCCGGCCTCCCCAGAAACGCCGGGGCTGCTTCTCATGGCGCGTCGCTCCCAGAAACGCTTCTGAGCCTTCTCCGTTGGTGGAATGGGGTCAGGTGCACCCCAGTTCCAAGCTAAGGTCTCAAGCCCACAGGGCCTCTCCTCACATGCCTGCCGCTACGGACGCTGGCGTTTTCCAGTCTGTGACAGGTGCCTCCTTGCTGGGACCCCAGGTGGTTTTCGGCGGTGGACGGATGCAGATTCACTTCACACAATAACGTCATCTTGCTGCCATTTTGGGGGGTGCCATTCTCTTCAGGCCTCGTGATGGGGGGCTTTTCATCAAACAACTGTTACATGAGATGTTCTTTAGCGTAAACTTATTTAGTTTAAAACGTGGGTTGATTTAAATAACACCATCCGGGAAACAACAGCATATGTGGCATCCAAGCAAAGGCTGGGAGTACGAAGGGGTCACCACCAAGGACTCGCCCCGGCCGGCTTGACCCCATCAGCGTGCTGACCGCAGACCGGGAAGGGTGTCAGCCCGGCTCGCACACTTGGGAGGCGAGCGGGAGGCTGAAGCACCAGGAGAGAGACGTGGTAAGGCGGGACGCAGTGCTGGCTTGCTCTTCTGTTTCAAATCACAGTAGGAACGAATTTTGCATATATTCCCCTTAATGTTCTGAGACGCAGGGAGATCTAGGAGGGGCCGCGCCGGGACTGGAGAAAAACCCTACACATCATTAAGATCTAGAGCTGGTCCTTAATGTGTCCACAGCTTCAAAATGAGGTCTAAATGGAGGCTTTTTTTTCTGGCTATGGGGTAGAGTGGTTATAAATGTGTCTTCGCACGGAGCCCTAGCTATATTTCTTTTTGCAGCTGGTATTGCTGCATTTGAAACAAGTCCAAACAAACAGATGACGTGTCCATTAGGTTCCAAATCGAAGTCCCGATTCCAGAAGTGCACATTCCTGGGTGACTGGCGGTGTTGGTGGTCTCAAACCCAGAGCTTCATGGGGGTGAGGCCCCGTGCAACCGAGTCTCCCCTGGCATCAGCACCTGTCTCCTAGCTCGGGCACGGTTTCCAGCCACTGCAGCTCACAACCGACGTGCAGGCCCGACGTGCAGCTAGATGAAGTCTGCGCATCTCAAACACGACAGGAGCACATCCCGTGGCACCTCCCAGGCTCGAGCTCGCTTCACTTTGGGGTTGCGGTGTGCTGGCGCTCTGGCCGTTTCCACGCCAGAGACGCTGCTTTGGTGGGAGGCTCGCCCCAAGGGGTGGCCAGCTCAGCCTGCCCGTCGAGGTTCCGGAGCTACGGAGCCTGCGCCCTGGCCATGCCTGCATGCCCACCGCTGGGTGGATGTTATTTAATGTCATGACAGACGACCTTACTGGCCGTGAGCTTTCCGGCTTTGCTGCGCAGCTCGAGACAGCCCGAGGGCCGATAAATTATTACATGCAGACCAAACTCCCTTCACCTCCCTCCCCGCATCTCACGGCTCCCAGAGAGACCTGGCCATCCTCTTGATGCAAGGCGCCTCCCCAGGTGGTTTGCTCCATCGTGTCGTCGGGGCCTGAAGGACCATTGGTAGCTTCTCCGCTTGTCCTCTTGAGTCTGTTTATTTTCCCAAATGCTATGTGGTCATTACTATGTGGCTGTTTCACACAAATGATCACAGCCGGCGAGACTTTCTGTGGCTGCCTTCCCTCCCATACGGCAGCACAGCTGAACCTGACGGGGCACAGCGACGGGGCCCGCCGACTCCCCGAGGGCAGGACAGGGACTGCTGACTCCCTGAGGACAGGGACGGGGACCGCCGACTCCCCGAGGACAGGACAGGGACTGCTGACTCCCTGAGGACAGGGACGGGGACCGCCGACTCCCCGAGGACAGGACAGGGACTGCTGACTCCCCGAGGTCAGGACAAGGACTGCTGACTCCCCGAGGACAGGGACGGGGACCGCCGACTCCCCGAGGACAGGACAGGGACAGGGACCGCCGACTCCCTGAGAACAGGAGGGACTGCTGACTCCCCGAGGTCAGGACAGGGACGGGGACCGCCGACTCCCCAAAGGGAGAACAGGGACCAGACTTGGCTCCAAGAGCCTGGAACGCAGACACTGTAGGTATCCAGACACCCTGTCAGCAGGTGCTAGAGTGCACCCCATGGCCCAGACAGTTCTAAGTTCGCATGAAGACACCAACTCCATTCCCCCCCCACCCCTCCCCCACCACAGCGACCGTGGCTTTGGCCACAGCCACTCTCTCGTCCACATCCCCAGGGCGGTTCTCTCTACAAGCTACCCCTTGGCCTGGCCGGCCATCCCACCAGACCCTCCCTGAGCCCCTCCTGGGGCCCTCCCCAGTGGCGCTCTGGCTGGGAGCGGGTGGCGCTCCCAGAGTTTCCACAGCCCTGGGAACTCTTATACCAGGGATGAGCGAGACGTTTTCACTGCGGCGGTTTCTTAGCAACCCGTTATTAGAGGGCTTTTGGTAGTTAAAAAAAGATCTCCCTCTCTTAGAGTGGGGTTGTGGTTTAGAGAAGCCCAAATCATCTTGTGCTGCCGTCGGGTGTCGCCTGGGCAAAGACGGCACTTAACCGTGTCCTTGGGGCCAGCGCGGCTGTCATGCCTCCCAGGGACAGAGCAGGTGTCAGATGGGTCTGTTCTGCCCACCCAGCCTGGCCTGGGGGGGGCACGGTCTGAGAGAGGCGCTGCACACACGTGTGGGACGGCACACGCTTGTGGCTGCTGATGGCACCCGTCCCAACCACCTCCGCTGGACTAAAGGTTTCCACCCACATTTCCACACCTCTCGCCCAGAAATTAAATGGCCTCCCGAGTGAAAAGTGAAGGACTGTTTCATCAGCAACCCCCCAAGTCTGATCTGCACTGAAACATTCTGCCACAGGAGCGCCCCGTGGCTCTGACGGTGCTGGGCGTGTGCGGGAGATTTTCTGGGGAGGCGGTCCAGAACTTTCTTCCGACTCTCTCCTCCCGCTGCACCCCCTTACCACAGCAGGGCACTCCTAACCCTGGGCTGCCCTCCTCAGGGCGATATCCTCCTCCTGCTTTCCTAAATCTGTGGGAGGAGGCGGTGCCTGGCTGTCAGTCCGGGGCGCGAGATCTGGGGCACGTTTCCTTAGCGGCAGAAGCTGCTGTCCTCATCTCTGGAAAGGGAACAGGGATGCACCCCTCCTGGGGTCTTTGAAAGAACAAAGGGGGCCATCCTGCAGAGGGGCCCATGCACGCTAGTCCCGGGTGGTGCTCAGGACGCCGAGCCCTCCTGTCCCTTCAGTGGAACCACAGGCTGAGAACGGCCGAGGCAGGTGCCCGGAGCAGCGGCCAGGCAGAGGCTCCCCTTTATTTATTGAACGGAGTGAGCTGCAGCCCATCTGGCTGCTTTCTAGAAAAATACCGTCAGAGATATCCAGGCCTTCTTTTCCAATACAAATAACAAAACAAAACAGGGCTCTGGTCCCATGTGGGTGCCTCTGCCGGTTTCCTGCAGGAACATCTTCTCATCCCAATAGGGTGGGTCCCGGCACATCTCGGACGGCCTAGCCGCAGGCTTTTGCCACAACCACTCATCAAAACTCAGCCCTCTGGACAGCAGGGTGTGAACCCTGATGACGTCATGACCACAGCTGGTCAGGGCTGGTGGGGAGCTTTCCCTGGCTCCTATGCCTTACAGCAGGGACGACGTGGGATCAGCAGGCATCGGGGGCCCAGAGCTCCAGGCCAGCGGTTCTCACCTTGGCTGCACGCTAGCATCGCCTGGGCTGCTTCTAGAAACCACCAGTGCTCAGGCCACCCCGAGACCCGTGAGAACAGAACGTATGGGTGCGGCCCCAAGCCCCCCAAAGAGGTTAGAGTCCTCAAGCCTTCATCCTTCCTGATGCTTCCAGGATCAACCTGCAGCTCCAAGTGGCCTGACCTGCGGGGTCCCCGCCATGTGGGCCCAGCCCCCTCTACCCACCGGACAGCGCCCCTCCCCCACAGCAGCCGGTCCCTCTGCCTGGAGGGCTTCCTCGTGTCCTCCCGCCTCCTCACCTGGCAGGTGCTCCTCCTCCTTCGAGTCCCATGTGAGTGTCGTGAGTGTCGCATCCCCACCAGGTTCCTCCCGCCCCCGCCTGGCTGCCTGTTTTCCTTCACAGTTCTTTTGGGGAAAGATTTAAAGACACAAACAAGTCCAAGACTCGAGTAACAATCCCCCACATTCCCGTCTCCCAGCAGGATCATCTTGTAGCCTGGCCGTGTCCTGCGGTACCTTGTCTTCAGACACGAAGCACCACAAGACAGCTGTGCAGACAGGGTCCCCGGCTGCCCCGTTTCCTTCTGCCCTCGTGTGCACGCGGTGTGGCTGGAACCGCAGGCCCGGCCAGACCCTTGTAATGCAGCCGGGAGGAAAGTCAAGGCTCTGAGGTCCGGGAAGTTTCGAGGGCCCTTCTCGCTCTGGAGGTCAGAGTCCTCTGTCCCACACACCAGTTGGTTGCACAGAACGCAGAGCCGCACGCGGACGTCTTCCCCAAAGTGACAGCATCCCAGCCATTTCACATGTGCTCCAGCAACCCGCACGGTGCAGCCCAGGCGAGCCCCGACGCAGGCTTCCTTCCTGCCCTTCCGGGGTAACGGCCGTCCCTCTCCCGGCCCCCGCCGGAAGCCTTCCAGAGCACCGAGACGTGTAGCAGACCCCGGGTGTGCATGAGTGGCTCTCTCGGGCAGACCCCTGCATAACCAAGATCACACTCTCACTTTTCCTGACGTCACCAACGTGCTTTCCGGATGCCGCGCCAATGAATATTCTCGATGGAGGCCTAGACGGTCTCCCTCCTGGCCCTGGCCAGCACGGGCCGATGGCCGTGTGGGACGATGGCTCCCTGTGCGCTTTCCCAGAAGACCACTGAACTTGCACCCCTCTCCATACATCTGTTCCTAGGCCCGGCCCTACCTGGCGGAGTTTAAACATGCTACAACCCAGTAGTTGAGTGGCACCGGGCACTGCCGCATCCTAGTGGTTCTGGGGCAGAGCTGGGTCCGTGCCCACAGGGCTGGGCTCTGAGGGCTGGGCAGCTGTGCCGGTCTGGACCCGGTCTGGACCCTGCAATGCCTGTGTCTTCGGGGATGCCGGAGCATGGCTCCACGTGTGGCCCTGGTCCTTGCTGACCCTCCCCAAGCTTGCTTTGCCCAGAGGGCATGGCCCATCTCCAGCCACCCCATCCACAGACTGTTCATTCTGGTCACTCTGAACGGACGTCCGTCTGTTTTGCTTGTCCACTGCCTGTTTCCTTCCGTCGGGGAGAGTATCTGATCTGTGTCCACACCACAGCCGACACCAGCTGTGTGAAGTTTTCCACATCAAGCCATTGTCCAGCTCTCTGGACACTAAGTGTGCGCGCTGCGGTCGGTTCAATGCTGACACCGACTTCCCAGAGTCCGCACAGACCCACGGATGAAGGGTCCCATCCGGTCCTTAGCATCGCCCCTGGGGCGGCTTTCAGGACACCTCAGGGCAGGCTGGACAGTGTGGGAGCTGCGGCTTTCACCGCCTGAACAAGTCCACCCCAAATCTGTTTTTCTATCATGCCCCCCCCCCCCGAAAAACAAACCTGTTTGGAGAGCATGTCCTTCTATTTCAGCAAGATAATTCACAAGTTTGGCAATTTCCCCGATAAGGGACTTGTGTTAAAAATAAAAGGTTTTTAGGCACTTGAACTTGTCTGCCGTCAGGACGCCTCCAGGAGATGCGGGGCAGCGCGGACCCTGTGGACCGCTTCCTTGTGGATGCTGTTCTTTCCGCACGCAGCCCGTCCTCGGGGTTTTTAGCTTCCAGCGCTCTCTAAGCTGCAGACCACCGGAAACGGAAGCTTTTCTTAGAATGGGTTTTCATTCTGACAGTTTAACCATCGAGGGATTGGACAGAGGCTGTTTAATTCCAGATGGAGCTTCCTTGGGGGCAGAGCAAGGAGCTGGTTGGTCCCTCCATCGGACCGAAGCCAAGTTGTGGCCTGAGGGCATCGCCCCACCGGGACTCCACGGAGCCAGCATGGAGGACGCCCCGGGCCAGGCGGCAGCAGAGCCGGATTCCCGATCTGGGTGGAGTCCATCCACGGGGGACAAGCTCAGAGCCAGAGCCGGCAGCTGTCACCCCAGCCAATGCCACCTGAACATGTAATCAAGGTACCGTTTCATATTTCCAAGTACAGTTGAACAGTCGGATGGAAGGATCTGATTTGGGAACCAAACTTAAATTTAAATACCGCCTGCCTCCAGGAATTAGGGAATTTTAGACTTTGAAATAAGCAGCTCGGGGAAATTGGTTTGGACACACTCTTTGGCTGCATGTGTCCCTGTGGCCCCGCTAACTGCTGGCTTGGATGGATCGGGGTGAGCACGCCAAGCACTGGGCCAGCTCCTCCCTCACTGGTCCAAAAGCATCAGGACGGAGGCTGGAGCCTGTGCGCGGCGACCCAGCAGGGACCCCGAAGCCCTCCGTGGGCACTGGGTGAGGCCTCCCCGGAGCGACGGGACGGCTCGTCCATGGCTACTCAGTGGAGGGGCGCAGGCGGAGGGCGTGTGCGGGGCAGATGGGAGGAGGGTCCTAGCCGCCCAGAGAGCTGGATCCTGGCAGCCACCACCTCTTCCCCCCCAGCTGCCACACGCGGGGACGCCAGACCCAGACAGACAGGGTGGTGAAGAAAGCCCTCTGTGCTGGATTTGCTCCGTGCACCGGAGTCTCGCACCGCGATGCCCAAAGCTCCTGGAGGGAGGAGGGAGCTCAGTGGTCCCCCCCCCGCCCCCCCAGCCAGGGCTCCGAGGGCTGGAGGAGAGCAGGCCTACATGGTGATGGGTGGGCTGGGCCCTCTGTGCTGCCTCTGGTCCCTCGTGCCCTCCACGCGGAGCTGGTGAGCTGCCCGCCCCGCAGCCGTGAGGTGCCTCCGTGACTCCCTTTGCGTTTTCTCAGTCACTGTCCGTGTGCAGCGTCAGGCGCAGCCGACAGGCGTCAGCAGCAAGTGGCAAACACAAGCGGGTTCTCTGTTTCTATTCCCCTCCAGCAGAGAGGTTGGTCTTCTTCCCCCGTAAGTTCTTCGAAGCAGTCTTCAGCACAAGAAATTCCTTTCTTTAAAACTAACACAGAGAGGGTGCACACAGGGATGAGGGGGCCGCACCCATGAATTTGGGGGACTGGTTCCCCCGCATCGTGTGTCAGGCTTGACCGACCTCTATGAGGTTCCCAGTCACACACAGCGGGGTGGCTGTAGGGTGGGCTCTTTAAACGACCTTCAGGGTTCAGAGCTCAGCTCTATGCTTCGAGCTGTGTGATCTTGAGTGAGAACCTTGGCCTCTCTGAGCCTGGTCATTCTCACGGGGCACAGACCAGAACCTCCATCTCACTCTGACCCTCACAAGGCAGAGGCCAGTTCAGGCTTAGCAAGATTCAGGTTAGGGCTTGAGACCGGAGATCATGCTGGGTTCCCCGGTGGCCGTGGGTGCAATCACAGTCCTGTGAAACGGGAGGTCTGGCTCTAGTGGTGGGGAGACGTGGGGAGCTGGCGCGGTGACGGGAAGATAGAGCCTTGACCGTGCTGGAGGGGCTACGTGTCGGGCTCGCAGGCACCTCTAGTAGCTGGAGAAGAGGGGCCAACGGTCCTCCAAGAGCCCGCAGGGACACCGCCGCCCTGCCCACACCCCGATTTTGACCCGCAGAGCCCGCAGGGACACCGCCGCCCTGCCCACACCCTGATTTTGACCCGCAGAAAGAGAGTTCAGACGTTTGGCCTCCAGAGCTGGCGGAGAGCAAATGCGGGCTGTCTTTTTAAATTCAGTTTTTATTGTTTTATTAGCTTCGGAGGTAGAATTTAGAGTCAGCAGCTGCATGGAGCACCCGGTACTCATCCCATCAGCGCCCTCCTTCATGCCCCTCCCCACCAACCCCTCCGCCCTCCCCTCCAGCAATCCTCAGTTTGTTTCCTAGAGTTAAGAGTCTCTTTTGGTTTGTCTCCCTCTCTGTTTTTATCTTCTTTTTCCTTCCCTTCCCTGTGTTCATCTGTTTTGTTTCTTAAATTCCACATGAGTGAGATCATTGGACTAGAGGGAACGTATCTCAGTATCATAAAAGCCACCTACAAAATACCCACACCGAATATCGTCTGCAACGGGGGAAACTGAGAGCTCTTCCCCTAAGGTCAGGAACAGGACAGGGATGCCCACTCTCACCACTGCTGTTCAACACAGGACTAGAAGCCCTGGCCTCAGCAATCAGACAACAAACAGAAATAAAAGGCATCCGAATCGGCAAAGGAGTCCAACTCTCACTCTCTGCAGACGACATGATTCTCTATGTAGAAAACCCGCACGTCCCCACCAGGAAGCGCGAGCACTCAACGGGAACTCAGCCGAGCAGCAGGATGGAAGTCGGGTGCGCGTCCCTACACTGACCGGGGCTGTTTTAAGCCACTGGTTTTGTGGTGGTTTGTTACATCAGCCCCAGGAAACTAGAGCAGTTGCGGGGGGGGGGGGG
>NW_024424675.1:46201662-46206598 GCF_017311325.1 Ursus maritimus | reverse complement strand
CCCCCCCCCCCCCCCCCCCCCCCCCGGCTCCAGGTATCGGGGCTCCTCTCTACTCTCCGCTGAGCTCCCAGGCTGCAGCGTCTGGTGCAGTGAGCCAGGACCTCAGCAGCCACCTTCTCCGGGGCAGGGCCCTGGAGGCCTGACCTCACATCACAATTTGGAGTTTCCCAGCCCCCCCGATGACGAAGCCCAGCACCACAATGACCAAAGCGCCCGAGTGAGAAGAGGCGGTCAGTACCTCCCCTCCGTCCTCCCCTCCCAGCCCTCAGCTGCTCCAGGAAGGATCCGTGGGGGCAGGAGCAGGGCCTGTGGCCACACCCAGATACACGCGGGCCAGAGGCACACATGGGCCCTGAAAACGCCAAGAGGGGATGCTGGTCATTCTCACCAGTGAGCAGTGAGGCCCCCATAGACCAGACGGTTCTGAGGCCTAGGGTCCTTAACAGGCTCACTGATCAGGCAACCTGAGGCAGGAAATTCCAGCAGACCTGTCTCTCTGCCGAGGCCCTGTGGGTGCACCATGAAACCCTCGGTACCCTCAGCTGGCCCTTTAAGCCCAAGGCTCTGCCAGAACCTTCCAAGACCCCTGCCCCCAGGCTCCACTTACCCCACAGCCCCAGATGTTTGAGGGGGGGGGGTGTGCTGGCAGCCCGCCCTCCGGAAACCACGAAGCACCGCCCACACCAACTGGAGATGCGGGGGAGGCTGCCGGGCACAGGACGGGACATCCCTCCACGCCTCCAGAGAATTCTGACTCAGGCACACCGTAGCTAGCTCAGATTCTCCTGATATTCGTGGGAATATTTAAAATAATCCCTTTACATTCCGAGACAGACTTAACCCCTCCTCCCCCACCTCCGAGTGTAACAGCTGGGTATCAACCAAATCCACACTTAAACCAGCCAGACACACAGACCTGCCGCTACAAAGTTCCCGGTTCGCAGCCGTTTAAATGCAATTTCCGGATAAAAGCAGTAAGGCAGTTATGTAGTTTACTTAAGCTACTCAAATATTACCTGATTATTTAGAAACACTTATAGGGGCTAATTATAAGTAACAGTTGATCAGAAATGTAGCAACTATAAAATTAATCCTCAATACCACAGCTCTGCAAGAAGCTGGTATACACTGAACATACATGCAAAGCTTTAAAAATTTGCATTCAGAGGTTCTAGAGCCTGGAGCAGTCTCAGGAGGGGGGTTCTAGAGCCTGGAGCAGTCTTGGGGGGAGGGTTCTAGAGCCTGGAGCAGTCTCAGGGGAGGGCTGGAGCCTAGAGCAGTCTCAGGGGACCCTTGGCTGGGATGGAGTGGTTATCAGCCCTTGGCCCCGGATTCCAAATGAGACAGGGTCCGCAGGGCTAACTGTCACTGGCTGCAGGCTTTGCAAGGCAGTGTTGACTACAGAGTCAATGACCAGCAGAGCTGGGCAGACGCGGCGGGTCCCGGGGCTGTGCAGTGGTCAGACTCGGGAACGTGGCCATGGCCCTGGGGAACCACTGCCAGCACCCCAGGCTGCAGGGGCCTGTGCCTCTCCTCTGCACGAGGGAGGCAGCTGGTGGTCCAGGGCCCCTGGTCTCCCTGCCAGCCTCCTGGCCTGCTGCCCAGCTTGCCGTGTCCACGAACACCCACCCCTGGAGTAAGGAGCCTGAATGAAGTGCTTTGGTGTGTGTGGTGCCATCCAGTCTGATTTCCAGAAGGTTCCCGTCAGCACCTCCGGCAGCAGCATCTTCTAAGGAATCATTTTCTTCCTAGGGATCCCACAGCCTCCAGAGGGATTCAGTGCAGTGGACACGGGGAGCCTGGGGCTCTGTGACCTGTGGCTGTGGAAAGGCACGGAGGTGCCGGAGAAGGTGTGGTCGGTCTGGACAGGATGACCATGGTCCATCCCTGGTCCCTGTTGTCTGTCGTGAGAGGTGCTGGGACCCATGTGTCCAGGGGAGACTCACTCCACAGCCGGCAGCCGAAGGTGACTGTGAGGCAGGACCATGGCCTCCCGCCCTCACCCGCTCCTTGCTTTTCCCCAGGTGGAGGTCCGGGTCGGGAGGGGTGCGGGAGGCCGCTGCAGAGGCGCCAGTGCAGGGCCCAGATTCTCGGCAGCCAGGTACCCATGGCTCAGCTGGTCCCAGCAGCTGGCTTGGAAGCAGCGTTGTTTGAGCTGAAATCCCGCAGGGGACACTCATGAACCGTGCGCCTGGGGTGTGCAGAGTGATAAAGGGGCATGTTGCCGGCTGCCCCGAGCACTCTGTCCCGGGGCTGGCTGGGGACCAGCTGCTGGGGAGAACGGGCGGAGACACTGTGGACGTCCCAAGGGCTTCGTCCCCTGCAGCCTCCCAGCTGGACGGCCACCACCAGCAGATGCAGGCAAAGTGAGCCTGGGGTCCCCACAGTTCTTCGGCGAAGCCAAGGCAAGCACCTTGTCCAAGCGTGATCGGCCTGCACCCTGCGTGCACACCCACTGGAGGCTTGGGGGGTCCCGCCCGACCCTCCTGATCAGAACCCAGGGCTCTGCGAGGCCACATCTCCTCTGTCCAGCCCTGAGGCGTTTTGTTTTAAATGTGGTCACAGCCCCACATAAGCCGGAGCTTGCTTGATTTGAGAACCGGGGCTATGGAGAAGCACCACGGACACGCCCCTGTCTGCTTCGAAGGTCAGGCCTCTTTCCTGGTCCCTCCCTGCCCTGGGCGCTGCCCCCTCCCACAGGAAGAACCCGGGATGACAGGAGCTCTTCTAATCGTGCTGACATCGGCGTCCTTCCAGCGCACAGAGGAGGGACTCGCGTGGCTCTCCACTCACTGGCCTTCTGGCCAACGGTCTGCTAGTGTGGCGGGACCCTCGGGTCAGCCCCGCAGAAGACACACCGGCGGCCCGTCTGGGCCCTGGGCTGGGGCCCCATTCTCCCTGCAGCCAGGAGGGAGGGTGGCCCTCCTGTTGGGGACATCGTGTCGACTTGCTAAAGTTGGTACCATATGGCGCTCTCGCGGCAAGCCGGAACAGGCGTGCGGCTTGTCACCGTTGGGAAAGCGGTGTGAAACTCAATTTCTCAGTGAAGAGGAACATTTTCCACTTTAGCACAAGCCCCTGCAAACGGCTTCTTCTTGGCGGTGCTATTTTTTCCCGTCCTCCTCTGGGTCTCAAGCTCTCCTCTCCGTGTTCAGCAGTGGACAGGCTGCTGGAGGCCCCATGCAGCCCCCAATCCCAGCCCCTAACTACAGCGGTGCTCTCTGGCTGCCCCCAGCCCGGTTCGGCCACCTGAGGAATCCCGAGGAATCTCCTCCCGTGGCCCTCCCTCTACAAAGCAGGGGTTCTGCAGAGCCTTGGAAGATGGTGGCGGGACCTCGTCTGTTCCTGTAAGATTTCCCTTCCAGGACCAGGAGGCAAGAGTCTGGTAAGGGCTAAGGGGCTGCAGCACGGGGAGCCGAGCAGAGAACCCACACTGGCAGTCCTCCTGGGCAGCCCCAAGCTGCAAGCAAAGCATCAGGTGACAGTAGGCTGGGCCATCAACAGGGCCTTGTCCACTGGCCAGGAGGGAGTGGTTTTAAGCTGTGAAGTCACTCGCACAGGGGGTGGTGTGGGCGGCTCTCCTGCTCTGTTGTTTCCTGGCTGTGTGGCCTTGGTGAGTCACTCAACTTCTCTGAGCCTCAGTCCCCACCCGTGGTGGCAAAAGGGTGTGATCCTTACTCACGGGCTGTCATAAACCGCGTCCTGGGGGCAAATTGGAAATCCAGGGGTGTGTGTGTGCATGCGTGTGTGCACGTGCATGCGTGTGTGTGCGCGTGCGTGTGTGTGCATGCGTGTGAGCGCGCGTGTGTGTATGTGCGTGTGTGTGTATGTGAGCGCGCGTGTGTGTATGTGCGTGTGTGTGTATGTGTGCGTGCGTGTGTGCAGCAGGGCTTTGCTGGACTTGGGGAGGCCTGTGCTTGGGGTCAGGGAGAGCAGGTGGGAGCCCGGCTCAGGAGAGCTGCTGGTGTCCCATCTTGGGGGCAGTCACCATTCACACCAGCTGGCCAGGTCCACCTAGGGATGGGGCAGATGGGAGGAGGCCCAGATGTCAAGTCCCATGAGGCCGGTGGCCACTGGGGCACCAGGACATGACCAGGGCACCACTTTGTCACTCCTTAGGAGCCGGAGAAAACAATAAAACCAGGCAGCCGCCAGCAGCTCCGTGCTCCAGGGCCCCAGTGTGGACCGAGGTATGATGTGACAAGAGAATCCATCACCCATGTGGGCATCCTGGAGGCCACGGCTGCCCACTCAGACTCAGAGCTGGTCCTCTGTGTACAGGTGGGGCTGGAGGCACAGTAGTCAGCCTAGCATGGCTGGGAACGCACAGGCCTCGGTGACTCCCGCTCGTCTCAGCACAGTTAGGACAGCAGGGCCCGGGAATCTGCAGCTAACACCAGCGTATCTGGGCTCCCCGACACTCCACTCCTCACCGGGCCCCTCTCCTGTCCTGCCCAGCCCATGCCACTGCTCCCCTGGGCTGGCTCCCTCCGCCTGGGGCTGTGATGGAGCTCTAGTCCTTCACCTTCCATCTCCCCACAGGGCTCCGGCCTCTTCAGAGATGATGCTTAGCTGTCTGCTGAATTTTGCTTTTAACAGACACGAAGGACCCAGGGCTTTGGGACACAACCCAAATGCTCGCAGGGCCCAGCTGGGCTGTCAGTGAGCCATGCAAGTGACAGGGATACTCCGTGGTTGGTGGCAGTCGTGGCCCACCACGGCTCATGGTGGGGGATGCTTGGGCCTGCTAGGCTCGCACCCAGGATAGGCCCCTCCACGCCAGCTGCCCCGACTGCTCTAGGAAATACTTGTGCATGTGGTTTCTTCTAGGGAGAGGAAGACGGACATTTCATAGTTTCGATGTTGGGAATGAACCCACGTTTCTGCGGAACTCTGCAGAGGCCACACCAAACACATCTGCATGCTGACCGGGTTT
>NW_024424675.1:46129890-46201655 GCF_017311325.1 Ursus maritimus | reverse complement strand
TTGGCGACCCCCCCCCCCCGGCCTGGGCACCCTCGCTGCTCTCGGCGCTCAGGGAGGGATGGGCACTGGGTGGAGGGTCACACAGGGATGACCTCTTTTCCTTCAGAGCCCAGAGACCCTCCCCAGGCTCCGAGAGGGGAAGGACCCAAACGTCTTGCTAGTCGCAGAGAAGCAGCGATCCCAAATCCTGAATTTCACTGAGAAGGAAACTTAACAAAGAGAAGACGTTTGTTGAGGTTTTCAGCGTTGTGTCTGTGCTGAGCATGGGCGTTAAAACGACGCCCCTTCACGCTCGTCACAGCCAGAGCGGCCTCACTAGGCCGTCTCCTCCCGCGGCCCCTGCTCATGCTCGGTCTGGTCCTTGAGTGGCAGCCAGAGGGGTCTTGGTGAATCTAAGCCTCTTCACATCACCCCTTGGATCTCAGAGTCAAACAAGTCCCCCCCATGGCCACACGCCGCCCTCATGACCTGGCCCTGCCGCCCTCCACCCTGGCTTACCACCCGCGCCTCTCTCTGGCTGTCTCCGTTCAGCCACTGTGACCTCCCGGCTCTTCTTCTAAGACTGTGCTGTTCTCCCCTGCCCGAATGCTCTTCCCTTCTACATACCATGGTTCCTCTGCTACGGCATGAGCTCTGGCCCCAGAGGTGACTTTCTGAGCCCCCTCATGGGACAGGGAACCTCACTGTACCCCAGAGCCTTTGGCCCCTGACAGGTACTTCTGGGTTGACTTAATCCTCTCCCCTGAGCCTAACCCTAACTCCAGGCTGCTTGGACCCTGTCTCATCTGTTCTCTGTGTATCTTCCGCACCTGGGACAGCACAGAGCCGGCATTCAGATTCTACGGAAAGGCCTAAGGAATGTGTGATGAATGAACAGATAACCTTCACCACGACCTCCTGTTACCATCACTTTGTACAAGAAAGGCGGCCACATCGCAGAAAGGACACCCCTTTCCAGGAAGGGGCCACTGGCAACCTTACCCCAACATACCCTGAGGACTCTACATCCTCTTGGAACTTGTCCAAAGGTCAGCCCCACCCTGCAGTAGCTCCAGGGGAACCAGAGGGGACAGGAAGTCGGTTTCCCTGGTAACACCCAATTATCCCAGAGGTGAGTTAGGACTAGAAGAACAATGAACTAGACCTGCCAGCCAGGCGGAGGCCGCCCTCACCCTCACAGCCACCACCTCCCACGACTGGGGTGCAGCGCTCCTCCAGCTCCAGAATATTCCGAGCCCTTAGCCTGACCTCCTCCCTTGCCTCCATAGGGAGGCCCGGCAGAACCCCCAGCCTGTGCTCACACTTGCAGACGATGCTGGTCTGCAGACCTGAGGCCTGGTGTCCACAGCAGAAATCGCGCAGCAGGAAAGCTGTGGGTGGGAGCTCCACTGCGAGCTGGCCATTCGTGGCAGGTGCTCGGAGCCCCCGTCCTAACCACCCACCCACACAGGGTGCTACAGCGACTCAATGACTACATTAAATCTCTGAATATTAAATTAATGATGGAAATCTAAAATATTAATATATTCTAATTGAATATTCTCCGATAAATTATCTGAGCATTTGCAGCAATTCGATTCAACTTTCATTTCTTAAGGAACATTCAGCTGCATAAATATAGCCATTAAAGCAATTCAAGAAAGGGAACATTTTCTGCTCCGATGAGGGAACGGTAAACACAAAGGATCTGCACATTTCTTTCACATGACTGATGAAATCGCAGAACCCAAGGCAGCTGAATCCGCGAATGACTGCTTTCTTCATGTCCCTCTGGCTTTAGCAAGGACGGTATAAATTCCCCCCAGGTCTCAACACGATGTCTAATTACAGGCAGGCTTGACAGATGCTGTGGAAGATCTTGAAGGATGTGCTTCCGTGGGGGCTGCACTAGTGGGACCCAGCTGGGGTGGGCGGTGCCTGACCCCACCCCCATAGGGGGCTGGGGAAGAGGCAGACCCCACCCTGCAGGTAGAGGGCAAGTGGGAGTACCACCCTGACTCACTGCGGGAGTCCGGAAGTTTCAACAAAAACGTTACTAGATAATTAAGAACCTCCCTAAGGAGGCATGTTTCCATTGAGGATGAGCTGGCGACACTCAGAATGTCTTCTTCAGTCACCCTGGAGTGGCTCCTTCCATTCCGGAGACCATCAGAGCAGCAGACTGTGAAGGCAGAGGTGACATCTCCACAATCTCTTTAGATCTTATGAATTATAAACTCTGCAATATAACATCATACCTTGGCTTTAAACAGTCAGCTGTCTTTCCAGTAAGTTAAGAGAAAATGCAATCTTTTACCTTAATCCACAAATTTCTCTTTTCCTGTGCTCTTCGTCCCTTCCTGTAGATCTAAATTTCCAGCCTGAATCCTTTTTTTTTTCAGCCTAAAGAACGCCCTTTACCACTTCCTGTGTGTCTGTTGGCAACGAATTCCCTCAGTTTGCTTATGAGAAGTGTCTTAATTCACCTTCAATTTTGAAGGACATTTTTTTCTGGATATAGAATTCTGATTGATAGGTTTCTTTTTTTCTTTCATTTAGCAATTTGAAAATGGCATTCGTCGCCAGCGGCCTCCCGAAGAGAAACCTGCCCTTGTCGTCACTGTCGTGTGATGTATGGCATCTTTTCCTCTGCTTTCAAGATTTCTATTTCTGTTTTAAAAAATTTCATCAGTTTGACAATAATTAAGGTTTGGCTTTTCTTGTATTTATCCTACTTGTGGTTCAATAAATTTCTTGGATCTGTAAGCTTGTGTCTCTTGCCCAGCTGAAATTTTGTGTTTCAGTTCTCCTCCACCATTCTTCAGATTAGATGCTTGGTACTGGTCTATCTTGAAATGCAGGGACTCTCCTGCCTTCTATCATCTACTTAGAAGCCAGTCTAGTGAGTTCTTTATTAGAGATGTGGGACGTTTCAGTTTCAATACTTCCAATTGGCTATATTATTAGTTTCCCTTGTCTGCTGTGATTCCACACATATTCATTCATTCTGACCATGTTTTCCTTTGAGTCCTTGAACATATTTATAAGGGATATTTCAAAGGTCTTGTTGGTCATCTTATTTTATTTTTTAAAAGATTTTATTTATTTATTTGACAGAGAGAGACAGCCAGCGAGAGAGGGAACACAAGCAGGGGGAGTGGGAGAGGAAGAAGCAGGCTCATAGCGGAGGAGCCTGATGTGGGGCTCGATCCCAGAACGCCGGGATCACACCCTGAGCCGAAGGCAGACACTTAACGACTGCGCCACCCAGGCGCCCCACTTGTTGGTCATTTTAATATCTAAGTGATCTCAGAGTTAGATTCTCTGGGCAATTTTTCCCTCTTCATTGTGGGTCACATTTTGTTTTCTTTCTATTTTCTGGGGGCATGTCTAGGAATTTTTGTTTGTGTATTGATCATTGTGGATGATACATTGTAGAGACAGGTTCTGTTATCTTTCTCTGAACGGCATGGATTTTTGTGACGGCAGGGAGTTAACTGGCTGGACCCAAAGCTAAATCCGTTCCCCTTGCAGTAGACAGTAGGCAACACCTCTGCTCAGTTCTTTCAATCTTCTTGCTGCTGCTTTTTCACCGGGTTCTCTGGTGTCTCCCTCATATATTCACAGCTCCCTGACTGGGCAAAGCTTGTAACCAGATGTGGGAGTCTCCATCTGGGGCTTCATATTTTATAGAATTTATCCCCTCACATTCTGCTGCTTTGTCAGTTCCAAAGTCCATCTTCCAACTCCTCTGACCAGAGAGACTGGTTTTCTGCATGAGATCAGGCCACCTGTTGATGGCAGGATGAGTGCTCTCAGACGGAAAGCACAGAAACAAGATCTCAGCCAGTGCGGTTTCCTTCTTTCAAGGGTAGAGTCCACAGCAGTTCCTGTCTACTACCGGCCACTCTCCAGCAACTTCAAATAGTTATAGAAATTTTCTTGCAAGGTTTATAATTGTTATTTCAGAAGCGTTAGTCTGATATAAACTATTCCACCGCTACCAGGAGCAGAACTTCCAATGTAATTACTTTCAAGTATTGTATCATTAACCTAACGGTCTTCAACATGACCGCGAAAGGCTAAGCAGTAGAGAGGAGCACAAGCGCTGTATCCCTCATTCATGTGATAAACACTTAATGACGCCTACTTTGTCCCCTGTGTTGGGTTTGGCAGGTGGACTATCTCTCAAGGACCTTTATGTTTAGTGGGGAAGACAGATCAATAATCACTGATAAAACACTATCAAAAACTCTGGCTCCGTGGCAGGCCATGGAAGTGCCATGCTCCCCCCGCGAGGGCCTCTGCTGGTCCCTTCTCAGAGGAGATGGGGAGTGGCCAGCCTGGGCGTTGTCAAGGGCAGTGATAAAGCAGTCCAGGCAGAGGGAGGAGTTCGTACGCAGGACTCCAGGCAACCCAGGGTGTGATCAATGGGCAAGCTGCAAGCAGCCCAGCGTGGCTGGAGTCTGGGGTGCCGAGGGGCAGCGTCATGTCATAGGGCCTGTGTGACTCGCTAAGGAGCTCGAGCCTGTCCTGGAGACAGTGAGGAAGCAAAGGAAAGGGAAGAACTCACACATAACACATTTCAAAAGGTCACCTGACTTCCATGAGATGGTGAATAATGACTGCTTGGTCATTCCCACATGAATGGATGCCTTCAGAGAGCCAGAGACTAAGCTCCTAGGTGGACGCTATGATGCTCGTACCACGAGGTCACCCGCAAACATTTTGTAGGATAACAGTGAGTTAGAACTCAGCTGGCGCCACCAAATGTATTCATACATCCAATGAACATCTATGGAGAGCTTACCCCGGGCCAGCTACGGGGTGACTCACCAGGTCCCTGTCACATATGTCACAGAGCAGACCCTGACCCGGGGCACTTCTCACTGCTCACTGAGCTCCAGGGCCTGTGCCCCAAAGGCCCCGCCCATCCATGTCCACACAGAAGGTCAGCAGATATTTGTGGTTGGATATAAAGGAACACAACGTATGTGCACAAAATGGCGGCCAAACTCACCAAGGAAATGTGAAACCAGCCGCGGACTTTGGTCGTTTTGAGCTCACTTGGGTCGTTAGGTGGGAGGCTGATTTTTGCAATCCTTCCCAGCCTCCTGCAGCCGTGCTCTGGTGAGCTCCCTGCTCTAGAAACGGCCTCCGGCTCATCTTGGCCACGTGGCCACCCTTGATGCTAAGCGATTATGTAACCATCTCCTTCCAGAATCTGACATTCAGAGCTCCTTTTCCAGGCCTCGCTCCGAGGACAGGTTTGCATGAGTCCCTGTCTGTTAAAATACCAACTTCCAAAATTAAAGGGCTTGTCTCCCAAGTAGCACGCCGTCCCTCCTCATTATCTTGAGCCAGCTCCCGCAGTTGCCCTGGACAACCCCTCAAGTTAACAAATTCTGAATTTTTATTAGACTTTTTAAAAGTTTGATTTTATCCTCACTCTGAATCTTGCCACAAGTCAAACCTAACACACATGCTAGAAAAGCAAGTGGCTTTTCAAAACGCTCCGCTAATGTACGCGTGAAGGGATCCGGACCTTGGTGGTGCGGGAACCAAATTCTGAATGACAAGCAGCAAGGCGCCAGCCTAGAAGCCCCTGAACTGTGAAAGGACGCCAGTCCTCTCCCCTCTGAATCTTGGGGGCCTGCACGGTGCTTGGCACCGTTGCATGGCCCCATGGGGTTCCCCGTCCAGAGCCCAGGGCTGGAATTCCAGAGCGGGAAGGGCCTCCGTCCAGGTTCCCGGGGGATCAGCCGCCTGTGAACGCGTCCCCCTCTGTTCTGAAGAAGGGACAGCCTCCGTGAGTGGCTGCATCTCCTGGCTCCCCACTTAATTTAGACCCTGGTCTGATTCCAGTGGGCTTACCCGCAGGACACTCGCGGCTCCGCGGCCCAGCCAGCGCGGCCCGCCTTCCCTGTTCTGGATTCTCCTCCACCCCAAACAGGAGCCCCGCTCTCCCCTCATCGCAGAACCATCTAGTGCTTATGGAGGGACGTGATATTCCTTCCACGGAGAAAGCCTGTAATTAACGGAGGTTTTTTGGGAAGAACGTTCTGCCTGCTTCTCTCCCGCCCATTTTTTCATTTAACATATTTTATCAGAATGAAATGCTTTAATGAGCACAGAATTGCAGCTGATCCCAGCTGCACCTCACGGTGCTCTGCGCTCAGCTTCCCATCCCCATCAAGTTGTATTCACACGCGCCGTGATTCGGGCTTCTTTCAGGAGCGGCCTCCCCCAAAACGCTGGCAGGAAACTCATCAACTTCCTGCAGACAGAGACGGGGCAGAAACGCACCCCCAAACCCTTGTCTGTGCTAGGGAAGAATTTAATGGGGGGAGGGGGCGGGAAGTGAGCACAGGAGAAGGTGGGTACACGTGTGTGCATATGAAGTGGGATGGGGTGTGCATGTGTGTGCACACGTGTGTGTGTCTGTATTTCTGTGCTGAATTCTTCACTTGGAGGCCATTTGGAAAAGACGAATCTGAAGATCTATCTCCCTCTAAGAATCCAGCTCGGCTTGGAAGCCTGTGTGCGAGTGGAAGCAGAGGGGCCGGCTCCACGGGAAGTGCTCCATCTCCCGCCCGTCCCAGAAACTCTTGAGAGCAGAGCAAGCAGGGCTCAGGGCCCCCCGCCACCATGGGCGCGAGCCGACGGGCGCCCAGACAGCACCCAGCACGGGGCTTGCTGCAGTCTCTCATTCCGCAAATGCCACGCCTACCGTGGGCAGCACTAGGGACGCGGGAGGCCTGTTCTCACATGCGCGAGCAATGAGCACGGAGTCAGGGGTACTAAGTGCTGTGCGGGAAACGAAGCCGGGCAGCCGCGTGAAGCAAGAGCAGGCTTGGCGGAGCGCTAGAGATCAGATCTGCCTGCTCGCCGGCCGCGGGCACCCCTCCCCAGGCTCCCGGGCACAGCTGAGCATCAGGGAGGACAGGACACCTGTTCTCAAGCCTGTTGGGGCGAGACCAGCCCCGCTTCACACATATCCCCTTCCCTCTGGACAGAGCTGCACGGCATGTCTCGGTGTCCCTGGCCATCCGGTGTGGTCATGTCCATGCCCAGCCCGTCCTGCAGTCCTCATTCCGGGGCCCCGAGTGACCGTCGTAGAGATCCAGCCCTCCCACAAACGACCTTCACCGGAGCAAGAAATAACCTCTAGTGTGTTCAGTTCTGAAACTTCGGGAATGCCCTTTCCGGCAGTCTGCCGACACTCACCCACACCCCGTCCCTCTGCTCACAGCCTATTTTGGAGTGGCTGTGCCCGGCATGGAGGTGGCCCTCCCTACGGGGGCTGCTGGACACGGCAGGGCGTCTTGGGAGCAGAGGACAAACGTGCTCCAACGCAGCCATGGGACAGACCAGGGAACAGGAGAGGCCGCCCCTCAGCGAGGCTCCGCTGCTGCTCCTCCCCCGCTTTTCTCACCTGACACCTGAGGCCGCGTGCCCGTCCCTGAGTGCCCAGTTAGACGTGTCAGTGGCAAGGGGATCTTCAGGACCCTGCAGGGGTCCGGAGCTCCCGCCGGCCACTGCTCTCCCAAGCCAGGTTCGGCAAAGTTTGCGTGATTGGGGAGGGGGGCAAGTTCCCCTGCTTTAGAGCTGCTCAGTTGGAAATGCAGTACGGCCCCCATCAGAGCACACAGATGCCCCTGTGACACCCCCATCAACATGTGCACGGGGCCGTGTGGGAGCCGAGCCCCCGGCTGGTGGGGGAGACTTCGCTCTCGTGCTGGCCTTGCCTCCAGCTCTGACCAGTCAGGCCCTGAGACCACTGCAGCTCCCTGAGGCAGAAAGTACCGAAATGTCTTTTTCTCCACCTTCCAGCAGGAGACAGACTCTGGGAGTCCTCGCGGGCCAGGGGCTCTGCCTACAACGCCTTTCTCTCCTGATACCTTTACAGGCGTGTGTGCGGATAGGCACAGAGGAGGGGTGTGTCGGGCGTCCGTACTGGCGTCACTAACCTCAGAAACTCTGAAAGCCAGGCAGCAGAATAGTCCAGAAGTGCTAGGATGCCGGCCCAAGCTCATGTGCATACCCTGCGGGGTGTGAGCAGACGAGAACCCTCGGCGTTCGTTACAAGCTCACGCGCTCACTGTAATGTTCCTGCCACGTGCCGGGGCCGTGGACCAGGGCCCCCCTTCCCAGAGGTGGGGAGATGAGCTGGATCTGCACATCTGGCCCACAGCTTGCTCTTGTAAATAAAGTTTTACTGGAACACAGACACAGCAGTAGTTTACGTATTGCCTACGGCAGCTTTCACACTACAAAGAGTTGAGTATTTGCAACTGAGTCTGCTTGGCTGCAGAAGCTAAAATATTGACTATCTGGCCCTTTGCAGAAAAAGTCTGCCGACCTCCGAGCTAGAACAGCAATGTTCTCTAAGCTGATTTCTGACTTGTGCAAGCACAGGCCTTTATATAAGACTGACGCACACAAGGAAAAACTTGCTCCCTTTCCAATTTGCTTTTGATCCTGATGACATTCAAGAGGAAGCCTCTGGTCCCAGCGCATCTCGAGAACACTCTGATACTCGCTCATTGCTTCCCTCGTAAACAAGTCCCGGGCAGCCCTGAGGCTCCGACTGTGGACAATATACAGCCAGACATCAACTCTGTTTTCTTCACCTTATGCTTGTCTTACAGTTGGCTTCTCCCATCGCCAACAATGCCAGCTTTCCAACTGTGAGCTAATATAATGTCGCCTCTTAAAATAAATTTATTTATATTAAGAATGAATCACTAATGGGAAGCGTTAGGTAAATGACAAGTGCTGGTTGGATGTGACTAGGGCCCCGAGGGTGGTGAGTGTGTGTGTGGGGGCACAGAACCCC
Organism: Ursus maritimus; assembly: GCF_017311325.1. Classification (NCBI taxonomy): domain Eukaryota; kingdom Metazoa; phylum Chordata; class Mammalia; order Carnivora; family Ursidae; genus Ursus; species Ursus maritimus. The sequence continues at coordinate 46,192,837 of NW_024424675.1, read as the reverse complement.
ATCCTGTCGGCGGCTTGGGGTTGGCGGACAGACCCCCGAACACGGGATTCCTGGGAATCTACTCCTAGGTTGGGGTTCACGCCTTGAGTGCTTTGCTCAAGCCTGTGCCGCATCACAGGGAACCTCGAACCAGTCAGGCCGAGCAAGGGCAGGGGGTGCTCTGGGAAGCTCCCCATCAGGGGGAGGGGGGACCGAGGTCAGAGGGTCGGCCTCATGCGGTGAGTCTGAGACTCTCTTGTGCTCTCCTGCTACGACCACACACGACCACACGTGGAACGCTTCTGCCCGCTGAGGTGGGGTTTTCCCCAGTAAGCAATTCTGTGACACCTGCTGGGTGCCTACACTTGAACTGGATTCTGACACCAGCTCCTGGAGAGCGTGTCCATCCACAGGGAAGGACTCGGTCCCACAAGGCAGCTCCCACTCAGACGCCCATTGAGAGTCCAGGTTGTCACCCGTGCCCCCGACCGATGGGCTGTAAATCCGAGGTTCCCTCCACCCTCTTGTAGAACTCAGTCATACCCTAGGGCAGCCCACGGAACTCAGAAAACGCTTACTCCATAGATTACCAGTTTGTTTTTATGGGAGCTTCATTACTGAGACACGATTGATTAAATCATTGGTCACTGGCCACTGGCGACTGACTCAACCTCCAGCCCCTCCATAGACCCAGCGTTTGGGGGGGGGGTGTGCTGAACGTGGGCGCCTCTAATCCCAGGGTTGGTTCCCGGGCAAAGGGCCACCACCTCCCTTCCTCAGGGGACTGTCCAAAAGTCTCACGTCATTAACATAACAAAAGACCGCTCCAGTGCTCTGAACTCTCAGGAAATGCCGAAGGTTTTAGGGGCTTGGGCTTGGGGAGGAAAACCAAGGCTGGCTTCCTGCTGCCAATCACCACATCCCAGACACTGCCCTCGGCCGGGTTTGCGGCCGTTCACCGTGGGTGTGGTGTGTGTGGTGGGGCGTCTGACGTGGGCTCCCCTGCTTTGTTCGGCTCTGTCTCTGCATTTTATTTTATTATTATTTTTAAAGATTCAGTTCATTTATTTGAGAGAGAATGAGAGAGAGAGAGAGAGAGAGAACGAGCGAGGGGAGCAGAAGGCAGAGGGAGAGAGAGAAGCAGACTCCCTGCTGAGCAGGGAGCCCGACGGGGCTCTAACCCAGGACCCTGGGATCATGACCTGAGCCGAAGGCAGACGCTTAGTGACTGAGCCACCCAGAGGCCTCTGGTCTTTGCATTTTGAACACACCCCAGCTTCCGGCGTGGAGCAGAGTGGGAAATAAAACAGGCTAGTCCGCCCAAGGAAGGAAAGCAACCCCTTAAGGATGCCCCGCCGACCCTCATTTCCGCCGAGTGGGGTGAGCCGTCCACGATGCATGGGGCACTACGTAATGGGATTCTCACCATCATTTTATCAAATCAGTCCCCAGACTGGGTTGCAATTTTCTTCAAAGAAAGAAGGAAATGCGTTGATGGCCTGGATTTTTGAAATACAAATTTGCAAAACGAATCGTTCCCTTCTCCCTGGGAAAGCACCTTGTGGTGGGGGCTGGGAGCAGGTGCACCGAAGGAGCTCACCGGAGGAGCCCACCGGAGGGCAGCCAAAATGCGGGATTTGGGGTCACAGCCTCAGTCCCAAGACTTCCAGCTTCTCGCCAATATCCTCATCACCATCACAGACACACTGTCTTTCCACCCTCCAGACTCTTAGTCAGAGTTGGAAACGGTTGTGAGCAAAGAACGGTGTCAGAGGTCAAAGGCCAGGCCCCAAGTTGCCACCCTGCCCCCTTCCATCAGCACGGGTGAGATGACCCACGTCCAGCGGGACCGGCTTTCCTGGAGGACACGACTGCCCTTCTGATCTTTCTCTGTCTTGTGTCATCTCGTTATTGAAAAGGTTTAGACGCCAAGTGCAGACCGTCCCTCGCTCCTGCTCCCGGACACGCCCGTGCCCCCCACCCCCCACAAGCCCCACCGACTGACTTGCCAGATCCCGGAGGAGAGGGCGCGCTGAGCCGAGACCCTCCCCAGCCAGCAGGGAGGGGTCTCCACTTACCCGCACGAGCTGCTGTGGGAAGGGCCCTCGGGAATTTTCCGGCACGTTGATGGGTGGGATGACCCAGTCGCGTTTCTGCCTCCTCAGCCCGTTGGCGCTCTGGTGCTGGGGCCACGGCAACAGCATGTCGTTCGGAGGCTGAGAGGCGTCCAGAGCGGCACTCTGCTTTCCTTTCTGCGGCGTTAGCCCGAAGGGGGGAGAGAAGAACCAAAGAAGTCTGGTTAAGTTTCGCGCAGAGGAAAAGGCATCTGTTCAGAGAATCTGTTCTGTGCTCCATCAACAGAGGAAGGCTGGATGACGCTCGGGGAAGTGGCTGAGTGTTAGGGAAAAAAATCTAGAAAGACACCCGTGTCACACAATGAATTGCAGAATTACATGGTGGGGGAAAGAAACTGTAAAAACAGAAGAATAGTCATAGGGTGAACAAGAGCTTTTAAATCCCTGAAGAATGTGGTGGTGGGGGGACTCACAAAGGAAAATGCATTTTAGTTTAAAATGCTTGTTTATGAAAACATACCCTAAAAGCAGTTGATGAATTTGGCAAACGTGGTTTGCAACAAATCTGTTAGGGTTAACAGTCTCACTATATAAAGAGTTCTTGCAAATCAATAAAAAATTAAATCTTTTTGATAACAGGGAAAGGACCTGAATAGAAATTAACACCAACATAAAAATCAGTAGACTTATTAAAAATGTACACATCTTCCTGTAATCAAATATGCCAATTGAAGTAATAACTCCTGTTCACCTATCAAACTGACAAGACTAAACAAAGTGGATCCTCAGGCCTGTGGAGCGTGTCGTGTGGTCAGGAGACGTGATGGTGGAGGGTGCTGGACCCGGCGCTCAGCAGGTGTTTACGCGCATCCCAAGGTTCACGGGGTCCAGGCAAGTCGCTTGGTCTCTCTGAACTCCAGCTGCTTCTTTTATAAGACGGAGCTGGTAGTAACAGCACTAAACTCACAGGGCTGCTTCGGCAATTACGCGAGAGCCCCTGCCTGTCGGGCAGCCGCTGGGACTGGATGCTGATGGGGCTCATGGCTGCTGGGTGCTGACCACGACGGCCAGCTGTGGGCCAGCGACCATCCAGAGCCTCCAAAATCGTCCTCCATGTCAACTGTACATCAATGAAAAAAAAGGTCTTGCTCTTTGACCCAATAGCTGCACAGCTGTCCCAAAAAACTACATGTGAGGATCTCCCTGTGAACATGTGCATTGCAGATGTTTGATAATATATTATGTATACATAAAGTAATGAAAATCTCGGGAAACAACCTCTGGAGATCTGATAGCAGGAGATACTAGTTAAATGCACTATGCTGCGTTCACATCTTGGGGTATTACAGTCACGGACAGCTACTCTTCGAAGACTAGGACATGGAGAAACGCCCATAAAATAATGGTAAGTGGAGGATGGCACTGGAGTGTACACGTAACCAAATCCCCATTTTTTTTTTTAAGGACACTGAAAACATTGGAAGGAAATACATTAAAATGTCAACTGTGGTTTTCTCTGATCACCAGTGAGGTTTATGCTATTTTGTTTTACTTATTCCTTTTACCATTCTGTATTTCTGAGTATTACAACATATATGACTTTCTATGATTAAAGAAGCCAGCAGACCCCCACGGACACGCACGGCACTGGCGCAGACCCCCACGCAGGCCCCCAGGGACACGCTGCCCGTCGGAGCTCACACGGCAAAGAGACACCTGGACAGGGACAGCCCACGGCATCTGGCTATCTGGCTACCTCACTCCAACCACGGCGGGTCCCGCTCTCCGCCTGAGCTCCAGGTCCATCCAGCAAGATGGCCCTGCGTAGTCTTACCATTGCCCTCTGTGGATCGAGAACCTGGCCCACTCTTTTTGGCAAAAGAGCTGCATAGGAATAAGTTAGATACACACAGACAAAACTGCCTAACTGATGAAAAAATAAAATCTCATATCCGCCCCCAATGCCAGAATCAATGGGAAAACCCATCTGGACAAGCCACACTGGAAGGTGACAGCCCCGCTGGGACTTTCCCCAGCAGGGTCCCAGCTGCCTCAGGGTCTCGAGCTCCCGCAGTCAAGCGTTTGAAAACCAAAAGCCTTAGGCCACCCCCTCCTGCGTCAGAACGAGCCATGAAAGGTGTGCACATCCCCGTGGCCTTGATGTCTATGCAATGTGACATGATACCAACTTCCGTTCAAGTCAAGCTACAGGTGCCGTGACTCATCTTCAGGCTCTAACGATGGCACAGCGATGGGGTCACGTCTCTAGTTTCCTCGACGAGCTTCACAGAACAGCATTTAGGACAGTCCTGGCCTCACACTGTCCCCTCACAGCCAGGGCCCAGACAACCGCCTTCCTCACCCGCCTCTGTGAGTACCTGATGCCTCGGGGCACTGAGCATTCCACGGGGTCTCCACCGAGACCCTCTCTCCCTGGTTCAGTAGGAAGTGTCCTCAACCCCACTTTATTAGGGAGGTGGGGGGAGCTCAGAGAGGCTAAGTGACGTCCGAAGTTCACGTAGCTCGGTAGGCAGAGGCAGGAACTGAACGCCGGGAGTCAGACCCGGAGGCCAGAGCACCTGGCAGAGGGCCACCCCTCGTGGCTGGGTCTCTGTGCTGTGAGGTCACAGCCCCTTTACCCCTCCTCAAATCACGTGTGTGGAGCGCTGGGCACAAATCATTGTCCCCATTGGAGATGGGAGAACTGCCTGCTGTCCGTGCTACGGAGCCTCCAGGGCACGCAGGCTTTCCCCTATCCTGTCTGGGGCTCCCCCGCCCCGGGTAACTAGCTCACCGGTCCTCAGGCACCGGCCCCAGGAGAAGAGGCTGGTTAGTGTCTGCCTGAGGGCAGCCAGCCGGACTGGGGAGCCTTGCCTGAGAGGGCAGGGAGCCCCAGCCACAAGCACAGCCTCAGGACGGGGTGCTGGTCAACTGTGGCTTCCCCCGATGCCTCCCCCAGTGACGGTGCAGACAGCACGGGTGCCCCCCCGGCCCCCGCCGGTAATGCTCAGGCACCAGCACACGCTCGCTGAGCTCCCCGCGTGTCAGGCTCAGTGAGCATAAAGCCAGTTTTGTTTTCTTGAAGTGCTTTATCTTCGTTTGCTTGGGACGAGCTTGCATGGCGTTAACTTCCCTAGTGTTGTTTAAATAGATTGCCCGTATTTGCCACTATTTTAAAGCTGTGAGACACATGTAGTAACAAAATCTGGTGAAAATCACTGCCAGACCTGTGCAGCCTCGGCCTGGAAGACGCACCTGCTTCCCTGGGGAGACGTCTGTGCGGGTCATCAGCGATCTCAGCGCAGCCGGCACGTCGTTCCGGACGTGCCGCGGTCCCGGCCCACGCAGCACGTGACACCTGACGCTGATGCACAATCACACCGATTCTAAACAGCGTTTCCATTGTTTCTCAGTATTCCGGATTTCCCAACGGATGACACCTGCCGATGCTCCCGGCGCGCTCCTGAACGCTGTACTGCTGAGTAAACGCTGGCGAAGTGTTGGAGAACGGTGTGAACGTGACCTCCGTGCTCCTGTCGCTGACGATTACGTATGCACCTGTGTGCGCACGCACGTACAAACAGGCACGTGCACACATGTATGTGCCCGTACAGGCGTACGTGTACACGCACACGTGTGCGCAAGCGTCTATGTGAACACACAGGCACGTGTGTATAGACATACATGTATACACGAGTGTATGTGCATACGTGTATGTGGTGCATGTGTATATATGCACACGTGTGTAAATACACACATGCATGTGTCTGCACCTCTGCGTGCATGTTTATAACATGTCACAATGTTCTCAAAACCAAAAGCCTGGCATCATGACAGCCTAGCCAAGCCCCATCACTGGGTCATTACAGACAGACAGCTCAGCCAAGTCAGAGGTCCCATTACTGGCGTGGGGGGGGGGGCGGTCAGGGAGGATCCTGGCTGCTGAACTGGCCTCTGGATCCGACCAAGCTCACAGGGGCCCATAGACAGGACAGAGACCCCCGAGGAAATCACCTGGTCTCAATGTCCTCTTACTGGGTATCCCAGAAGACGTAGTTATGAGGTTGATTTCCTGGACCTGCAGGCAGCTTGCAGATCCCTTCACAAGAACCCTCCACAGAGCTCTCAGCCTCAGCACGGCCAGGTCTAGGCTCTGCTCATCTTGTGTTTTGGGGCCAAAGGCCTGGCCATGCTGTCCATACAGAGGCTGGGCTGCACCCCGGGCTGTGCCCCTGCTCCTAACTCCCACCTGAAGTTTGCCCCTGGATCCGCTCCTCTTCCTGGTGCCCTTCCTGCCTGCGTGGGCTCAGATTCCGTGTCCCGTCTTCCAGCAGCCTCCCCACTGGACGCCCCCGGGAACCCCTGTGCACACGGCAGCTGGAGCAAGCTTCCCAGAGTGCTGCCCACTCCCTCAAGTCCTGTGACGGCTCAGCTCGGGCCCCAGAGGCCCAGGACCTCAATGGCTCCCTGTCCCTGCCTGGGCAGGACACCTCCCGCCCTGCCCTGGGGGATTCTTTTGGCCCCACACCATGGGCACTGCCCTGCCTGGGAGGTTGTAGGGCGTCACGGCCACCCACCCGGCATGGAGCAAACGAAGCGGACGGACTTAAATGTGGGGTTCCACACACTTCCCGAGCACCAAAACACAACTGACCCTCAGCCTCTAGCCTCAAGTGCTCGTATGGAGTGGCAGGCCCGGAGCCCTGACGGCAGTGATGGCTGCCGCGGGTCATGGGGGAGCCACGGGCCCAGATTCTCTCTGATTTAGTCCTCAGGCTGGCCACTCTCTCCACGGGGCAGTGATCAGCACAGAGCCAGGACCAGGCAGGGTTCAAACTGGCATCCAGTTATATGCAATTCAATCCACTGGGGAGGGCAGAAATGCTTCATGGGGGATATTATACCTGGGTAGGGTATTGAGGAGTGAATAGGAGTTTGTCATTGGGGGGAATGAGGCTGGGAAGGAATGGCCAAGGGGCGGACGGAGAAGCAGGACAGCATGGGGCCTCAAACACCAGGCAGAGTTAAAAGGCTGTTTGGGGCCCAGAAGAAGAGTGGGGAGGAGGGCAGCATCCCAGGGTCGGCAGAGCTGCTCTTTCCGGACTGCTCTTTACTGGCCCCTCAGTATTTGTTTGCCCCCTGCACCCCAAGCCTTGGTTCCTCTTCTGTGAACCGAGGAGGCCCTTACCGGGGGGTAGTGTGGGGAATAAGGTGATGTCCAGGGCACTGGGCAGATGGGTGGGGGTTTCAGCCCCATTGTCAGGTTCATGGTGGAGAGAAGAAGCCCGAGAAGAGTCATGCTGGACTGGATTCCCAGGGGCTCAGACAGGAGAGCGTAGTGAAGGCTTTAGCCAGGACACCTGGGGGTGGTGGCTTAGCCTGGAATGAGCCCCAAGTGTTCAGAGGGACAGGCTTGAGGGCAGGTGGGCTTAGGGATGTGCTATAACCTTATAGTCCAGGTAAGGAAACTGAGGCACAAGGAGAAGGAATTTGTCCAAATTGCCTGGCTAGTGGGGGAGGGACCGAGCCAGGGGTGATGGGTGGGGAGGTGTAGGACAGCCCAGGTGAAGGCAGGAGCGAGCACAGGTGGCTGTCCTGATGCAGCCCAGGGAGGAGACATGGGCTCCTTTCTGGATGCTCCAGGCTGAGTTTGGTGTCCCCAGATGGGCAGGCGTGAGAGTCCGCCCCAGCAGTCGAAACTGGCCATGGTGGTCTCCCCAAGAAGGGCAGGGCACAATCTCTGGCTGCAGGACGGATGGGCTCTCTGCCCCCAGATTAGGGTACAGTGGGGTGGGAGGGGGCCCCCAGTCCCCTCACCACCTCGGGCTTCTGGTCTCCCTGGCCACGTGGGTGCAGCCCCACCTGCCTTTCCTGCCTGCCTCTCTCCCACCCCACACACATCCCAGCCATGCCCTGGCTTATGCCTGGTCCCTCCCTGGACACACTCTAGGTGCCCGGGTGCCCCAGACACAGCCCACCCTGCTCAGCGCACTGACGGGGGCATTTCCCGAAAGGGGCAGATGAAGGGTGGGGAGCGCGCCTCCCTGACGCGCAGACCGTACAGAGCCCAGGCTCTCACCGCTGAAGCCCCGGATCTGCTTCTTCGTCAGCTTTTATTTACAGAGGGTGTCTCCCTTCCGACCACCTCTCTCCACCGAGTCTCCGTCGTGCTCGCCTTGGAGACGTTCTGCCGACGCGCCCTAGGACAGCTGACAGCCAAGGGGACTTTCTCAGGCTGGGTCCCGTGCCTGGGGCGGGGCCTCGGGTGCGTCTCTTACTGCCTCTGGGCCTCCATCTCCTCACTCTTGGGCCTGGTTCGAGCTCTGTGCTTTGGGGCCACCTGGACAGCTGGGGCGCGGGCAGTGGGGCTGAGGCACCGACCCCGAGCGGCTGCTTCGTTCCACTTGGGGAAGGGTAACCTTGCTGCTGGGTGGGGGTCTGCAGTCCCTGCATCGAAGGGCGCCAACTTCACCAGGACAGGGTGGCATCCCATGCTTGCGCAGGCTGTCGGGCTGGTCCCTTTGCTGGCCGTCTACGGCACATGGGGTCCTGGGGGACTCAGGACGGGTGGCCTTAAGGTCCTTCCTTCCCATCTGGCCCTGGCAGGTGTCTCCTGGCAGGCTCTCTGGGATCACGTCAGGAAGCCCTCGCACTCAGCACACTCACTGCTCTTTTAGGGAAAGAGGTGGGAGGTAAGGGACCCGAGAACAGAAGGACAAAACACTGACAACGACAGGCTTCTGTCTCACCAAGACTGAGGCCCCTGAGCCACAGGCAAGCTGCGTGTTGGAAAAGCCATCATGTCCACCCCGACTCCCCACCCGTCCAAGCCTGCACCCCAACAGCCCCTGCTGGCTCTGCCCCCAGCCTGGCTTCCCCCCGTTGGCGCCTCGCTTGGCACGTTATCTTCCTACGCTCCCAGCAGCTCTGTGCCGCCCGGTCTTGCTCTCCGTGTACCCGAGGATTGTTCTCTCTGTGTCTGATGATGAGTGTAATTGAGTGTGACTTCCAGGTGAGGTCCTCAGGGACGCCGCAAGATGAGGAGGAAGCTGGGTCATTTCCCTTCATCATCGATTCACCAGTGAAAGGTGAATAATGCAACACTGACCCGAGGCAGGATTTAAATTATCGCTTTTTTTTTTAAAGAAAAAAAAAAGAAAAATAGTGTCGGGGGAAGGCTATAATCATACGCACCTCGTCCAATCTACATGCAAAAAGTGGTAATTCATCATATTTTCTATTATCTAACCATTCACCTGTTAGGGACACAGAATTATTAGGAGCCAAGTGTGAGCACTGGCTGTTAAGTAAATGGGCTGACTCGTAAAACATCAGAGGTGAAGGTAAACAAGGGAACATGAATAATGAGGAGTCTGTCTTCATTACAGAAGCTCGGGGTGTCTTCCCTGGGGTGCCCTCCCAGACTTTTTGGGTTTGAGGTGGGCATCAGATGGCAGGTCCCGCTGCACCCCCTCCTGACCCGACCTATCAGGCTCTGCAGGGTGGGGCCCAGTGGTCTGCATGGTGGACGTGGTCCTGGGGGCGCTGGGGGTCAAGCACCAGCTCCACGGTGGATAGCAAGGCCTCGCAGAGACACAGGGACACTTGACAAAGGGCAGCGTGTAGGCAAGGCCAAGTGAAGAGCGTCGTGAACAGACAGGCCAAGGCGAGAGCAGGAGGTTGGGAGCCGGGACTGGTTCCCAGGTGCAGGTCACTAGACAGGGGGCACTTGCTGCTTCTGCAAAGTGCGGCGGTCAAGGGAGCCTCGGCTATTCTCCCGAGAGGAAGCTCAGAAGTCACTCCCCTCAGGAGGCAGAACAAATATGGAAACGGCTTCAAAATCCCCCCATGCCAGATCCCGAGGAGCGCATTTCTAAGACCCCGAAGATGGGGTCACAGATGACAGACGCCCTGCTGCCCCGACAGGCCATCCCACGCTGTCCTCAGGTCTGGGGCTGACCTGCTGGACGCTTCCTCAGCACCTCAAATTCCCTCCATTTTTGAGGAACCGGCATGGGAACAAATCCATCTGATTTGATAAAAGAATTTATGGAAACATTTTCAAGTTAGCTCCCTGTGGAACATGCCACGCGGGCGCTGGGTCTGCTGGTGTCTGAGGCTTCTTCTCAACCACGGGGCTCGGGGTGGGTCTCACGACGTGCGCCCGGCCCCTCCCGCTTGTGTCTGTCCCCTGAGCTGGCACCGCCTCGGGAAGGACCTGGCGCCACCTAATTTCTCTGATTGACAGTGCAGCCCTGCGGACCCCCAATGCCCAGACACGGCTTCAGGAGGGGCGGGAGTCTGTGGTTGCGATCTGCTCCGGCAGATAACAGGAAGGAGTGGGTCTAACATCCCCGATTGTGCCTGCTCTCCCACCTTCCAGGCTGGGCCGTGCACACGCCCTTGTCTGTGTGGTCACTGCGCGCACGCGGCTGAGGGCCGGGCACACCAGTCTCCGGCCATAGGGAGACCTGCACTGGCAGCATGGAAGGTTCTGGGGGCCCTGGTGAGGCCACAAGCTTCTTTTTTTCCTACTCCCACCAAGAAAGCAGCCCTTGCCTCTCTCGACACTGAGCAGGCCTCAGGGAAGGCAGCCGGCGCCTCTCTCCCTGTAGCCAGCCTGCCTCCGCCGGGGTCCACGATGGGCCCTGGAGGCGCCTGTGACTTCTCACGCACAGTGTGCCTGCAGACCCGTTGACATCATCTCATCTACCCATTCTTGCAGGACCCTGATGTTTGGGTAAATAAGTGGCCAATCTCAGACGTAAAAACAGACGTAGGGCCCCGTGTTCCAAGAGCACGGATTGCGCAGGGGTCTCTGGTCAGAGGACGTGCGGGAGGTGACGCGCCATCCCGCACCGCAAACTGGCGCTGCCCGTGACGGGACGGGGTGGTGAGGGTTTATTCCCTGAACACGAGTGTCATTTATGCGGCTTCCCGTCTCCTCCCGTTCTCCCTGCGTCCTTACGCCTTTGGGTTACAGGTGCTTCCAGAAAGGAAATAATGTACCCCTCCCTCCACGTCAAACCTGCCACTGATTTTCACGGAGAATAATCAGATTCTTAAAAAACAAAAGAGGCACTGAAGTCTGTCCTGATAGTTCATTCCTCGACCTCCTACTTCCCTTTCAATATGCATTTGAAAAATAGTACATTTTGTTTGCCTGCAAGCATGTATATTTAAAATATTTAACTAGGCTGGTCTCTGCAGCCTTCTGGCTGGTTTCCATGGTAGCTAAGGACGGACAAAGTAAAATGGTATTTAACAAACACAAAATAAAACAACGGAGAAACATCTCTGTTCTCTAGCAAATAGAACATGGGAGCCATTCTAAATAAACATTTGCATGAGTTTGGATCTGAGAGGCGCTGAGTGAATTTTCCTGCGTCCACAACACCACTGAGCACCTGCAGGTGCCATCCCCCCCCTCCCCAACTACGGTATTCCTGACTTCTGATCTCTTGTAGGAAGGGGAGGTCGTTTTGCAAGTTCCCATGGAAATCGTACAAAGGAAGGTTTCCAGAATGGAATGGCATGGTTACTCCCTCGTGCATGTATTCGGAAGGAAAGTCTTAGTGGCTCACTCTGCCCACCAGGGCACTTAGGGAGAGAGGGTCTGGTGCCATCCTCGCTCACCTCTCTGCAGGTGGAGGCTTGGTGCAGTGACCAGCCCAGGTCCTGCAGCTGCAGCTGGGGGGCGGGGGCCTCAATGCAGCCCATGTCCCCCGAGCTGGCACTTGCCCCTCTCTGCCCTCAGCTGGTCAGGGTGACACAGAGGGTGGTCCCGACACCCCCTCCCACCCGGGGCCAAGCAAGCAGACTGAGTTCCGGAAGCTGTGAGCAGCTCTGGAGGAAAGAGTTCAGTTGTGGCTGCTCGGGCACTCTTAGCAGTCGGGGTCATCTGGTTGGGAAGGCGTCATGCTGTTCCTACTGGCGTCAAAACCACATTTCTCCTGATGAATACCTCAGAGCTCCCCCCTCGTCCTCTTGAGCCTTGTCTCCCCTCCAAAATGAAGATGAAGGACAGCACAGCACCCCAGGTGCAGGCAGGACGGGGTGGACCCCGCAGAGCAGCTGTGCATGCAGACAGCATGCTCCCGGGCCCTGATGAGAAGGGCAGGATGGGAGACCTCACAACGTCCAGACAAACCCCTGCGTGTGGCGTGTGCGTGCGCGCACGTGCCCAGCCAGGCTGCTCAGCCGTCCTGGCCTCCCCAGCTCGCCGAGCTCCCCCAGGGCCCCAGCAGTTCAACACCTGTCTCCAGACCACAGCCTCTGCACCTGCCGACATTTGGAACGAGATCATTCTCCGGGCTGTGGCCTCCGTGCATTTGCAGGGCATCCCTGGCCCCCACCCACTTGATGCTAGAAACCCCCCTACCTCCCCCCGGTTGTGACAACCCAGTGTCTCTAGGCTTCTCTGAACGCCCTGGTGGAGAACTTGCTTGAGAGAATCAAGAAAATTATGTTTGGTTGGAAACATTTTAAATGAAATTACTCTTCATTTTACAGAAAAAAAGATACAATCGCAGTAAAAAAAAAAAAAATTAAATTAGCAAGTTAAGCCAAACTGTGTTACTTTTTCCTGGAGTTGTTAGCGGTGGAACTGAATGAATCTTTCACACTGGTGTCAGTTTGTGAGAAAAATGGTCAGTTCATCAGTGCTGATGGCTCTGGAGGCTTCGAAGAGGACGTGATCAGGGTCTGCCTGAAAGCCTTAACTCAACCAGACTTCAGTCACATTTCCTTCTGGAAGGTGCCCGGGGACGTCTGGCCCCACGGTCCACTCCTGTTGTCCACCGAGGACGTGGGGTCCACGGGACGGGCTCCAGGCCACGCCAGTGCCCGGCCGGCAGGGTGTAGGCTCACAGGCGTCCCTGACCTTGCTGGGGTTCTTCTCACGGCAGAACATGCCCGTGACCACCTCACTATTGTTTTCACAAACATCTTCAGGAATAAGAAGGATTTTATATTTAACCAAATATCCAGTGGGAGCCAGGGCCTTGGACAGAACCACAAACCTGTGTCGGTCTGGAAGGAAACCTGGCTTGATTTTCACTAGAAACACCTACAGGAGGGCAGCCTGGACGCCCCGTACCTCCCACTTCCCGAACGGGGTCTCCACAAGGCCCCCACGTGCTGACGCGCACGCACACACGCTCCAGCCCCCATCACGAGCTACAGGCTCCGGGGGCGGGTGAGCAACGCACCCACCAGCACACGCACATCTGCGGTGTTCACGGCTCACGCGCATGCACGCTTGTGCCATCTCAGCTCACTGGACCCCCAGGAGGCTGCGTGCAGAGAAGTGTCCCCCAGGGCTGGCTGCCCTGCACCCCAGGCCCAGATTCGGATGGGCTGAGATGGCATTCCGCCTGCGGACAGGAGAAGCCAGGGCTGGAGAGGCCTCTGTCTGGAACACTGGCTCCTTCTCCGATTTTAGGCCTCGGCTTAGAGGTTACCTTCCTGAGCTCTGGACACAGCAGCAGCCTCTGCCCTCTGCTCAGGGCCTGCTCCCTATTTCCCAGTGGTGCCCCTGCATCGTAACACAGAGCCAGGTGTCCGGCGGGGACACAGCAATGCTCAGTCGTCGTTCCCCCAGGGAACCAAGGGAGCGACCTGGGACCCTTCTGAGTCACAGGACCCCAGGATCCTCAGAGGGTGCCCCGCCTGTCATGTCCACACTGGAGATCACGGTCCCAGAGACAAAGCAGAACCCGTGCAGCCTGTCTCCCACGGCAACGTCCTCAGAGGCTTCCTTGCCAGGCGGGGACGCTCTCGCTCACCACGTTGGTGTCTGCACGGCCGCGCCAATCCCCAGCAAGCCACCTGAGGGTTCTCCTTTGGCTCCTGCCCCATCAAGAGGCGGGGGCAGCATCCCCCCGGGACAGGCCGGGCAGGGTCATGAGGCTTCTCCTTGGGACTTGCAGATGACTCTTCACCTCCGCTCTGCAAAAGGAAGGGTTGACCCAGGCCCCCGGTGTTCCAGGCTGTTTGCAGCCGGAGAGAGCGTCTACGTTTGAGCTTTGCACTGGGAGCTGCCTGCTCAGCCCAGGCCGGCAGAGACAGAGTCAGGAGGACACGGCAGCCCTCGCCCCGAGGCTGTTCTCCAAAACACAGACAACAAAGATGCCGAGATGCACCTTCGACCAAACAAAACAGTCACTGTGCCCTTCATGCCAACAAAGAGTTAGAAGCCGCGGAGCGGGGGCGCTGCCCGGGGGGGTGGCCATGACCTTGGCCTCTGGAAAGGGAACAGCCTCCTGCCCAGCAGCTGTGGGGGTCTCTGACGTGGAGGGATATATGCCTCCTGCCCCTGGTCCCGGCAGTCCGGTGTGTGCCTGGGGCAGGCCCCGCGTGTGGTGGCGCTGTCTGCGCCTGCGTGAGTGCCGAGGGTGTGAACGCTCGTCAAAGCGGCGGCTGGCCTGCCCGGCGGGGAACGGGAGTGCCGACGCCATCTACACCTCACCAACAACTGTTTGTTTGGGGCAGCTGCTTCTCAGTGGCACTGAGGTCATCCATCTTCTGGAAAAGGATAAAAGAACCGTCTTGCTACTTTCTGAAGTCGCACCGTCTATCCCTCGGGCAGCACCTAATGACCTTCTGGGTGCTTTCCCAGGGTGACACCTAGCGTGGAAAGCCCCGGGTGGCCGCCTTCAGTGAAAACGTCCGTGGTGTCAGGGCTCACGCAGGGCTCACCTCTCAGATGGACAGGTGGACGGCAGCAACTGGTCCTCACCAGGCCCTCTCCAGTCCACTGTCGGGTGACCAACCTGGGAGTCCTTGGTGAGAGCAGTGACGGGCTCCTGCCCACTCTCAGGATGGAGGGGTGACGGGCTGTGGGCTCGGGGGGCAGACCGTGAGATGGAGGGGGGACGGTGCACGGGGAGGGAGGTGGATGGACCGCAGCCCTAAAGTATAAGGGTCTTGTCCAAACTGTCCTCATTGTGCTGGGGACCCGAGCAGCTGTATGAAGGGGACTTGAGGGTGTCTGGAGCCCTGGGCAGGGGACTCCCATCCTGCCTTTTGGGGGGCAGGGGGGTATATGGGGTCTATCTACTCTCCGCTCAGCTGGCGGGTGAGGCCACACCCCTGATGAGAGTGTCCTGGGGCCACTGAACCGAAGCACCACAGCCTGGGGGGGAGACAGCAGACACTGTCCCAGTCCTGGAGGCCAGAAGTCCAAGGTCAAGATGCTCTCACGGTCAGTTCCTCCAGAGGGCTGGCCTTGGGGGAGAGTCCACTCCAGTCCTCTCTCCTGGACTCTGGTGGCTTGCCGGCGATCTCTGGCGCTCCTTGGCTTGTAGAAGCCTCCCCCTGCTCTCTGCCTTCCCCTTCACCGAGTTCCGTCTATATGTGCGTCTGTGCCCAGACGTCCCCCCTTTCAGACGCACGCCCGCTGGAAGGACCACCTTAAGGAATACGTCTGCCGAGCCTACTTACAAATACAGTCCCATTCTGAGTGACCGCAGGTTAGGACCCCAACACATGCTTCTCGGCGGGACGCTCTCTGCCCGTCCGAGTGTGGAAGCCCGAACCATGCGGGGAGCCTGGTGTCATCCCCTGGGCCCGGCTGGGCGTGGGTGCCGCTCGGCAGAGTGTGGCTTTCATAAACGCTGACGCGTGTGCTAAGAGCCAGGATTCGTTTCATAAACAACAGTTTCTTTTTGCAAACTATACCCACAGGTCCCATTGCCACTTTCCAGTGTGAGCGCAGCCAGTCAGCTGACAGCCGTGCGCGAAACTTTATCTTCAGTATTTACTGTTCGGCCAGAATATTGCTCTGATTCCTCAGGGGCGATTCAGCACTCCTGTGGGAAATATGTGACCTCATTTGCATTTTCTAATTGAATTGCTATCAGCTTTCCTGCAAGACTGCACAAAAAAAGTTATTCCAGATTCCAGCACGGCTGGTATTACCCACAGAAAGGCCGCCTTTGAATCGTTGCTAAGAGAGGAAACGGAAAGGGGAAAACTTGCCAGATTTTTATGGTTCATCTCACTGGGGAGCTGTCAGTTTTGTCCAGCTCCACCGAGTCGCCGAAACACCGGGCAGGGAGGTTGCACTTGGAGAAACCCAGGCGCAAGAGAAACGGGATTCATGGAACCGGGAAATTAGGGGGTTCCCGTGCGCTGGTCCTTGGGGAATTTGTTTCAAAGCTCCTTTTGGCGAGAGCTTCCGGGACTTTCCATTCTGCACACTGCTGCCTCGGAAAGGGTGCTTTGTGCGTCTAGAATCTTTTGCTAGCTGCACCCCTGCTCACTGTGTCCTCATCTGAACCCCCCTCCCTCCCCAAACTTAGCCAGGAAGCCCTCAGCATGCATTAAAAAAAATTCCACCTAGAATTGATTTTGGGGGGGTGGGGTGGGCTGGGGTCATTTCACCTTTTCTCCTAAAGGATACCCCATCGGTCCAGCATCATTTACCGAAAAGACAGTCCCTCCTCTATGATCCTAGGTAGGGCTTGGCAAACTTTTTGTTAAGGGGTCAGATAGTTAAGTAGTTTAGGCATTGAGGCCAAGAAGTGAAAGTGAGGATATTAATATAGATACTTATACAACCATTTACAAATACGGAAACCATTCTTAGCTTGCAGGCTATCAAAAGGCAGGTGGCAGGTAGATCGGGCCACGGGCTCTAGTGTGCTGACCATGGCCCCAGAGGGCTAGCCTTATAAAAATCAAGTGTCTGCACCGTGTGCCTTTGACAAGGTTTATCAGACTGTATATGTGAAAGTGGGTGAATTTGACTGTATAAAAGTTAGACCTCCGTGAAAATGATTTTTAAAAAACACATTAACTATTTTTTCTGTGTTTGCTATTCTGCTCCATTTGTCTGTTTGATCGCCTTTGCCCCTAAACCACCCCATTTAATTACTGCAGTTCAGCGGCTCTCCAGCCGGGGTGATTTTGTCCCCGGGAACATTTTGCAAAGACTAGAGAGAGCTTTGGTTGCAATGGGGGTGGTGGGGAGCTGACGTCTAGGGCCGGGGGCCGGGGATGCTGTTGGACATCTTACCGCGTGCAGGACAACCCACCCCACCCCACCGTGGCGAGTGATCCAGCCCAAAGGCCAGCAGCGCTGAGGTCAAGAGACTGCTCTGGTTTGCACATACACCTCTCCACGTCCCCAGTACCAACTGCCCCCATCTTCGTGCTGT
Organism: Ursus maritimus; assembly: GCF_017311325.1. Classification (NCBI taxonomy): domain Eukaryota; kingdom Metazoa; phylum Chordata; class Mammalia; order Carnivora; family Ursidae; genus Ursus; species Ursus maritimus. The sequence goes on along the minus strand of NW_024424675.1, from coordinate 46,175,622 downwards.
TCTGGGCTATTCTTGGTCCTGCACATTTTCATTTAAAAATGTAAAGTCATCTAGGGGTGCCTGGGTGGCTCAGCTGCTTCAGGCTCAGGTCATGATCTAGGGTCCTGGGATCAAGCCCCACGTCGGGCTCCTTGCTCAGTGCGGAGTCTGCATGAGATTCTCTCTTCCTCTCCCTCTGCCCCTCCCCCTGCGCACTCTCTCTCAAATAAATAAATCTTAAAAAAAAATTTAAAGTCATCTGCCCTTCTACAAACAAGCAAGCAAACACGCTGTGGTTTTTGTTGGTATCGTGTTGTTCCGTCTACAGCCTCTGGGTGGCGCTGGCGTCACCGTGGCACCAAGCTTTCCGAGTTCCGTGCAGGCACACTCCTGTGGTTTTCCAGGTCTTTAATTGTTCTCAAAAGCACGTAAGGGTCTTGTGAAGGTTTCGTTAGGTTTATTCCTGGTTATATGATCATCTTAAATGCTACTGGAATTGGCATCTGGCTCACGTGTCGTTCTCTATTTATTCCTGGTGCGTGGAGGTGCGATTGCTGCCACACCCAGCTCTCTTGCTAACGAGAATCACTCACCCAGCCCAATGGATTCTGTGCAGATTATCTCAGATGCCCTGCATTTATAATCCTGTAAGCTACACGCACCGCCAGTTCTGTTTATTGGGATCTCCTTTTTTTGCTCGACCTTGTGAGCTTGAAGCTCTGGCATGTGACCTAAGGTTGGCCAGGTGCTATTTCGGACGTCAGGGAAGGCTTCGACTAATGTGCTGTGTGCTCTGGACGAGGTTAGGGACGGCCCCTTCTCCTCCTAATCTGCTGGATATTTCATCCTGAATGGGAGTTACATTTAACAACGAAAATTCAGATGGTCATGCGATATCCATCCTTAATTCTGTGTTGAATTACATGTATTCATTTTCCAGTGTAGAAACAACCTTGGGCTCTTGGAACAGACCAGGGCAGCCATGGTTTGTCCTTTGCAAACATGGGTGCCCTTGAGCTTGTTAATATTTTGCTCAGGTGTTGTTTTCATCTACTTACGAGCAGCCTGGCGGACAGCAACCCGCTGCCTACCTGCCCCTTCAGGGTTCTTGCTGGTTTGGACAAGGCACCTGTTCAGGGCTCCCTGGACACGTTTCTAGGGATGAGCTCTAACTCCTCCCTACAGAGGAGTTCTTCAGCCCCGCCACCACGTGTGGGCATGGCCTTGGGACACCGGTTTGAATTTAAATCTGTTTGTAATAACAAAACAGTTCAGGTTTTCGTCTCGCGTTAGTGTTGGTAAGTTGATTATATTCCCAGAATGTTTTATCATTTCAAGTATGTTTCCAAGTATGTGGCATAAACGGTACGTAACACACTGAAACCATCCGTGAGATAGGTTCATGACGCCGTATTTTCATTCCTGATAAGGATCACTGGCAGTTTCCCGTCTTAGTCTGATCAGCTCGGGAGTTTTAGAGTCCGCTCTTGTCTTTGTGAATTCTATTATTTTGATTCCATTACCTTCTTCTCTCGGTTTTACTATTTCCTTCTTTCTACTTTGTTCCACTTCATTTCTTTCCCTGATTTCTTGAGGTGACTGTGTAGACTGCCAGTTTGCCCCTTCCTTCCGGGCTTACGCAGGTAAGGCTGCGCGCTCCAGCGGGGCGAGACCTTGGCTCCTCCTGCCGGTTTCAGCGCTCAGTTCAAATCTCTCTGTAACCTACACGTGATTTCCTTCCTACCCAAGGGCCAGTCGGAAGGCTCTTTACTCAACTTCTAAATCTACGGGGACTGTTTGGTTACCTTCCTCGTGACTGATTCCCGGCTTCATCGCTCTGATTCTAAACCTGTGGTTGGAAGTTCAGCCTCCGGTCGCTCACGTTTCGCGCAGGTGCTAAGTGTACTTGAAAATCACATGTACGCAGCCTTGGTTGGGTCTTTGTTTCAGATGGGAGGCCAGACTTATTAAATCTGTGGGTCTATTCTTCTGTTCCCTTGCTGATATTCTGTCTGCTTCCTCTCTCGGGTACTCAGAGGTGTGTGTTAAATTTTACCAATAATCGAATATTTGTTTATGTCTCCTTTTAGTTCCACTGAATTTTGCCTAAATATTCTGAAGCTGGATATTAAGTGCACACAGATTTAGGACTCGTGTGTTAACCGAGCGCCCAGCTCCCTTCTGATGAGAATGGCATGGTATTTCCCCTGCGTCATTTTACTTTCAACTTTTCTCCATCCTTACACATTTTAGATCTGTCTTCTGTGACCTGCAGATACGAAGTTAGGGTTTTTCTCTGATCTGTCAATTTGTTTTCTTTTAATCACAAGAGCTCATCTATTTTCATGTATTATAACTAATATATACTTGCAAATCCACCGTCTTTCTCAAAGAGAAACACAGACCTCCTCTATTTTTTCCTTCCATTTTTTGGATTGGTAAGTTTTAGTTTTCAATTTTCCTCCATCTATTATGTTCGAATTTAACAATCTAATGACTCTTTTTTGTTTGTTTGTTTAAGAAAGTCTACTTTTTTGGGTTTCCTGCTCAGTGGGGAGCCTTCTTCTCCCCTTCCCTTTACCCTCCCCATTCATGCTCTCTCTCTCGCTTACTCTATCTCAGATAAATAAATAAAATCTTAAAAAAAAGGCTACTTGGTTGACAATTCACATTGATAACAGAGGAAAAGGACAAATTTTATTATTTAAGGCACTTTTTAAAAAATATTGCCTAAATTTGCAGACTCAAAGAGGTGAAAACATTGGAGCGGGAAATGCACCCAGGAGGTGGGAGGGCTCAGCTCTCCTTTGCACGGTGCTGGTCATCGTTAAGTTACCGGCAAGAGCATCATGTCCCCTCTGCAATCCTGTCAGAGTCCTGTGAGAATCCCACGGGGATTACGACACATGTGTGCTTATCCCTGAGTACAAGGTCAGACACTACGGAGACTTCAGGTCACTCTGCAAGTTCAGATTTACTTCTGACCTGAAATGCCACCTCCCTTGGCCAGGGCTCCATGTGCTTCTTCAGGTCCACCACTGTGACCTTGTGGGGATTTGTTCCCCCTTGGAACAGGGCTCTTTGTCTTATCCGAGTAACACATTAATTTGATTTCCATCATCTTGCAGGACGATGCGAGCAGCCTGGACACTCCGACTCCGTGCACGCTTTCCCGCCTGTCATGTAGCTTCCACCCCACGCAGCGCCTTGCCCGCCTTGCTCACGGCATCTACTTCATCTTTCCCGGCTTTTCATGCCAGGCTTTCGTCTCTGAGTGTCCTATTTCTGCCTGAAGACCACAACCTGTGGCAGAGTCTCTCGGGGCGCTTCCTGAAGGGGACTTTTACTGGGTAACAGAATCCTGTGTCTGTCACCACCCACCGCCTTCTGGCTCCCGTTGTCCCCACGGGGGGTCAGCTCCCGTGTCACTGCTGTGCCTTCCCCAGAGCTGGCGTCTGTTTGCTTTCAGACCTTCTGTGTGGCTTAGGTTTTCAGAGCTTTTGTCATAAAATGCCTGTTGTGGACTGAACGTGTGTGTCCCCAAATCCCTACGCTGGAACCTGACCCTCAGGGTGACGGTGTCAGGAGGTGCGGCCTCGGTGAGGGGTGATTAGGATCAGAGGGGGTCATGCGGGTGGAGCTCTCGAGGTGGGACTGGTGCCCATTAGTTACTCTCTTCTGTCGGCTCGCTGCCAGGTGAGGATACAAGACGTCCGAAGACAGCAGTCAGCGGGAAGCCCTCCTGGGGACCTGACCACGCCATCTCTGATCGCAGAGCTCCAGCCTCCAGAGCCGCGAGGAGTACGTGTCTGTGGTTCACAAGCTGCCCAGCCTACGCTGTGTCCTTCCAGCAGCCCAAAAGGACAAAGACCGTGACTGAGTGTAATTTTCTTCCTATTATCCCGTGTAGAGTTCGCAGAGCATGTTGAAGCGAAGCCTGGATGTCGGCTGCCATTCTCTTTTCAAATATTACTTCTGCTCCACTTTATCCCCCCTCATATTCCAAACACACACCTGCTGGGACTTCTCGCTACTTCTTCAGTACCTCTCACTCTTCCTTCTGTGTTTTCCTTCTGTTTATCTCCTTGTGATTTAGCCTGAATATTTCTTCTGACATTTTCTGCTTCACTAAATCTCTCTTCAACTGCATCTAATCTGCAGATATATCTCCCCATTGAGCTTTTTTTTGTTTGTTATATTTTTCCGCCCTAAATTGCCCAATTCTTTTTTATTTTTCTAATTCTCTGTCAAAATCTTGACTTCAGTGTGCTGAAACACAGTAAGCATAGGTACTGTAATATCTCTGTCTGATAGCTCTGTTACCTGGAGCCACTGTGGGTCTTGTCCCGTCCCCACTGGGGGCCCAGTCATTTTCAGCCGAGTGCTAGACATTGTACATAAGAGAAGACGGGTATAATTTGTGGCCCAGGGAGCTACCTTCCACCAGAGAAGATTTATATTTGATTCTGATAGGTGGTTATGGACATCGGCAATATGGCATCACCTTAATCCATTTATAGAGAGTGACATTATTCAAAGCTTGGCATCGGTCTCTGTAACGACATACCAACTAAGGGACTTGGTTCTGAACTTCCTTCCTACCCCCAGGAACTACCCTGGGGAGGGTCCAGTGACTGCGATGGGCACAGGACTTTGAGGGTTGGGACCATGCTGATGACAGCGGTAAGAGCCGTGTCCCTGTGGCTGGGCTCTTGTGAGTCTACAATCTGTATGACACATAATCTCATATAATACCTGTGACAACCCTATTGTTATCCCATTTTCCAGATCAGTAAATCTTAGCGAGGTCATGTGACTTGTCCCAAAGCATCAGCCAGTAAATTGGAGAAGACGTGATTTAAACCATAACTCAGGGCAGTCAGGCTCCTTTCTGATGCTGGGCTCAGCCATACCTAGAAAGCCAGTTTTTACTCCTTTCTAGAACACTGACTCTCCATGCAGCAAAGGGGCTGTGGTCATACGGCTCAGCATCCCTATCTGTCAAGTGGGGACAATGACAGGAGCCACTTCCAGATGTTTCGAGGGTCAGAGGAGTGGATACCTCTTAGGACAGGGGCTAGGTACGGTCCTAAAAAGTCAGGACAGGGAACTTTGGGTTTGAAAGTAAGAAGAAACAGGGAGCCATCAGGTGACCTGAAGTAACTAGAGAAGGGCTGGACTGGGTGGGCTGTGGAGACTCCGCCCACCACCTTTCAGACACGCAGGGTGTGGCCCACAGCACTCTGCAGCTGGACTCACCAGGATGGCCTGGGCCTGGGCTGCGGATTCTCCCCTTCTGCCCCTTGGGTGCTGGTTGGGCCACCCTGACGTGGGGTTGGAGGGGCATTTGTACCGAGGGCTGTCTAATCGCAATCACCTTCCAGGAGGGTCAGGGGATTAACTGCATCAGAAACGGCTTCATTAACGCGCCGAACGAAAGGGGTCATTATGTTTTCAATTAGTACCTTTCATCTGAGGCTCTCCGCCAGCTTTCAGGACCTCCACCCTCTGCTCATGGGCACATAGTTTCTGCGTCGGGATATGCATCTTCACACGCCGGCACTGGCTGTCGGCCCCCGGCCCCGCGCCTGGAGGGAAGGGCTCCCACATGGGCCACGTCCCGGGCCCCCCCAGGGCCCGCCTTGCTCTCTGCCTTCTCACCAGCCTGGGGCCCGTCATCATCACTCAGGAAAGAATGGAAACCACATCTGTCTGTCTTAGGGTCTCCAGCATCCACAGGGGGAGGCTCGCAACTTCCTGGGGCTCTGCTGTTAGACGCGGGTGTTGAGGCGAGGCCTGGTTCAACACACACCTGACATCCTTCCTGGGCAAATCAGCTCATCACCAGATGGGAAAGCTACCCACCAGAGTCACCGCCTTCTCTTATCTAACCTAAACCACCTCTACTATGTTTACAAACAAGATGAAACAAAACACAGGTCTCTGTTTTCCCAAAGTGGGTTCCTTGGAACACCTGTCTTACAAGATGTTCCATGAAGAGGGTTCCCTGATCAGCAGGCTTGGGAAACTTGCAGTCTGCGTGCCCCCGCGGTTCATGAAGCACATTAACTGTGTGAGGCTGTGAGTAAAGCTACGGAAAGGAATCTGATCAACTTGCTTTAACCCTTTGCTTCCCAGAGCTCTTTTCTGAGGGGTTGCCCCAGGAACGCTGTTGAAGACACGGCTTCAAGTGGTGTGCTAGTTGCTGACATGCCGCACCCCGCATCACCGTAATTCTGATGGTCCCCGACCCCGTCAGCCGTGAGGGTCTCAGCACACTTCCTGCCTCCCCACGGGCTGACCCCGGGGCAGGTTGCCGTGGGCCCCTGGGACCTGTCATGCGGCCGACCCGGCTGAAACTACCCTGCTAACCCAGCAGCCCCATGCCTGAGGCCAACCCTGCAGGCAGGGGAGGCTACAGAATTTTGGGTGCCCAGCGAGAAACAGGAAAGAACAGTTAAGACCGTCAAGAGGGCGAGAACCGTGTGTTAAAGTGGTCGTAGGGCCCGCGTGCCCGTCCACGAGGCCGACGTCTCTCAAGCAAGGTGGCAGGTCAGAGGGTCCTCTGGGGCCGGCACAGCCCGCTGAGGTGTCCCACCCCTGGGGAAGCCTCTGCAGAGGGAGGAAGGCCATTCCCCAAGCTCCGTGTGTGGTCACATCTTACCTTGCGTGCCGGGTGCGTGGACGAAGGCTGGGCCACCAGCAGGCGTACCACGGCGTCCCATCGCTCGGCGGTCTGGCGGTCCCACGCGGTCACGGTGAACGCCACCTGCTCGGAGGGGATCTGCAACTCCCGCGTGGCGAAGACCGTCCCATCTGCCTCTACTTTGAAGTCCACGCTGTTGGTCTCATACCGCATCCCCTTGGTCCCCAAACAGCTGCTGAAGGTGACTGCAAGTGGAAAGGGAGACAGGTCAGCACCAGCCAGGGGGGCGGGAGGGAGGCACAGGCATTCATGCAGTTGCTTTTCAGCCGCGGGTTCTCGGTCTCCAAAGGAGCAACATGGGGAAAATGATGATTAACTGAGTTTTCGACCTTCAGATATTGTGTTTTATCTCCGCTGCTCCGGGAATTAGCTATCGGCCTTCACAGAAGGACATAAAACAGCAAAGGGTGAGCTGCTCTGTCTCCCCACACCCACCTCCCCGTCTGTATCCCTGAGTGTGCGAGTGGCAAGGCGGGTGCGTCCTGCCTGAGAACGAGGCACTCGGCCGTCCCCCGTGGAGCCCCTGCAAACTTCGTGCCGCCAGCATGCTTGAATCCCCCAGGATCTGTTTCCACCCCGAGAAGGCCAACGGCGGGGAAGGAGCCGGGAAGGCGGTGTTCTGAGTGGGACTCAAATCTGCTGTGTTCTCTGGGGCACTTTATTACTCAGGGGCCCAACCTGACACCCGCAGACTAGGTCAGGGTGGGCTGGGCGGGACCTGGGGGCGGTGAGGGGCTTCAGGGACCGGGACACGGGGCGGGGGAGGCAGCGGGTTTCTGAGGCTGCGGCACACCGCTCTGCTCCACACGCAGGAATTAGGCACCGCATCGCCAGCCCCTCCTAAGGGCTCCATCGTCCCGCCACTTGTAACTGCTTGGCCGGGAACAGCACCTCAGGAGATGCGTGTTCACTGGGACCACGTCAGTGCGCTTTCTACACAAGTGCGTTTGCAGCTGTCACCAAGGCCACCCTAAACGAGGAGGCACCGGCAGCCGGCGTCACATTCCGCTGATAGGAACGATGGATAAAGTTACCTAGTATTTACGAAAGTGTGGGTATCTCAGCGGTTACGGTGGGAGGATGGCTTTTTTAAGCAATTTCACTGTCATAGCTTACATGATTTAATTACTATTTATTCCAGAAACTAAAAAAAAGCGCTTAGCTGTTACATTTGATAAAGTGTTTTTCCCCTGTGTTCACCTTTTATTGTTGCTTGCCTTGAAATAATAAATGTGTAAGTCCCCGCATCTCCCGTACTTCACCGCAGACGGCTCCCCACTACCAGCGCCTCCCTCTCGTGGGTTCTGTGTACAAATGTGTTCAAGCATGACAGTGACAGGCGTTTCTGCCCCGTCCGGCCCGAGAGGGCGGGAGTCGGCCCCCCAGGCGCACAGACCCGGTCCTTGGACGCTGAGGGCACGCGGGGCTCGGCGGGTCGTGGCTCCATGGAAATCCGCCCCGCGACCAGGGAATAATTGCATTTCCTTTCAAGTGACAAGGGAATCCCACAGTGGCGCTCGCCCCGACGGCAAGCAAATTAAAACCAGCAACAGACTGAGCGGATCAGTCATTCCCGACACCCAATCGTCACGGACAAAGATAAACACGACGGCTCGACGAATGTTGGGAGATGAGCCCCAAATACATAAGCCCTTCGTTGTCTATGTGCGAATTTCTAGTGACGCTGACGGCCTTGGACAACGGCGGCAGGGCTTGCATTTCATCAAGATTAAATGTCGACACCGTTGTTTTTAAAACAAAGTCACAGAGTTTGGGTGACATCCGAGGAAGCGTAGGTGTGGCCCCAGCGGGAAATGTGGAACCCTGTCCACAGGGACCCTTCCAATGACGCATGTCCCCGGGGGCGGGGAGACCCTCAAGGACACCAAAGATGGCACCATCAAAAGCCCTGTGACTGCAACCTGCACCCGTCAAGCCCGTGGGATAAAACCAGCGCTTCCCAGGGTGTTTACAAGATCTTCAGGGGCTTTAAAAGTCGATGTCTTTCCAGCCTGTCTGACGGGGACCGCCAGTCTCACCAGCACAGAGCTGCGGGTCTTGGGGAGGCCACCTCGTCCCCGGACCCTTATGGGTACATGGAGGAGCCTGGCCATAGCCGTTGGTCAGCGGGCTTGCTCTCTGGAAGGGGTCACCCCGACTAACACGATGGGAAGGAGCACTGGGCGCTGGGCCCTGCAGCCTGGACCCCGGCCACCCCGCCATGCAGGCCCGGGCAGCACATGGAGCTGCTGCCTGCACGTCTTAGAGTTCTAAAGCCAGCTCCATGTGGCCCAGAGAATCTACTTCTCCTGCCCACTTTAGGGCCAGGGTGCCACTGTGGGGCACCGTGTGCCCTCAAGCTCCCGTGCGGGCCCGGCCAGCACAGGGGTCTGAGCAGGGCCTCCATTCTCCGTGGGTCTCTAGCCTGGCTCGGGACAGGACTCGGGGCACCCAAGCTTCAGGACTAAGGTCCGTGTGATGGTGGGTGTGGTCAGGACCCTGTGGGTTTCTGGCAGGGTCGGCCCCTGCTCACGGGGAAGCAGCTGGACCCCAGGGCTGCACCAGCCCCTCTCACTGGCCCTCACAGAGCGCTACCCCACTCTGTCTGGAGTTCTCTCTTTCTGCTTCTTGCCTGTGTCCGTCTGGACTGCCAAGCGTGTGAGGGCAGGACTGCTGTCCTGGCTTCCAGCCGTGTCCCTGGGGCCGAAGGCAGTGCTGGCACATAGTTGCTATGAAAGGAGGTGAGGCCTCCCCACAACGCACCCCTGCCCCAGCCCCCCGGCACTCGGCCATGAGGGGATGGCTGGGGTCAGCCCAGAAATGCCCCATGCCACCCCGAGTGCACCCTCTCCCTCAGCTCTGGGGAGAACGGCGGGGTCTGCAGGAACCAGCGCGAGGCTGGAAGACACATCTGGTCCAGCTGAATGCAGGCGATCCCGGCGGGAAAGAGCCCCCAAGGCCGCTGCCGCCAGCATCCCAGGCCGCGAGGGTGAGCAACCCAATATTAACGTGTTCAATCAACACTTTCCTTGATGCATTTGTTTTTGATCTCATTTCTCCTTTAGTTTTCAGAAAAAAAATTAAAGTCCACAAGATTCTAGAAGGAACGTTTCCCTCAATGTTTCGGATGAGACCAGCAAACGCAGAAAGTCTCCTGCCCCGGTCAAGTCCGGGCTGTGCATCTATCTTGCCTGGACCCAGGGCTCTCCGGGCGGTGGTCGCCTCCCAGGCACCGGGGCTTCACTAGGCACAGCTGGCCCGCGGCGTCCCCGGTCTGCGGATGAGGAAACTGAGTCCCGGGGACACTCTGCACTTTCTGGAGGCTGGCAAGAGCCCGGGGCGGGTGCTGCAGGTTCCTCGACATCACGCCGAGCTGGCAGGGGGACTCTCCTCTCTATTTTTAAAAGATTTTATTGATTTACTTTAGAAAGAGAAAGAGAGAGAGCACGAGTGGGAGGGGCACAGGGAGAGGAGAAGAACCCCTAGCAGACTCCACGCTGGGGGTGGGGCCCGACGCGGGGCTCAATCGCAGGACCCTGAGATCACGACCTGAGCTGAAACCGTGAGTCGGATGCTCAACCCACTGAGCCACCCAGACGCCCCCAGGGAGACTCTCCCACGCCCAGCTCTGTGCGCATCTCGGTCCTCGAGAGGGAACTCTGTGCCGCTGTTTGGAGACACTGGCCCTGGGCGGTACCCGCGCCTGGACACCGAGGCCGCAACGCCCCAGGACCCCGGCAGGCCGTCAGCAGCCCCAGCCCCACCGCGAGGGGAACGTCACTCTGTGGGGGAGGGCTCCCTTGGGGAAAGCCCCCCCCCCCGGCCCCCCTGAAGGAGGCCTGCCCGGGAGCTGCCTCCCTGTCCTGGGCCCCGACGCGGGATCGCAGTGCTCCTGCTGCACGCGGCTCTTGGCGGCTGCTAATTACTTCCATTAGTTTTAAACAAACTTGACAAGAGACAGGAGTCCTGAGAGACATGAAATCCAATCACTTAAGTACACACCGGCACAGCCCGCTGCCTCCGTTCCCTCGGTGGCGGCCGGGGAGCGGCCCCTGTCGGCAGGACTCGTGCCATCTGCCCGCCGAGGATCGGCCCTGGGAGGGTGGGGAGGTGAGCATCTGGCCGCACCCGGGTGCTGCCAACACCGGCGATCGCCGACGCCACCACGGCATCCTGGCCCGCGTGTGCCGTGGGGCAGGGTGCGCTGCAGGCACGCTCACACTGGCCCAGCCCCTTTGGGGTACAGCTTGAACCCAGGTCTGTGTTTGACAAGCAGAGGCCTCTCTGAGCGTCTGTGTCTGTCCCTGCTGTGGCCAGGACGACCCTTGCCCGGCACGGGATAGATGGGTAAAAGACTGCTTGTCTTACACTGTGGACAGGATGCATGTTACCTTTTTGACTGAGGAGGAGATAGGCCCAGGGGAGCAAAGACTCTTGGCCAAGGTCACGCAGGGTCATTCACTCCACAAACATCTGGGGTCCTCCTGCTGCCTGTCACTGGGGTCTACCTGTGAATAACAGAACTGCGGCTTGTCTGGGAGGTGAATGGAAAGCAACAATTTGGCTGGTTGAGCCATACAGGCTTCTGTGGGGTCACCAAGGGGGAGCCCGGACCAGGCTGGAGGTCCCCAGGGGGGGGGTTGGGAGCTCTGCAGTGGGGTCAGTCAGCACTCGGGATTCTGACCCTGTAGGATCCTGCCTCTGCACCCTGGTGATCTTGCTCCCCCTCCCCAGCCCCGGGGTGTGGGAGCAGCAGCTCTTGGAGTCTGGCTGTGGACCCTGGGCAGGCCCTGGACAGCACGAATTTGATTTTCCAGCCCATGTTCTGTTCCAGGAAGACGCCCAGAGAAGAAGGTAAGCTACTCCGTTCACTGCCCGCCAGTGTCCACCCTGCTCCTGAAATGTGTGCAAACACCGTGTCTGCGCCAGCTCTGAAGGCTACTCAGGACGCACCGTGAAACACGAGTGCCCGGGAGCGCCCTGGCTGGACACCGGGGAAGGCTGAGCACCAGAACATGCAAGGATTTCAGGATTTCACTTCTGCGGCCGACTCCCGACTCCCCCCGCCCCTCACCATGAGGTCCGTAAAGCCAAGTGGAGTCCGGTTGGCATTCTGGGCTTGTCGCCCTCCGGCAGGGATGCTGCTGGTGCAGATAAGGGGCAAGGATGCTCACGGACGCAGGTCTCCTCTGAGCGGTATACGTGTGAGCCTCTGCCATCCGGGCATCCTGGCTGACACCCACTCAGGGGACCTATTGAGTGTTTGGAATTTCCATGGCCTCCCCTGCCCCAGAGTGACCCCCTGTCTGCTCCACCTCCCAGCACCCACGGGGATTCTGCTCCCCCATGAGGGGGCCCTGCCCTGTGATAAAGGTGACTGCACGTGCAGAGCCCAGGTGAGTGGCCTCACTCACTCCCATCTACAGATGGATTCGCTTATGCATACAACAGTCAACAAAAGCCAAACACAGTCACTGCCAGAGACAGGTTAGAGTATGGGGTGGGTCAGAAATTAACCAAGTTGTTACGTCAGAAAGGTAACGCTCCCAAGGGAGGCACGCCGGTGGAGAAGGAGCCAGGTTCTGTGAGAGCCCAACCCCGAGTTGGCGGGGCAGAGAGTGCTTCCCCTAAGACCCGAGGGATGAGGGTGCTCCTCTGAGGCTTGGGCAGGCCACAGGAACAGCATGTGCAAAGGTCCTGTGGCAGAGGCATTTCAGGGTCTGGAGGACCGAGAACAAGTGTGACTGCAGCAGGGACTGCAGGGTGACCAGAAGGTAAACAAGGAGGCAGAGACCCGCCACACGCTCCGAAGGACAGGCTGAGGGAGGGGCGTCTCCGAGTCCGCTGACCTGGACACCCACCCTCAGTAATCCACACCTGCAGGGAGCTCTCCTCCAGGGGGAAGGGCCGCCTGGCACTCAGCGGCCTCTGGAACTGTGGGAGGGTCTTGAATGGATGTGACACCCCTTTTTGGGGCCAATGTTAAGAGAAGGTCATAACCTTTCCTGGCCATAGGAATAGCCCACCGCTGTGACTTCAGAAGCACGCCCTCAAAATCGAGCTACAGAGTGGATCACAGGACCCTGAGCTCCGGCACCTGCTGCAGACCCGTCTGCGGGGGACGCAGAACTTGAAGAGCCAGGAGCAGAAGGAGTGAAGGAAGAGGAATGGGGCAAGGGATGTGGGCAAGCGTCCCTCCAGCAGGGATGCACGCACCGGGGCCTGGGCAGGGCGGCATCCAGGGAAATGGGAAATGAGGTCGTCTCCAGGAACCTTAGCACCCACCCACCCTGGTCCTGGTGTCCCCGAGGGGGCCTCTCATGGGTCATCCGTCCAGCTTGGCTGCAGCCCCTGATGGCATCTCCCTAACTGCCCTGCTGCCTATGAGGCCACCTGGTGACCGTCCCCGCTGCCCGAGCCCATGGGGGGCTGCTGCCAGCAGAGCCGGAGGCAGACTGGTGGTGCCTGGGGGAGGAGGAGGGGAGCGGCCGCTGACGGGAACGGGGTCTCCTGCGGGGTGGACTACATGGGAGCGATGACCACTCAAGATCATGAACATACTGACCGCCCCCGAACTGTTCACTTTGAAATGGGGAAATTACGGTATGTGAATTCTATGTCCCTAAAAACCAGTTTCTGGGGCTCCCTGAGTCCCCAGTTCCTGGCTGAGGGGAAGGACCTCCCTGGAAGGGCCTATTCTTCCCCCCTGGAGGCCTCAGGACCAGCCCTCGCCCCCGGTCCTCTCCCTCCCTGGCTCTGTCTCTCACCTTTCCTGTCCCATGCACAGACCAGAGAGCTCACGGGGGGCGGGGGGCATGGGGACAGATGCACTGACATTGCGGAGAAAGATGCCTGATGTCACAGCTGCATACAAAGTGCAGAAACCCGGGGTCCTAAGTGAGGGGCAGGGAGGGCACACGGGTGTTCAGGGACGCTTCGCGAAGGAGGCTATGTCTGAGTTCGAATTCTAGAAGTTACATGCATGGTTGCCAAAGATCTGAGTGAGCCAGGTATGTCCGTGTGCGGGACACCTGCACGGCGCCCAGGGAGCGACATGGCTTCAGGAGTTTCCAGAATTTCCCAGGAGTGTCCCGAACCCACAGAATGCCAGGACTAGAAGGCACTACAAAAATGAACTGCCCCAGCCGCCGGCTGTTGAGAAGTGACCCGAACTCGCTGGAAGACCATTAATTAAGTTCTGGAATGCATTCATTGATTTGAGTCATTCCACAAGCCCTTGCTGACCCCCCGCAACACGCCAGCCTTCTCCCTATGGGCCCCGAGCACTTTTAATATTTTGTGAATTGATGCCCCAAATGCAAGCCATGGCGCTATTACGTTTCTCTTAGAATTTCGTGCACTCATAGAATTTGTAGCTGGTGCAAATGTCACGTGTGAAACTGTCCTTCCCAAGTGCTGGGATCTGTGGCTTGGGCTCCAGGCTCTGGGCTCCGGCCAGTTCTGAAGTCTGAAGACTGTGATGATTTGATGCTCACTGCATATCGTTTCTTTCGTTTTTGCCAGGACGGAGCGAGATCTTGCATAAAACTCATCCCCTCCTCCGCCCTGGCCTCGCTGGCTCATCGCAGGCTCATCGCGGGCTCACGGCGGGCGTGTACAGCCATGCTCAACCTCAGCGTATGCTGGAGACGCTCGCCCACGAGAGGAAGCTCTGTGGCCCCTCATGGAGATGCTCGATGTTTAACCCTTTACCCTCATCACTTTTAATTGCTCGCTGGGCGAGAAGGGGGAGGTGGGTGCTGGCGTGCCGGGAACGGTAAGCGAGGGGCTCGCGGACGTGCTTTCTCACCGGCGGGAGCCTGCCTGACATTTACAGGGGCAGGAGGCTGTGTCTCCCACTGGAAATTGCATGGTGGTTATGAAACCTGCCTTTTTATTATTTTTCTTGTTAGGTGAACTGAGAAAGAGCAAATGAGCCAGAGGTGAGCTTGTAGTGGGACTGTGCTGAGGATAATTCACCCAACGGAGTGTGCCTCCTTCCTTCCTTCCTTCCTTCCTTCCTTCCTTCCTTCCTTCCTTCCTTCCTTCCTTCCTCTACCCTTCCTTCTTTCCGTTCTTCCCTCCGTCCACCCATCCATCCACCCGCCCATCCTTCCCTCCCTCCATACTCCTCTATCCATCCTACACTCACTGCACCTCCATGGTCCAGGCACCATTCAGGTGCTGGGGAGCCCGTGGGGGTCGGGGCAGCCCTGGGCAGCAGGAACTTGGAAAGGAGGGCATGAGCAGGGGCGTGGAGGGGGCCACTCTGTGCCGAGTGCCCCCAGGGACGACTCTTCTCCCACTGATTCTCCACAGTAAGGCCCTCTCTGCAGGGACCTGTGCCTCAGGGACATGAGCCCGAGGCTGTAGCTGAAGTCTCATCGAGGACGACCAAGTGGCCACCATGGGCTCCACTTGGACAGCTTTCAGCTCTTCTTCCAATTTAAAGCTCTGCCCCCCAGGTGCAGTGGAGAGGACAGCGGCTGGATGTCCAGGGCTGCTCTCATGTCTCTGCCTCACTCCTGACAGCCTATCTCCTCCCTGTGGCCGAATGCTCCAAGCACCAGGCTTTGCCTGGAGCACCCTTCACCACCATGTGCACTTCCTCCGAGGAGCCTTCCAGGATTCATCTCAGCTGCTGACCCTCTCTCGCAGAGCTTATTCACTCCAGTGGCTTCCCGGGGGCGGGGGCAGAGCGCTGGGCGGCAGTCTGCCCCCTTCACCTCGGACATCTTTAGAGTTGCTGGGGCACGGTGATAATAGAAAGCAGACCGATGTTTGGTGGGTTTTATTAACGTGGGCCAGGCATGTAGGTGGTGCTCGAGTGGGGCCCCCTCAGGAGGGGCTTGTTCGCAGGCCTCCCGTCTGCTGCTCCAAATGTACAGGGGCCTCCCGGGAACCTCAGGCGATCGGGGCCTCTGCGTGTCCTTCCAGGCTGTTCTCTGGCCTGTCTGTTTAAACACAGACATGCTGTTACACCCGCCTCTTTTTCCACGTGGTCTCCCGTGGGACCTCTGCCCACGGGCACAGTGCACAGCAGAACCAGCATTCCTGTTTGTGGGGTTCAGAGAAGGCCAGGCCATGGGAACTGAGCACCCAGCACTGACGACTCGGGAAGGTTCTGCCCCCCCAGGCTGGTGTCCCCGGAGCAGTCGGCCTGTGCGTGACCACCTGCAGACGTGCCGGGACCTTGCGAAGGTGCCTCTGGGGCCAGGACGAGGCCCTGGGACGCGTGGCTGGTCGCATCATTCTGCTCGGCGCACATTCCCGAAGCAGCCATATGTTTACAAACCTTGGGAAAGTGTCCTTTCCAGGAGCGTGCGGTGAACCCGCTGGCCCTCCCCAGAGCAGGCCGCCTCGTGCCAAGCCGCACACTGTGCAAGTGAGGAAAGGGGTAGACAGGCCCGCCGTGTGGACGGCTGGCGCACATCACCCAGGAGCATGCGCCCCGGACGGGGACGCAGGAGCTAGGTGTTCACGCCCCAGACCGTGCTCCTCACTCGTGCTGCAGACGCCCCAGTGCCGGGGTCCGCGGCTGCCCGCCATGAGCACCACGGCAGCCTGCCCCGCTGACCGAATGACCACAAGACGAACGCTGTTGGGGCCTTTTAAACTTTAAACTCATGTGTGTTCAAACCAAAGGTGACCCTTCCTCCCCAGCCTGAGGATGCCCTGGCCCTTGGCCGCCAGAGTTCCCAGCCCCCACTTAGGTCACACGCGGCCCCTCTGCCTGTTGTCCCTGTCGGAACCGCCCCACGCCTGGCTCTGTTTGTAAGGTTCTGACAGGAACTGTAGCCTCCTCTGCAAACCTCAGACCACAGACCCCCCCTGCCCAGTCCCTCGTCTCCACACCAGCCGTGGCGGCGACACACAGCTCGCTAACTCATTCTAAATTGGGTCGGTGCGCTCTTCGTGTCTGAGCATGAATAATAGCACCAAGTTTGCCCTGTGCACACGGCGTGCACGCGCATCTGCCTGCCCGCGGCACCCCACTGTCTCCAGCTCCCTAGGAGAGGGGGTCCTGCGTGGTGCAAGGATCTCCGCCATCGGCCATGCAGGCCGCCCGGCTTGTCCCTGCTCCTTGTGGCCCACGGCTCAGCCACCCAGGCCTGCTTCTCCCCACGACGTACAGCACTGGCTTGCCTCCACACTGTGCAGGGGATGTCTCTCCTGCCCAGCACTGGCCACCCTTCCAGCGCCCGTCCCTGCAGCTTGTTGGATGCTGTCCTTTATGTCCCCAAGGCTGCTACCCTGCTTGCTTCATCGTGGCTCCAGCCACTGCCGCCTGCCTGCAAGCTCGGGCCTCACTGCGACCTCCAGCTCCTACACCCCAGCCGGTAGGTGCTGGGGAGATGTGGGCGGGAGAAATGCACGTGTTCCGTTTCCCCTAGCTTCAAAGGTGAGTATTCGGTGAACTGAGGAGCCAGGAGAAGGCACGGGGGAAACTCAGACGCCGACCGCTAAGTGGACAAAGCCCACTGAACAGGCCGTACGCTGGGGGACCCCAACACTATGACATTCTGGAAAAGGCACAGCTAAGGAGACAGAAGACCAGTGCTTGCCAGGGGCCAGGGAGTCACGGGTGGGGCGTGAAGGACTCACAGGGCAGCGAGACTGCTCTGTGTGATGCTGTAACGGGGGGTTCGGGTCATTATGCATTTGTCCAAACCCATGGAAAATGCACCATCAGGAGTGACTCTAATACCAACCACGGGCTTCAGTTAATGATCTTCTATCCACATGGCCTCATCGGCCGTAAAAGCATCCCACAGCAGTGCAAGGTGCGGACGGGAGCGCAAACCGTGCGGGGGCGGGGCGTGCACGGAGCTCACTGCACGTCCTGCACTTTCTGCTCTATTTTCCCATAAACCTAAAATTGCCTTAAAAAAAGCCTATTAAATGGATATTCACTATCCGTTCGACATTCCTTCTCCAGAGAAAACACGCAGTCTCAGAAATGTTAAAAATCCCATCTGAAAGCAAAACATTGAAACCTCTCTCATGTCGTTTCATTTACGGCAGGAAGCATAAAACCCGTTCTCCCTCTGGGCTTCTTCCTAACGAATCGAACGCCATGCTCGAACCATCGCGGTCTTCATCTCTCTAAGGACGCAAGAAAAATCAGCCGAGGTGGCAACAAACGTGTGCCCTCGTCTGACTGACCCGTATGTTCCAGCGTGCCCCCACGCCCCACTATTGCCCCGATAAGACTCTTGGCGACCTTACTTAGTATTTACAGCGCTGCGTGGAAACTAGAGGCACTGCCGGGAGGAGCGGCGTCTCCGTGATTCCAGCCGCGTGTGTGTGCGGCCCCCGCAGGGGGACCGGGGGCGCGAGGCAGGTCTGGGGATGGTTCCGGGCTCCCGCACGGAGTGTGAGTTCTCTAGGTTCTGGTACGAATTAACAGTCCTTTGTTGGAGAAAACAAGGCGCAGGCGCATTGGAGACGCAGAAGTGGGTGTGGGGGAAAAGATTCAGGATCCAAGGAGGGCTGTTTACGGCACGGTTCTTTCCCGGGGCGGCCGTTAAAACCACCGTCTGAGCTCTTCATCAGTGAACCCCAGAGATGCCCCATCAGAACGGAATGTGGAGACTCTTAACTGGGTGACATCTCCAATGAAACCCGCCCTCCCACACTCACAGGGGCGCGAGCAGGACCCCGTTAAAACACACCACAAGCCGCCCCTGGAGGACGCCGTCCCTCATGGCCTTGACTGCTGGTTGTTCCCACGCTAGAAAGGAGGGCTGGGGAGGGACGTGGAGACCAGGGCACCGGCTCCTCCCAGGGTCTCTGGAGGAAGTGAGGGCCATTTGGTCCAAATCTCCACATGCGGGCATGTGGGGGTCGTCCTAATGGCCACAGATGTTGGGGGTGCGCTCCAGGAAATGGGGTTCCCTGAGGATCCTGGAGGGACAGACGTCCCTGTCTGGACCCCTGCCTTCTCATCCAAGGTTCTGAGAGTCCATCTGATTCTTTGGAGAAATAGAGGTGATTTTTTGGACTATAAAGAAAAGAAAGGTATGTTTTTATTGAATATCTGAAACTAACATTTCATGAACTATCATGAATGAACATTTTGTGAATTTTCTTTCTTTCATTCATTCATTCTTGACTCGCTTGTCCACTCAGGTGTCGCCAGGCACCAGGAGCACATTCCCTTGCTGAACCCTCACAAACCCTGTGATTTCCATTTTCCAGAAGAGCAAGCTGAAGAAACAGAGAGGTTCACTGACTGCTCCCCACCAAGGTCCCCGGGCAGCGAGTGGAAGAGTTGGTGTGGACGGGGGCTCCTGACTTTGTTGCTTCCTGACCCCCAGGCCTGTGCAACCAGGAGAGCCCCCTTCCCTCTGTTCTGGAGCTGACTGTGGTTGTCCCTGAGTGACAGAACCAGGCAGAGGAAGGGCTACCTGGTTTCCCAGGCTATAAAATATTCTATTCTATTCCTCTTCCACTATCTTGCTATGGCAGGCTTCATGTGTGAAAACCACACACAGGTGTTTATTCACAAACAAATGATGGACCGCGCGCCCCACAATGGACAGCCCAGTCCCCCTGCCCCACGATGGATGGCTCGCCCCTCCCTGCAATGGACGGCTCGCCCCCAATCATGACGGCTCTCCCTACCCTGATGATGGATGGCTCTCCCCCTGATGCTGGATGCCTTGCCCCGATAATGGATGGCTCACCACTGATGATGGATGTCCTGCCCCCAACGATGGACGGCTCTCCTCCTGATGCTGGACGGCTCACCCTCCATGGTGGACAGCTTGCTCCTGATGATGGACAGACCGCCACCGCCGCCCACCCCCCCCGACGACGGATGGCTCGCCCCTGACGGTGGATGGCTCTCCCCTCCTGACGACAGACGGCTCATCCCCCCACCCCACGATGGACGGCTCGCCCCGACGCTGGGAACGGGCAGTGGGCCCCACCCATAAGGTGGCTGCGGGAATGAGGAGGGTCTCTTGTTTCACTAGCACGCCTTGAACAGGGCCCTGTGTCCGGGCTCGACCCACACGGCGAGTGCCGCACACGGGAGGGGAGCTGAAGGACGGTGCTGGAGCTGACAGCCAGGGCTCAGGGGAGCCAGGCCTGGGGTGCCCTTCACAGCCCAGGAAATAGGACCGGCTATTTTTAGAACCACCAGCCTCCCTCCCATCAGCGTCTTCACGTCAGGACCGAGCTAATGAAATCGTTCGTAATTAAGGCCCAGGTGGAGCGATGGCTCTCTTTCCTGTCCCCAGAGGCCACCTCCCCGCTCCTCGCCTCCCCGCCATGTCCTCTGTGCAGGGGCGGGAGGAGCAATTCCCGCGGGCCTCCAGACCTGCTTATGGGTTTACTCCGTTTCACCAAAAGGACAGCTTGGGGCTGTTTTTAGAAGTGTCCCTGCTCTGGCTGACCCAACTATTCTCAGTTTCTTCTCACAGCTCCCACCGAGCTGTTCCAGATGCCGGGGCAGGACGTGGTATTCGAGGCCCTGGGAAGGTTTGGGACGGTGTCCCCACTGATTCCAGAAGGGCTGGAATCCAGAGGGAGCCCTGGCTCTGAGTGTGGGATCGACGTCCTGCCGCGCTCCTCCCCGCCCTGGACCCTGGGAAGGCCTGTGGCCACCGCAGCCTCATGTGGACTCAGCATCTGGCAGATGAATGAGCAGAGCCACGGGCTATGTCCGTCTGTCTGACATGTCCTTCCACGTACTGACTGGCCTGGCTCGCCCTCTCATGCTGCCTCCTTGGGGAGCCTCTGTTCTCCAAAGTGGGGAGACAGAGTGGCAAAGCCAGTGCCCCGTTGTCACGGTGCTGCCCTTCTAGTGTGGGGCACAGAAAACGGGGATGTTGCGGGATGGCTTTGGGGCATAGGAGCTCCAGAGAGGAACAAGGCAGACAGGGCGCGGCGGGGCCAGGAGGTCAGGAAGGCAGACTCCTGGCTGTGAGCAAAGGGGACAGGGCAGGGGACACACACGTGGACACATGTGCATGCATGTGCACCTGGGAGCGGTGTGTTCACACGTGTGTGCGTGTGCTCTCTGGCAGCCCCGGGTGGCCTGTGCAGACTGGGCCCCTCCTGAGCTGGGTGGCTGCAGGGGCAGATGGTACAGACGGGAACACGGCTCCCCTCACTAACACGTCTACACCCCAGAGGTGCTAGAGAACATCTTCTGGGCTCCACAACACCGAACCAGCAACCATGTACGCTAAAAACACGCAAATAAACAAAATATGCTTTGCCCTTTGCCCTGGACTGCAGATGGCCATTGGAGGAGGGACATCTAGAAGTGCAGGGTTCAAAATGGAACCCTCCAGATTTAGGCCACCAAAGTGGACGACGTCTGACCACACATAGTCCTCATGGCGTGGGATGAGCCCACTTGCTGCTCAGACGGGAGGGACACCGGATGTTGGTGTCGGGGCTGACGGTGGGGTGCAGGTGGGCAAGTACCTCCGGATTTCGCAGGAGGGCGTGGCACCCCGGGAGCTGGAAGCCTGGGGACTTCTCCCCATGGCTCTGAGCTCACAAATTCTGAAGTCTTCGGGGCTCTGAGTGGGAGCCTTGAGTGGAGTCTGGGCAGGACGTGAGGGTCTGAGCTCAGCTGCTTCAACAGTAGTGACCTCCCAGCCACAGGCCAGCCGCCAGTGCCCATGAGCAAGGGTGCGCACACTTGTCACGCTGGGAGGGGGACTCACTCTGCGGGCGCAGGGGACAGCTGGACATGGTGCAGCGTCAGGATGGTCAGAGCTCCGTGCCCGTCCTCCTGGCGCCGGCAGCCCCACTCGCCAGGTACAACCTCAGCTTCGGTTTGCTGAGGCTGAACGTAAACATGACCCCGAACTCGACCAGCCTCCTCCTTTTGTAAATACGCCCGGGCCGCCTGCCAGCCATTTTTCTAAAGTAAATAAAAAGGAACCCGTGAAATGCAAACACTCGTCTTCCTTCTCTCAATCACTCCGATGCCCGGACCTCTGTCTCTGGGTCTCACATCATCACACCTTTGGGTCATACTGGCTTTGAGATATCCAGGGACCCCCCTTGAGATGAGCAGACCCTCGGGGGGGGGGGCGGCGTGTGAACCAAGGGTGGAAGCTTCTGGTGTCTGCCCTCAGGCCCCTGCTTTCCAAGGGGGCTGGGCCGGCCTTCGGCAAAGCGCTCAGGAGACTCACGGGGCAGGGGAGGGAGCCGATGCCGTTCAACGGGCACACAGACACATGTAAAATGGTAGTCTGTTGGGGGCTTCGTGGTGCAAGGTGCTAGGAGAGCCACAGGAGGGGCCCAAGGAGGGGTCTCCACGGAGGAGGAGCCTGGACAGGAGAGCAGGAGCCAGTCCGAGCTCACTAGGATACCCTTGGACGAGGAGGACAGTCCCCTAGAGGCCGAGGGCCCACCTTGCCCTGGGCCCACCTGGGGCTGCACAGGCTGTGGGGGTGTCATGAACAGTTCTTCAGAAACAATGGGGCCACAGACGGTGTCCTCTGAGCTCCTTCCAGGACGGGCCTCTGACCACATGGTGGGCTCTGTGAGTGACTGGGACTTGGGGACACATTTACTGGACTCATGACTAGCAACGCTCAGTGCTGAGGGGTGAATTCTCCCCCAACACAGAAAAAAAACCCCACGATTCCTCTTTTTAATGGTCTTTGGGCAGCATCCTCGTCCCCTCTTCCTCAGTCAAAGGCCACCGCCGGGAAGCAAAGGCCTCGGACATCTGTCGGGCAGGTCCTGGTCCAAACCCTGTTTCTAGAGAGCCTGAAGGAAGTGGTCACACGTCCCCCCACCCCGTTTTTAAAAAATTTTTCTTTAATGTGATCTCTACCCTCGATGTGGGGCTGGGACTCACGACCCTGAGATCAAGAGTCACATGTTGCACCGATGGAGCCAGCCAGGTGCCTGGCCACACATTCTTTACGCGTCACATCCTTGTTGAATGCAGGTCCAAGCTAGTGGGGGCGGGGCAAGGACATGGTTTCACGTCCGTGACAGTGGTCTCTCTGTGCCCCTTTGGGACATTTCCAGTGCAGGTGAGAGCAGTGGGGGGTCTGGGAAGTCCTGCGAGGCCCAGGAGACCTGTATCACTTACACGGAGTGTTGGTAATTCAGGGTGTATAGTCAGCATGAGGCCCGGTTCAGCTGAAGTAACAACCAGCTTCCAAACCTCGTGATGTGTGGCCGTGGGCCAGCTGGAAGGCTCCGCACAAGGGAACCCTCACTGGCCATTCGGCCCCTCCTGGGATGGACAAACCTTCCTCTGCTCCCGTCGTACCCGCCAAAGCAAATCCCGCGGCCAGGCCTCACGGCAAAGTTGTGAGGAAGTGAGGCCCTGCCACGTGTCCCGAGGATAGAAGAGTGACTCCGTGTCTCTGATATTTAACGTGGACGCAGCGAGGTTCACAACGGCTGCTCCCGTGACCATCAGTGCTGCTTGGCGTTCCCGCCACAACGTGTAGAGACATTATTACTCTTCCCAAGTATGATGTCTTTACAACAAATACAGTGGAGCTTAGGAAGATTCATGCCCAAAGCAAGTCCTGCAGCTAAAGAAACAATTTTAGCGGCTGCCTCCAAAATCGCCTGCCATTTCATCCGAGTGGGGCACCCCTGCCTGTGTGTGGCCCTGCAAAGGCTCTCCGAGTTTGCTCCGGGTTGTTCTTTCCCCCACATTAACTGTAGGATTCCCGAAGGCGTGGGCCGTGGTGCCTCTGCTTTCTATCCTTGAGCAGAAGAGTGACCCACACTGCCCCACGCCCCACTGCTCGGCCGTGAATTCCCCCCTCACCCCCGGGGGACAGAGTCTGATGCCGGGCCGGGTCCCGCAGAGTTGTCTCCGCGGGTTCCCGCCCGTCTCAGCTACACTCGCTGATTCTGCTTTGGCAGGAACAAGAGCCAGTTAACCAAGCCATTTTGGAGGCAATGGATCCTGGCCTCACACGGCCCTTGACCCGATCCCCAGACCTCCCGAGGTCCCCTTACAGAGAAACACAGCAGTTGAAGACCCTGCCCCAGGGAGCCCCATGGGGAGCATCATGCAAATGAAATGTTTATCCCAAGGTAATTATCCCTTGTACCAGTTCCACATGAAATCTTGATAAAGAATTGTTTTTTTAATATAGCGGTGAGGAAGCTTAGCCAGATGCATAAAAATTATATGACATTTTACTCCTGAGTGTAAATTAAAATTTGCAGAAAGGTCGATGAAGCAGGAGTGATTTTTTTCAGATGATTTAGACATGAGAACTGAGGAGGCTGGGGGTAGGGGGAGAAGCCAGCATCACCCACGCCCGCTCGAGCGTTAGCCCTGGAGAGGGCTGCCTGCCCACCTGGCCCACACTCAGTCTGTGCCCCAGGGGCCTTGCCCCCGCTGGCTACACATTCCAAGATGCTGAAATGTTCCAGGACCTTCCCTGGAAAGAAAAGACATCTGTTCGAGAAGGCAGCTTGGGCCCAGACTAGCTGCTGAGAGAAGAGAGATTTGTGCAGGAGGCCCCAGGCTGTCTCACAGAGCCCCTACTACGTGATCAGCACCTACTATGTGTACCAAGGTGCAAAAGCACGCGGGCTGCCACCTTGCCAAGAGCTAAGGCCTAGGAGCCAGCAGGGTGAGCTGTGTGGCCTTGGAGAGCCTGCAAACGTCTCTGAGCATCTTATCGACCCAGCACAACCACCCCAAAACCACGCGGACTGAGCCCGTGGACCACGGTCAGATTTCCGGACCCACTGCCAGCAGGGAGTTGCCAAGCTAGCGGTTGCTCTCTCAGATCAGGCTCTGTCTCCAAGGGTGTTTGAGGGAATTCAAGGAGATACCGTGGGAGAAGCAGCCCAGCCCAAAGCCTCGCATTCGGGGGCGTGTGGGATGGGCGCACCGCGGAGCCCGGAGGCAGTGGGAAGCAGAGGTCTGCAGCATCCTCCTGCCTCCAGGGACCGCCCTGGCTGGAGTGGAAAGAACACACCCACGTTCACAATAACAAGATGCAAAGTGGCCACGGGGACGATTAAACTCTGCAAGAGAGCACAGTGCCGTGTCTTATCACCTTCCTTCCTCTTAACCAAAGCAAGGTGCTTCCCCACCAGCCAACAGTCAGGGCTGCAAACTGTAACTTAATTTACAAAACAATTGTGAGTGAAACACCAGCTCCCAAGAATTATCCATTCTTCAGAGGGAAAGAACAAAGGCGGCCACGGAAAGCTACAGGCCCCTCTTGTCTGACGGCATTAACACCGTGTTCACGCACTTCGGGGACGAGAATGCCCACTCCCTCGCACCTGCCCAGTGTCTCTCTTCTGGGGGACAGCAGAGGGCGGCTCTCCACACAGCTCTGTGCGCATTCCGCATTCACAGCTCCCAAGGGTTTGTGATGTAAAGCGGCAGTTACACCGAGGAACAAGATAAAGACTCGGAGAGATTATCTCTCTGGGTCGGGAGGGAAGGAAGCGACGGAAGGTTAATGCTTGGTGAAATATTTCCACAGTTTTGTCACGTAGCCATTTCGCAATATCCCTAATGCTTTTGCACATTACATGCTCTTCCAGGGGAAAAACAGCTTGTGTTTCTGAGAGCAGGGAATAAAAACCTAAGAGGGCTCCGCGACTGCCGTGTACCTTGGAGGGCCCTGCGGCCGGGCTACCCGGCTTGGAGCGTTCTCATACATCCAGGCACGACAGGGCGGGCTGTGTTTGTAATGAACAAAAACTGCCAAGACTTAAAAAAAAAAAACAAAAAAAACCCTCTGATTAGAACCCATTGACACTCATAATAATATATTGCTTTCAAATGCAAAGCCATTTGGCTGCAGGTAATGTTAAGAAGTTGGACGCAGTTTCAGTCACCCGCTTCTGCCAGCACTCTCCATCAGTCCCACCGTGGCAGGGATGGCCCTCTTCACACCAGGTCCCACCAACTTAAAGCCACTCCTGGCTGCTGAGTGCCGTGTTTGTGTGGTTCAGGGCGGCCAGGGGCCCCGCGAGTCCCCGGGGCGGCCGTCGCTTCACCTGCTAACCACTGCCCTGGCAAAGGCGGTGTCAAAGCGAGGACAAAGAGTCCGTCTTCGACCTAACACGGTGAGTCACAAAGTCTGAGACTGAGTTGCTGCTAGAAGCCCCAGCATTCACGGGGCAACGTCCTCCAAGGCCAGAGCGCATGTCAGCGTGCAGGGGCAGCAGGAGGCCGCACGCAGGTGGAGGGGCTTCACGGCAGCTGAGGGCACAGTGCTTGGCACTGCCGCTCTTTGCACGAATGCAGATGTTCCGCTAGGGTCCTCGGGTATCTGGCCGTGCCAGGGCGGGCAGTGTGGTGGTGCTTCTGCTGTGACTGGCTGGGATGGGGCATAGCATAGCACAGGCCAGGATCTGGGGCGAGGCAGCCTGGGCGCCACTCTCAACACGGGGTCTGGGGGGAATGGAGATGCTCGTCTTGCTACACCTGGTGTGACCCAAGTTGTGTCCTCCGGCACCCAGAGGGGCCCTGTTTCTGTGACCCTGCCTTGTAGGAAAGAACAAGGACAAGAATGTGGCTTGGTCTCAGGGACGGGGGAAGGTGCAGGTTGGTGTCTCCCCAGGAGCCTGGCAGCATCAGCTCCTCCCCCTTGTGTTCCCAGAGAGGGCAGCAGGACCTCATGAGTCTTCACCACCCTCTGCTCAGGGCAGGACACACTTTCCTTCTCTGCGGCACGTCAGTGGTCCCAGTTCAGCAAACCCCGCAAACCGGGCAGGAGAGGCAGGTCTGTGCTGAGCACATTCAGAAACGTCGTGTGTGTGTGTGTGCACGCACGCGTGCGAATTCTGTGCATTTGCCCAGAGAGCGTAAAGACGGGGCTCTTCTGAAACGTCAGGGTGAGGAAAGGGGTCCAGGGCTGGCTTGGAGGAAAACAACTCTGTTCACCTGACCCTGGCTGCACAGAAGCTTCTGGAGCCTCTCTTGGCCTTAATTGCCCAGTCTCAAGTCCCAGGGCGTCCCTGGTGAGTCAGGGACGGTTCGGCTACTTGTTTCCATTAGTTCATTAACATTAAAAAAATATGACTTCCTACCCATTCAAGAAGGAACTCTGGCCACTACGGAGAGGCTCACTCTGTCGGCGGCCTGGGGACAGGTGCCCTGGGCCCTGGCGCCCAGCACAGCCGGACCTGAGGAGAACTTCAGCTGCACCCTCCCCTGCGTTTGCTGCCCCGCCCCCGCTCAGACCCTGCATGTGCTTACGGCCGTCCCTGGGAGTGGTCGCTCCAGCAGGGCCAGCGATATGCCAACAGGATTGTTTTCTGCACAAGTGGGTTCTGACATGGGCTCTGGGTGGGGGGGGCATGGGGAGAAGGGAATGAGGAGTCGGGGTGGGGTTGCTTCCTAATGCCGGAAGAGGCCAGACGTCCCACACACTACCTGGGCTCCCTCCCGGCCTCCGCGTGCCCCCCAGCACCCTCTCCCAGCACCCACTGCACCTCTGACCCACGCGCTGCCCTCCCACCGTGGCCAGGCGGATACCCTACACCTCCTGGGCTCCAGACTGACCCTCACTCCCCACGCTCCGGGTCCGTCCTTCTCAAACCCCAAGGCTCCCTCCCCTGCCCGTTGCCACGGAGGGCTCCCTCCCCCTGGGACTAAGGCCTTGCAGACTGCCGGGTCTCATCACTGGCCTCTGCCAGCCTCCCTGCCCACCTGGAAGCCCCCTCCCCCACCTTGTCCCTGCCCCTCCGCGTCCCTTCCAGCACCTCTTTTCAGCTGCGGCGTCAGCCCCTCCTCCTGTGCACCCCCTCACTGTGGAGCAAGTGTCTCGGTCACAGGCTCCCAGTGACTCATCCTGGTGTGTAACTATCCATCCTGCATCGGGACATTGGTGCTGACCGGTCCCCACGCGCCATGGCTGGCTGCCTCTTTCCCTGGGGCATCACTCCTGCAGAGACCCCTCTCCTGACCGCCCTATCCTCACCCTCCCAGCCACATCTCGCTGTAGTTTTTGGCTCAGCGCACGCTGGTGTTACGCAACTCTGTGGAAGGACTGCTTGTCTCCCTCTGCGGCAGAGTGACGGCCCCTCACAGAGGTCCACGGCCTGCTCCCGGGACCTGTGACTCCGTCCCCGTCCCTGGCAGAAGGGGCTTGGCCGACGTGATTCACTTAAGGGTCTTGCGATGGCATTCTGGATTACCCGGTGGCCCAGGCCGTAAGGGTCCTACGAGAGGTCAGAGCTGGAGCAGGTCAGACGGAGGTGCATGGGCGCCGCGGGCTTCAAAGACGGACGGAGGCGCCAGGAGCCAAGTGATGCGGGGCCTCCGGGAGCAGGAGGAGGCCAGGCAGGGATTCTCCCCCAGAGCCTCCAGAACGAGCCAGCCTGCCCATACCTTGGCTTTCGCCTCCTTTTGGACCTCCGACCTCAGCACTGTAAGGTAATATATTTCCGTTCTTTAAGCCACTGAGTGTGTGGTTCTCTGTTACAGCAGTCCCAGGACGCGCCCTCCCTGGCAGGTGTGCTCCCATAGGGTGGGCCTGCCATCCTGTCCCGTGTCCCAGACCCTAGAACAGAGCTGAGCATGCAGGTGGCACGTGGCGAGCGTCTGCTGAGTGAGTGAATGAGCGTGACCCACAGTAGCTCACCTCCTTGGCAGCACGGCGAACACGTCTGCCGGATGCACGAGGTTCTCTGCCTCCACTGGCTTCCCACAGGCCCCTGCCCCGCCTCACCAGGGCCCGCCAGCCCCTCCTCGGGCTGCCACCTTAGCAGCCGGAGAGCCCCAGTGGCTTTGCGGCTCACTTGGCAACGTCCCTGCCCATCGACTTGCGTTGCTTTAATTACGAATTGCATAAGTCTACACTTGAAGTTTGCCGGCAGGGGTGTTCTGCCACCGGGGAGATGACTCAGAAGCAGCGTGAAGATGGAGCGCCTCATCCTCTGGAACCCTCCATTGTGGCTAAATGCCCTCCTAGGCCCGGGTGCCCTGCGAGCCCACCAGCCGCTACTTCTCCAGAATGCTGGGGCTCAGAGAGGTGCACTGACTTGTCTGAGGATGCACGGCCAGCTGGCAGGAGAGATTTCTCACTACCAATTTTTCTGGAAAGTTCCCTGGCTTGGTTATCATTAGTCTGGGCTGGGGGAAACCACAGAGGGGAGGGGAGCCGGCCGAGCAGCTCTGAGGGCTGCCGGAGGCCCAGCCAGCCCTGCCTTCCGGACTCTGTACCCCTCGCCCTCCCAGGCAGCCTGCAGACAGGTGAAACCCTGCCCCCCTCAGCTATTGTCTCCAAGTTGTAAACTCGCTCGCTTGCTGCCGGTGGCAAACTTGCCACTAAATACACAGATGGTCCTGCCCGATCCTGTTAATGAAAATCTCTCGCACGGCTACAAAAACAGAAGTGATCATCTGTTTTCCAACATTTTGAAAAAAACCTAGAGGTGGAAGGTGCTACACAAACGAGAATGATTAGCTCGCGCCATCTGTGGAGGGAGGGGAAAGAAAACGCGCCATCCCAGCCTGCTGCAGCCACGATTTGGGCTCCAGGGAGATGGAGAGCCACCTCGCATGTCCGGGGAGGAGTACCGCCAACAACGTCTCCATCGGTGGCGCTCCTGTGCTCTCAGTTACCCAAGAAAGACACAGCAGCCCCACCACCTTCTGGAAGACGCTCTGCTGGGCTGGCTGGTGTCACACAGGTGCTCACACCCTTGGGCAGCCGGCCCTGAGGTCTGGTACAGCGGTGGTGGGAGGCAGGGACTGGGGCCTTGGGTTCTCTGCTAGCTCCACACGCTCTCCGTGCACCGACCATCAGGCAGGTGCAGTCCTGGGAGTGGTACCGGCCCAGGCCTGCCTGTCCCGTGGAGCCTGCGTTCAGGGAGCGGGCAGGCCCTGAGCCAGGCACCCACCCGAGCTGTCCAGTCCATCTGCTGAAAGACCAGCATTTAGCTTTTTTGTCAAATCTCCATCACGCACTGATGCTTTTGTAAAATGCAGTAAAGTGAGTCACCAGGAAAAGACCGCGGGTGAGACATTGCCGCAAGTTTCCAAATGCTCACGCTTGATTTCAGTGCATATCTGGCCCTAACTTGTAACAGGCAGCCTGGTCTGGGGTCCAGCTGTGATCCCACTGTGAGAAGTGCCCGCAGCAAAGGTGGCATGCCCCACGTGAGGGCCGGGAGAACAGAGCCACGAAGCTGGAGGCAAGAACAAGGGGCTCTTGGCCAGGGGATCCTGGGGGGCTTCCTGAAGGAGGCAGCATTTCAAGGACACCCAAAGGATGGGAAGGGGAGGGCTGCAAACACCCAGGGCAGTAGCTCCAGGCAAAGGAGGGTCTGCAAAGGCTGTGCAAGGCTGGAGTGGGAGCGGGGACAAGGGTACCCACGCGAGGAGTTGGGAGGCTGTGAGTGCCTAGGGTGTCAGGTAGGGAGAGACGGGTTCCCTGACTGTGGCAGGGCTCTGGGTGCTGCTGTCACCCTGGCTGGGGATGATGGTGGCTTTGGCCTGGGTGGAAGCACAGAAAACAGGGCAGTGGCATTGCAACCTGCTGAGGAGGCCAAGAGGACTGAGCTTCCAGAGGACTGGGAGTGGGGAAGGGACATCTGGGTCAGCTGAGTGTTTGGCATGTCTAGTTTGGGGTAAAAATCAGCACTCCTGAACACTGATGCAAAAATCTTCAACAAAATGTTAGCAAATAAAATCCAACAATGTATAAAAAAAAATGTATGCCATGATTACTAAGTGGGTTTATCCTAGGTATGCATGGCTGATTCAACATCTGAAAATCAATTACCATAACCCATCACATCGACAGACTGAAAAAGGAAAATCACAGGGTCACATCAACAGATGCAGAAAGAGCATGTGACAAAATCCGACGCCCATTCATGATAAAAACTCTCAGTAAACTGGGAATAGGGGTTATATTCTCAACCCGATCAAGACTATCCACAGAAACCCTACAGGTAACATCACACTTATGGTGAGAAACTCAAAACTTTCTAACTAAGATCAGGACCAAGGCGGGGATGTCCCCTTGCACCACTGTTTTTCAATGACACACGTCACATCCTCGCTAATGTAATAAAGCAAGAGGATGAAACAAAAGATATGCTGTCTAGGAAGGAAGAAATAAGACCGTTTCTGCAAAACTGGGACAAGTGATTAGAGCAAAGTTACAGGATATAAGCTTAACACACAAGAGCTTATTGCTTTCCTATACACCAGTGAGGGACAAGTGGAATTTGAAATTAAGAACAATACCATTCACTTTAGCACCTCCCAAGATGAAACCCTTAAGTATAAATCTAACAAAATGTCTATAAAATCTGTATGAGGAAAACTCCATAACTCTGAGGAATTAAATCACAGAAGAGGGGAATAAGTGGAGGGGTAGTCCATGTTCATGGATAGGAGGACTCGATATCATCAAGATGTCAGCTCTTCCCAACTTGATCTATAGATTCACCACAGTCCCAGTAAAAACCCCAGGAAGCTATTCTGTGGACACGCACAGCCTGATTCTAAAGTTTACGTGGAGAGGAGTCAAAAGAGCCACTATAGCCACCACAGTAATGCAGAAGAACAAGTCGGAGGACTGACACTACCTGACTTCAGACTTGCTAGAATGCTACAGTGATCCAGACGGAGTGGACTGGCTCCCCTGGGCAGCATCCGGTGCAAACTCCACAGTCCACCCCCCAGGGCCAGGCCCCTCACCTGGAGCCTGGGTCTTTCACAAAGCCAGCTCCTGGGGTGGAACCCTGCCGGGCATCCTCTTGCATAACCTCCGGGGCCACCACAGTGGGAGTAAACACAGAAAACATGTCCCTGAGCTGAGCTCAGGGTGTGCACAGGGCCTTCTGACACAGGGGCCGAGGTGTTGGGGTGGGGGCACTGAGGGGCATGGATGGACCCCCAGAGGAGGCATGAGAGCAGAAGAGAATCTCCTCCCTAAGTGGTCCCCAGGGTCACGCTGGCAGACACCTCCTTGGTTGCCCTCTCCTGATTCCACTGACCCGCCGTGGAAGCCAAGCCCAGGATGGTGGCCAGTCCTTGTGGACACTCCTCCCACACTGAATAGGGCTGCCCTGTGTATCCACTAGAGATGTGGCAGGAGTGAACACACGTGATTTCCGGGGCTGGGCCATGGGCGCGCTGTGGTTTCCACCTTGCTCTTTCTCTTGGGCTCGGTCTGGGGTATGGTTGCCCTGCTGTGGGGACACTCCAGCAGCCCTGTGGAGAGTCCACCTGGCAGGATACCAAGGCCTCGTGCCAACAGCCAGCCATGTTGGAAATGGATCTCTGAGCTCCACCAAGCTCTTGGGGACCAGGTTGGTTGCAAGCACATGAGGGGCCTTGAGCCAGAACCACCCAACTAAGCTGCTCTCATGAGCCGTGGAACCACCGTGGAACTGTGTGGGGATCAGCGATCACTGTTGGAGCCACCAAATTTGGGGGTGACGTGCTATCATGGCGGCACAGCACTACCACAGGGACGCGTGCCTTGAGAAGGAGAAACCGCTGGCTGCAAAGGGGTCTCGGGTGCTGAGTGAGAGAGGGTAAGAGCCCGCCTCTCTGCCTACCCAGGAACGAAGCTTCTGTTCTCCTCTGGGATGGTGGAAACACTCCCCTCCAGGACCCCCCCTCCTCCACCCCGACTGCACATCTCCTGCCCCTGGTCCCACCATCCCTACAGGCTGTGCTGTGGGGCTGGCATGCAGCAGGTGGGAGGCCACCTCAGAACAGCGTGATGAAGGTGGTTTGACGAGGTCAGGGGTCTAGTCCAAGAAAGACAGCACCTGCTGGTAGAGTCTGGTTGAGCAACCAGCCCTGACATCATCCCCAGCAGTCCCAGAGCCACGGCCCCCTGGAAGCACCTCTGTTTAAATAGCTTTCCAACCGTGTTTAGGGGAAAGTTGCCAGAGCTGGCTGTGGGGTGCTGTGGGCACCACCGTGAGATCTGTCAGGGGCCCTGGGGACAAATCTAGCCACTAGGACCCTCAGAGGAAGAAGGGGAGTGTCCCCAAGGACACGCCAGGCAGAGAAGTCCATCCACCCTCGCCAGGCAAGCTCATCCTTTCCCCTGGCCTCCCCACCTCCCAGGACCCCCACCATCAAGGCCAACCCCTGGCCCAACGTTAGGGTCTTCTGGAGCCTGGCCCCACTCTGGACTCGCACTGCCCTCCTTCACAGACCACCTCCTGCAGGCAGGCCACTGGGCACTCACCCATGTCCCCATGTTCCCAGCATTTGGACACACGCAGAGCCACTGCCAAACTGAATTAACTGGAAGCTTACGGTGGTGGGAAGACCCTTTGACTTAGGTGATACCATTTCAGGTGTAATTCACTGAAAACAACTTCTCCTGGGGGAATAATACATCCCCTCTATCAACCACTAACATCTTCGTAATAATTAGTTGTACCGATGGATGGAATCATCACTGTGATGCATCCCTAAGGTGCAGAAATGCCGCGTTCCAGACAAGGTTAGGACCTTCGTCTATACACATCTTATTTTCACTGCTTTGCCTTCTTTCCAGCTTTCTGCGGATTCAGAATTCCAGGTTTAACTTCTGACTCTCCTACAGAAAAGGACTAGGGCAGGGACCACCCCTGCACGCCTGCTCCTGAGGAGTGCCCAGCCATCAGGTGTGCCCCTGCAGACGCGGGGGCCATCAGTGAGCAACGGAGGAGGGTGCTGGGTGCTGCTGATTTATCGCTGTGATTTCCTGGGGGCGGCTGGCTGAACCGAAGACGAAGAGGAAGTTTTGGAAAAGAGAAGAGAAGTTAGGGGAGGAGAATAGCGTGCAGGGGCGCAGAGCAGTGGAGGGAAGCTGTGCACATGGGACAGAGGCTGGGGGCCATTGGGGCTCGGGTCTGGAGGCGGGTGCTGCTGCAGACAGCCCGGACCCATGTCCCAGGAGCCCGGCGGTCCTGACACACAAGAGGTGCAGGGGCTGCCACACCCCTGTCACCAAAGAGGGATCCAGCCCCTGCCCCACCCCAGGCCCTGCGATTCCTCCAGCTCGCAGGAACCCAGGGGGTCTCGGCAGTGACTGCCGATCCCCCCAGGCCCTCCGGTGTGCCCGCAGACAAGGGGCAGGAGCAGGTGCCATCCGGGAAGGGCTCAGCTCTTCCAAGGGAGCCGCCAGAGAGGGAGAAGGTCTTTCCACTCTTGGCAGGAGTCAGGGAGGTGGAAGGGGGAGGAGGGCTGGCTGGGGCCACAGGGGGCCAGGGGGGGCCAGGACCCTTACGGCCAGCCTGGAAGTCTCGGTGAGTCAGGGGCTCTGACCAGCTGGGGCTGCCTTCTCCCCAGCCTCATCTGTGATCCAAGCTCACGGGCTTCGAAGCAGAGACAGGTGATGTCTGGCGGCCCTTTCCAGGGCCTGGCTGAGCGCCCGAGGGGCAGGAAAAACACACTAGCACGGAACACATCCCCTGTCTGTGGCCACAGAGCTGGGCACCCAGGGCACAGGCTCAGCCCGGGCTCTGCCACCCTTCTGGGGCCACCCTGGCGCCCGGTGTGAGCTGCCTGAGCTGATGTTGCTGTTGGAGCAAGGCGAGGCTACGGCGGGTGTGGGTGGGAAGAAGGCTCAGCAGACGCTGCCGAGGAACGGGGCCGTTATTTCTGGACTCTGTCGCTGCCCCCTTGGGAGGAAGCACACACAGCCTGGCTTCCTCTCCACAGGCAGGTGCGTCCCAGGGAGTGCTGACTCTCTGCCTGGATCCAGGGGCTTCGCCTGGACCTGGGGGCTGCTGGGTTCTCCGAGCCGTGGTGTGGATGTGCACCATGGGGGCTCCCAACCGCCCTTCCAGGCGGAGGCTTAGGGAAGGGGGGCTGCCTTCCGCAAAGTCCCCAGCCCTGCACGCCCTGCCGCTGCACCTCCATCCCTCTCTGTCTGCTTTGCGCGTCCTGACCCTCCCAGGGCCGAGCTTCGAGAACCCCAGAGGATGTCACTGACCCTTGCCTTGTGTTCCCCCTTTTACGGGGCTACCTTCTCACTACCCAGCAGCACCGGATGCTGTAAGTGACAGAGGCTGAGGACACCCGTCTGTCCTTTTCTGATTTGTTTTAATATCACTGTGTGTGGTGCCCGGAGCGGTCCAGCATTGCACACCCAGCCAGCACCAGCAGGGGCGTGCCCGGGCACAGGGCTGCGAGAGCGGTGTGTGGCCGCTGTCTGGGTTAAGATGTGCTTTCTCTTTGTCGAAGGCCCAGGTTCCCTTGACCAGGTTGTGCGGCTCGGAAAGTCCGAAGCCGAGGGCCGAGATTTCTCTCCGGGGCTGAGCCTCACCGCTAATATCCTGCCGGAAGCCTGTTTGCTGAAGTTCACCGCTCACGCTGAGCCGCAAGCACGGCACGTGGAGAACTGGCCACGCGTTTTCTGAATGTCAGGGAGCAGGGCGGTTTGGGTGGGATGATCTGCCCGGCAGATTCAACGACCACATCTTCGTCTTCGGAAACCCCTTCAGGCAGGGCCTGTCTTTCTGTCCGTCCTTTCTCCCTTGGAGTCGGCCTGTGGCTGCACTTTGCTCCTTCGTCGTAGCTGTAAAAATGGTGTCCACGTGTGTTACTGTTGAGAGAAGTGGATCTCCCCACTTTTTGCCAACTGTCGGGGTTTCCGGCGCGGTGCCTGGGCGGCTGGGCAGGGTCTTTGGGCCCTTCATGGTGCCTCTGGGCCGTGTGGAGCCCCCGCGGGCCGCTGGGAGTCCCATGGCAGCCGGCCTGCTCGCCTGCCTCCTTCTAGAGAAGTCTGCCCAGCTCCCGGAGAAAGGGGCCTGGGCCACCATAAGGAGCTGAGGGCCAGTGGAGGCGGGCTTCCCTCCCTCCCCATCACTCCCAGGTGTGAGCCGGTGTGGGGCACGCGCTCTCTGCCCGAGGGGGAGAGGGCGTCTCAAAGCTCAGTGGCCAAGCCAGTGTTGGGGGGGCGGATGCCTGGCGCCTTTAAGGGGAGGAAGCGACATGGGTTTACAAGGAGCTCTGAGCTCTGCACATCACATCTGGGGAAACTTGACACAATGAGGGTATTTGATTTGGCCGTAAGTGATGCGATTTTTCATTGTTGACACATATGTGTGCAGAAGAGCCCAGCAAACCCTTTGCAAATGGAGTCTTTGGGCCATTCTGCAGGCTTCTGCCTAATTTAGAACTTCACTGAAGCGTCTGCCATCAGAGAAGAGCTGATGCTGGCGTAGAAGCCCGGTCGGGGTGGACGGCCAGGCAACACTATGAGTCTTCCTGCTATTCGCGGCCCCATCCAGCCCTGTGGGGCTCGGAGAAAGCCCCACTAGGCATCTCCTGAAGGAGGGTCCCTCTGAAGCGGCAGGGAAAGGACTCGGCTGTTGCTTCTATGAATGGCCATGGGCCATGGGCACCAAGCCTGGTAGAGATGTCGGGGGATGTCCTCGGAGCGCCACAGTCCCTGCCACATGGCAGGGGCAGCCCCAGGGGTGCACGTAAACCAAAATGCGAAAGCCAGAGCTTAAGGGCTGAACGTTCACACCATGGGGTGGGGGGTGAGCCTGGTCCCACAGACTGGTTGTTACCCACCAGGTCCCCCGCGGGCCTCCCCAGGGCTGGGGCTGAATAACATTCTGCCCTTTCAGATAATTGGTAACAGCAGCCCCACCAGAGGATGTGCAGTGAGCTCAGGCAGGGGTGTCTTCACAAAGATGGGAGCGAACATGTCCCCGTGAAGCCACTTCTCAGAGCTGGCCGGCACGTGTGGTTGAGGGGAGCTGGCCAGCTCTAGGCGCGGGGCCCACGTGGCTCTGAGGAGGGGAGGGACCTCCAGGTGGCCGAGGTGTAGCCAAGGCAACGGGGCTGAGCGCTGGAGCCCCAGGTGCGTAAGTTGAGCCCCCCATGCACGTCTGGGCTTAGCTATTCACTCATCTATGGGTCTTCCGGGTCCGTCTGTCGCAGAGTTCACCCATGAAGGCTCCCAGTCCAGATCCGAGTTCCCACCCGGGGTTGATTTTGGCCCCCTGGGGACATTTGGCAGGGTCTGGAGCGGTCTCAGGTGTCACAAGGTGGGAGAAGAGCTACTTACTGGCATTTGGGGGGCAGAGGCCAGGGACGCTGCTAACTGTCCTTTAAATCCTCAAACAACCAACTGGCCCACAGTGGCAATTTGCTGAGACTCAGAAGCCCCAGTCTAGGCTGCAGATATTAGATATTGC
The DNA here is from genome assembly GCF_017311325.1 of Ursus maritimus. Classification (NCBI taxonomy): domain Eukaryota; kingdom Metazoa; phylum Chordata; class Mammalia; order Carnivora; family Ursidae; genus Ursus; species Ursus maritimus. The sequence continues at coordinate 46,138,829 of NW_024424675.1, read as the reverse complement.
AAATTCCACATTTACAAAAATCCAGATTTTCAGCTTGTCAGGAAAATTTGAAAGAGCTGGTGACATGAGCTCTTTACAGCAGCCGTCAGCTGGCCACGAGACATGATCACCCCTCCATTCATGGCCATGCCCGCCACTCCCTACTGCCTGCCTCCCGGCTTGACCTCACGTGCCCTGAACCCGAGGCTGCTGGATGCCACATGCCCCCAGCCGAGTGGCTGAGCCTGAAAGCAAGCTGCTGTCCTCTTGTGAGGACGCACGAGCCAAGCATCCAGGAAAGGTGGCCCTGCACTGGAAGCAAAGCAGACAGGCATCCCATACTGCTGGCAGACACGGGGTCCCGTCATCCCAAACCCCACCCGGAGTGAGGGACCACGCCCCCACGGAGATTCCTGTTGGACAGAAGACGGGAACCCTATAGAGTTAATATCCCTCCTGGCTCCTGTTGAGAGCGGACAGCAAAGTGGCCACACAGGGAGAACCAGAGGCCCCAGGACACACTTAAAATGCCTCTGACCTCTGAAACTAATTTCAGCCACTGACTCTGGACCCCAGCGGGTTAGTTCTCTTGCCTCCGATGGGCTGAGCTAAGAGGGCTCACAGCTCGGTTTTGCAAGAGGCCTGGAGGACGGGCCCTGGACTCCAGCCTTGCCGTCCAAGGGGCATTTTTTCTCCCCACTTGTGCCGGAGACCAGGCTTCCCAGAGCTCACAGGCGTGGCGGCCTGCCTGGCCAGTTGCAGAGGCAGGGACCGTCCTTCCGTCCCTACTGCACAAATCCGCCCCACCCTGCTCCTGCCGTTCAACCTTTTCCTTTTATTGGAAAAGTTTAATTGGGAGCTCTGAAAGGTCACAATTAATATTTCCAAATGAAAAATACAAGATAAAGAGCGCTGAGTAAATACTGTTTAAACCCAGAGCCGATCAAGTGTGCTTAAAATTAAAACAAAAAGGACAAGATGGGGGGAGGGTGGCCAACCAGGACCCAGCCTGGCACGAGCGAAGAAAGTCCCCACCGGGGCCTACAGGAGCGCTATGTAGGCTCCAGAGGGGGCATGTGAGCCCTCTCAAGCCCGCTGGGCTCTTGGTGGGTTCACGGAGACACCGGGAAGAGGTGGCGTGGGGAAGGGACCCACAGAGAGGACATAGAGGCTTTGACTCCCACACCAAAACCTCACTCCTTCCCCACCAATCTGTGTGTGTGGACAGATGACATCTTTTCTTTTCTTTTCTTTTCTTTTTTTTTTTTTTAAAGATTTTATTTATTTGACAGAGAGAGACAGCCAGTGAGAGAGGGAACACAAGCAGGGGGAGCGGGAGAGGAAGAAGCAGGCTCCCAGCGGAGAAGCCTGACGTGGGGCTCGATCCCAGAACACTGGGATCACGCCCGAGCTGAAGGCAGACACTTAACAACTGAGCCACCCAGGCGCCCCCAGATGACACCTTTTCAGGACGAGGCTGGTGCTCTGCAAGGCAGCGTCACAGCCCACCCCCCCNCCATGGACGCCTCCATTCATGCTTGGACCGCAACCACACCCGCACACGTTGCACTCACTCTCGCTAACACCGCGGCCACCTCCCATTTGGCCTACGCACTTGTGTTGACGGAGTCCCGCAACCAGGAAGGAAGCTCTGATGTCGGGGTCCCCGCGCGGACAGCAGCGCCTGCATGCAGGAGGGCTCACCTCCACGCAGGGAAGGCGAGGACAATGGCTAAGCTCTCACCATTATCAGCACGGCCTCTGTGGCGTTTACGGCACCCAAGGGTCCTGGGCGTTCGGGGAGCCCTCCACGCCACCGGACTGGAAATTCAGAGGAGGGGATGACATCCACCGTGTTCGTGCTCTACCCCAAACACGGCACCGTCTGCGGGACGAGGAAGGAGACAAACACAGGTCCGCAGGGAGCACACGCACACGCTTTCCCGCCGGCACGTGCCTGCGGGGCCCTCCTCACCCAGCAAGCAGGTTGTCAGGCACCCCGGGCCCTGTTTGCCTGGTAGGAACGTGACAGGTGTCGATTAAGAAATCTACATTTCTGTCAAATGGAACAGCAGGTGAGCTGCAAGTCCTTCAAATCACTTTGCAAAACACAACCTGCTGAACTAGTCCTACACACCTGTGTGTTTTCTGCGGCGGGCGGCACCGCCAAGCCCCGGGTTTCCGGCGCACTCGAACCCGCAGCCCCAGCATAAGGTGGCTGTGATTTTAAGACGCATATTCAGAGAAATAAAAGGTGTATATTCATAGCGGCTCTTCTGCCTCGCTTTAACGCCGACGGCCCCGAATCAAGGTCATGATCAATTGTGTGGACATGGAACAATTAGCGGCATCACCGAAATGCCCGCAAGGATTTACAACAGCACACAAAATACAAAAACACTCTCACCAGAATTAGCCACCTGGGCCGCACGGGGGAGGGGGGTCGCTCCTGGGGGGTTTTGCCTGGAGCGCTCCGGGACGGCAGAGCAATCCACGTGCTTCGTTCCTGCCCCGCTGAACTCCGCACCCGCCTTCGAACAGCTCCCACCCTGGGCTGCGATTCCCGAAGGACGGGAGCATGGCCAGTACAAGCCATCTTCGCGTTCTCAGTACCGCTGAGGCTTCCAGAAAAGGCCCCACAACAGGGCCCTGGGGTTTTATGGGAGGTAGCAGAACATCCCTCCGTGCCCTTCAGCAAACTCTCAGATCAGCAGCAGCTGGACAGAGCTGAAGGGACAGTGGAGAGGACAGTGACAGAAGTCGTACCACGGTCTGACTTCAGTCTGGCAGAATTCGCCTCAGGATTTCTCAGGCCTCCCTCGCCGTGGCCCAGCCCCACCTGCCGGCTGCCCGCTGGCCAGCTGACCCGACCGAGGAGGACAAGGGGTCCCGGGTTGGACGAGCAACACCCGCTCCCTTGTGATAAAATCAAGCTTGCCGCTGGGGAAGGCAGGTTCCTTCTGACTGGGGACAACCCTGTGCCAGGTTCACCGAGATATTCCACACCTGGAAAAGCCTCGGCAGTGGCTGGCTCGTCGGCAGTGGCTGGCTCGTCGGCAGTGGCTGGCTCGTCGGCAGCGGCCGGACAGAACAAGGCCAACTCCGAGAAGGGCGATCCTTGGGCCGGGGGGACCCGGGGCCCGTGTGCGGGAGGCCTGGCCTGTGTGTTCGCATACCCTGCTTCTGTTCTGTTGTTGCCCAGCCGTGCAGGGCTTGCGGGCAGCTTGCCACGCACGTGATGCCCGGAGCGAGCCCCGTGTCAGTGTCCAGACCGACCTGTGGGTGGACTAGTGCTTCCTCGCTTCTCGGCACTCGAGGCCCGAACACGCCCTCTGGGGTACCCAGAGTGAGGCCCCACATAAGCTCCACTCACCCCTTTGTCGTGGGCTGAGTCCTGTGCCCCCAGATTCATGTGCTGGAGGACGGCCCCCAGCACCTCGGAAGGTGACCTTATTTGGAAATTGCGTCCCTGCAGATGTCATTGGTTAAGAAGAGGTCGTACTGAAGTGGGGCGGGTCCCAAATCCAACACCACTGGTGTCCCTGTGAAGAGGGCAGGTGTGGGTACAGAGACAGAGGTGCGCAGAGGGAGCCTTGGGGAGAAGACGGTGTCTGCGGGCTGAGGAGAGAGGCCGGAATGCAGGCTCCTCACGCCCTGGGAGGAACCAGCCCTGGCCACACCTGGACTTGGGACTTCAGCCTCGGGGTCCCAGGCCGCACATTTCTGTTGTTTAAACCACCCCCTCTGTGGTTCTCTGAGGCCGTGGCACTGGGAAAGGAATGCGCCCTTTGAAAGTGTTTTACAAAAGCGGGAGCGGATCCTCTCCGGAAGGCGCTGGTTCTCCAGCCTGACGCAGCTTTGAAGATGGGGTCCGAGTAGCGCACATGCCAGGCCCCCCGCCGTGCGTGCAGATACTGTGCTAGGTCCGGGCCACACGGCCGTGACGGCGACAGAGCTGACCCCAGCCAAGGGAGCCGGCCAGGGCTGTGACATTCTTTCATTCAACACGCGAGCAGCGGGACCGCCCGCGTGGGGGTCCTGTGCTGGCTGACGACCCTGAGCCCTCGGGAGCTTGCGTTCCAGCAAGGAACTCGGCCAACAGATAGGAATAAAGATCTAAGTCCCTGACGCCGACCGTCATGCTTTCAAGGCAGACCTGCTCCGGGAGCCCTGAGGACAGACCCAGAGTCTATTCCAGCCGCAGGAAGAGCTGGCCGGCCAGGGACGCGCGCTCAGAGACCCATTTCCTACGCAGGGAGTTAGAATTCCTGGCGGTGAAAACTACTTTTTCGAGGATGCTGGATGGTCTGCTGAGGTACAGAGCTGGGCCACAGCCGTCCGTGGGCAGACACGGGGCAGGCAGAGCCCGGGGCTCAAGTCCGGGGGGGCTCAGATTTAACACGGCCCTTGGTGGGGCCTGAGGAAGCATAGCTTCCAGATCCTTTTACCAAAAGGACCCGTCCTTCCCCCCAGGAAGGAGGGGGATTATCTGCTGGGCTCCGAACAGCAGTCCCCCAGCAGGTGCCTCGCCCCTGCTGCGGCCAGCGTGTGCTGGCTCCTTCTGCAGGGGGATGAGGGGAGCCTGCCCTTCTGGGACGTGTTCAGCAGCGATGCCCGTCCTCTGGATACACGGATTTTGGGACCTCATAAGAGACCCCCCTGGGAGCCTATCTGCAAGTCGAAGAGAATGGAAGCCCAGAAGATAATTCTCACGGCAGAGCTCGGCAGGAACACAGGTATGGGCACTGGCCTCCCGTGGGCCGGCTGCAGGAGCATCTCCAGGGCCACGGACCACGCTGACTGCCCCCTTCATGGTCTGGCTGCTGCAGGCGTGAGCTGTTGGATGGTGCGAGGACAGACGTGTCTCTGTCTCCCTCAACACTGCAGGCAGTGAGAGCTGCCAGGCAGGCGCACAGGGCCCCCAGCTTCCTGCGTGGTCTTGTGGCATGAAGAGCTGTGGCCACATGTCTGGCGTGGATCCTCGGCACCCCCGCGTCCACACGGCTCTACGCTCAGCAAACAGTGGCTGCAGAGAGGAGTCCAGGCAGTGGGCTGGCAGCGAGAGGACGTCGGCCTAAATGACCGAGGCCGAGCTGGCAGCCTCACCCCCCACCCCTGGGCTTCTTGGTGCCTAGGCCCACCCACGGGGCCAGGACCTGCTTGGGACCGGGACGGACCTCCTGGGCCCTGTCACCGGGAACAAGACGGGCCGAGCATCCTTGTTCCATCCGGCAGAGGGGCTCCTCCTCGAGGCAGCACTCAGTGGCCAAGCGTGTCCTCCTTCCGTGTGAGCCTCCCACCCATGTCCACCCTCGGTCACTCCTGCCCAGTTCATGCCTTGGTGCAGCCTGTCATGGCAGGAGTCTCCAGACTTCCTGCCTGCTCCCACCGGGCCTGCCTTCCAGAGGCTTCTCCTCCATTCCAGTTTATCTTCAGCTCTGCTCATTTTTACGCCCAACGGTGCGGTGACCTCCACGAAGCAATTGTACAGGTGCCCCCGAGGTCGAGTTGGGTTATGCTTTGCAGGCCTGGGGAAATAACCTGGCAAGGGTGTCGGCGACATCTGATCTGCTGAAAATAATACTTTTGTGAGTTGATAAAAGCTTGTAGCGCCATGCAAGGCGTCATGTGGCCCTAAATCGCAGTGTGGGGCTCTTGAGCAGGGGTGAGCGTCAGCCCCGGCCTCCCAGCTGTGCGTGACCCCGTGGGCCGTCGGCCTCCACAGCCCCCTGGGGCTGCCCGCGCTGCCCTGCGCTGGGGCTTGCTGTGCCCCGGGGACGCTGGTGTTGGCCACCGTGGTGGGCCTCTGCCCCAAACATCGTCGTTCCCTGCAGGCATTTACAGCCATGATGACCTTTGTGCAAGGACGACCAGCCAGTTAAACAGGAAAGGTGGAGAAGGTCAGAGCACCTACAGGCCACCGCAGAGCTCGCACTGCGTTCTAACATATCACGCCCGTGGACCAGCCTGTAATGAGGATGGAAAGTGCTCTCTCTCCAGGTCAGGACCACGCGAACACGTCCACAGTGGGACACGGTGGCCGTTCCTGTGTAAAGCAAAGTGGGCTCTAAACCGCCAAGCCATGTTCCGGTGGAGTCTGCAGTCGTTGGCTGAACAACTGCTCACTGAAGGCTCAGCACCACCGCTGACTGACGTCACAGACACAGAAGGCTCCACGCGCGTGGGGCTTGGCCCCCTTTCCTCCAGGGGTCAGTCCCCGGCTCGGCGTCTGGACGCATTTGGTCACAGTCGGGGGCAGATCTGGTGGCATCTGATGGGTGCACGGCAGAGGTGGTGCGGGGCCTGCCGAGACCCCCACGAAGCCCCCACAACCAAGAGTCATTCTGCCCACAAGTTGGTGACGCCAGGGCTGAGAAACGTGCTCTGTGCGTTCTGACAACACGACGGTAAAAACCCCACGGTTCAGTCTCACGCTGACGTCCCTGCGGTCGAGGGACTAGCTTCAGGTCTGAGGGCCGCCCTCCTCTCCGTGCTGGCGGGCTCGCGGACTCAGTCCGCTCCCGCTACCGGGAGGTGCTGTGAAGGACGCAACACAACACTTCCTCGTGGGCTGCGATTCTGTGGGCAGTTCTCCCAAACACCAGAAAGACCAAAGAAAAACATTTCTGAATAAACCGAACCATGTTAGAATAAATAGTTGAAGTCTCGACTCCATGTCCTCAGTTGTACCCGCCAGGCCCGGGAGCAGAAGCCGGCCTGGCCGGGCATCCGTGGGGGCTCGCTCAGCCTGGTGCGTGGCTTGTAGGGCAGGAGCGAGGGCCCCGAGGAACTTGCCCGGGAACTGTGTGCGAGGGTGGGGACACACACACCCGCAACCATCCAGCAGGGCAGCCGTGGGCACTGGGGGTGTGGAGCGTATACCGGAGTTACCACGTGTGGCTGAGGCCACATCTGGGGCAGCGTGGCTCCAGACAACCCTGGTCATCTCATAGGAGGGAAATCAAGGCTGGGAGGCCGGCTGACACGTGCAAGGCAACACAGCCAGTCCTCGGCGGGCCGGGCACAACCCGGTCTCCTGGGGTGGTCTAGCAGCTCCCTGCCCAGGCCCGGCTCCCCAGGGAAGGCACTCACTCAGCAAAAGACCAAGGACACACCTGGGGTCTTGGGGGGGCATGCCGCAGGCGGGTGAGCAGGGAGGACACCCCAGCCCGCGGCAGAGCAGGGTCGTGGCATTGGGCGGATGTCCTTGCGGGGAGGGCCCCGGGGTTAGGTGTCAGAGGCTGGCAGCGGGTGCTGTGTGGGCTCTGGAGCACAGGGACCTGCGACGGGAAACTCACACCGTCTCTGGATGTCGGTGCCACGGGGCGCTCCTGGTGGGAGGGTCCCGACCCTGTCTGGGTTGTGACCCCGTGAACCACGCTCTGCTCTCACCACCTGGAAACCTTCGACCACATGCCAGAGTATCTGAAATCAGTTCCATTCCCATAATTAATGACCCCACGCCTGTGGTTTCCAACAACAGAAACTCATTCTCCCGCAGTTCTGGAGACTGGAATCTGGAACCAGGTAGGGCAGGGCCACGTGCCCAGCAGAGGCTCCAGGGAGGAGGCCCTGGCGCTCCCGGCCTCTGGCGGCTCCCTGTGCTCCCAGGCTTGCGGCTGCGTCCCCGTCTCCCTGCCTCCAAGGTGACACTACCTTCTTCTCTGCGTGTCTGTATAGGGACACTTGTCGCTGCATTTGAGGCCCACACAGATAATCCAGGATGGCCTCATCTAGAGATGCTTGACTCAAGCACATCTGTAAAGACCTTTTTACTAAGGAAGGGCAGAGGCACAGGTGTGGAGGGCAGGGCCTTGGACATACCTCTTGGGGCCTCCAGTCAGCCACTGCACCCACCCCCACACCCCTATCCCTGAGGCGGCGCCTGATAGGAGGTCCTGGGCTGGGCGGGTCCATGGGGCCGGTGGAGGGCGGCGGGTCAGGGAGTGCACTGGGGCTGAGGAGCCTCTCAGTAACGGGGTTCCTGATGTCCCTGACTCTCAGCTGTGTTCGCACCTGGAAGGGAGCTGGTGACAATCCCTTCCTCCAGGGCAGTGGGTAGGAGGCTTGGCCACGGGAAGGGCTGGTGTCCACCCTGCACACTGAGAGCACCTAACCAGGGCCAGCCCGCCCCGCCCTGCCCCTGCCAGTCCCACAGCTCCTGGGGGGCACGTAGGAAGGTGAGTCGACCAGTTCTGGCCAATTGCCTCACCTCGTGCAGGCCACTTGAGCAGTCCTTCTGTGTCTGCACCTGTCTTTTTCCGGGGGGTGGGGTGCATGCTTTTCTTCTGTCTCTGCCAAGCACGCCCGGCAGCTGAAGAGCCGTGAGGAAGCCGTGTCTCAGGCAGAGCCGCCTTCCTCCTGAAAGCTGTCCTTGCACTGAGCCAGGGCTGGGCTTGCGGATGGGCCCAGAAACAAGAGCTGAGCAGGCCAGCCTGAGGCTGGGGTGCAGGGAGAGCTGGCGGGGTCGGAGCAAGGAGGAGAAGCCCGCGTGGACGGGTGGGTCGGGGACTGAATCCTCCCTCCCTCTGTGGAACCGCCGCCGAGGTCAGTGCGAAGTGGGAGGGAAGTGAGCTTTCCCGAGGCCTGAACAGGGGTGGGGTTAGTTGTTTTCCAAGCTCTGCTCTCTGGGGTCTCTGCAGCTGCACCTGCCTCCCCCGTAGCTTCTCTGTGACCAGAGCTGGAACGCCTGACCCCACCTTGTCATGGTGCTCTCCGACCCCCAGGGACCAGACGCGTCAGGCAAGAGGGCCAGGCAGCCACCCGCGATCCATGTCTCCCAAACCACGGAAGCCCAGGGCGATTCCAGCAGCCCAGGCTCGAGCGCGCTGGCAGGACCGCCCTGAGGACAAGCCGCAGACTAAAAGCAGGGTGAGCGTGCGTCGCAGGACGGCGGCCGTCCGGGCCGGGCCGCGCTAAGCCCGCGCAGAGACGGGGTGTGTGTCTAGAGCTCACCCTCC
>NW_024424675.1:46052071-46129880 GCF_017311325.1 Ursus maritimus | reverse complement strand
CCCCCCCCCCCCCCCCCCCCCCCCCCGCTACCCGCGCCTGCCGCGTCAGTGCTAATTACTCCAAGTAGGTATTAGTTCTGTATCAACATTACCAATCGGGAGGCATGGCTTCAGAGCATTAAAATCCGCTCTCCGAAAACACGGCTGTTTTGATCTTTCTATGCAGCCAAGCAGGAAAAACGCCGCACACATTTTCTGCACCTATCCAGTGAAATCTATCTTTCACACCCTACTTCATGCCATATGTTGGGGGCTGAAAGAATGAAAGATTTAGCTGTCAGTCTCTGAAGGCACAACAGGCCGCGTTCCCGGTCCTCCACCCTGTGGCGGATCTGAAAGTATGACATTTCACTTTAGCTTCTGTCAGCACTCTCCACGCCTGTTGCCGTGTGCGGCGGGGACTTCTGACGGGGGCTCCCACGCAGAGGAGAAGACCGTGGGCTAATCTCTTCAGTGTCCGCGGAAGGGGTGGTTCGTGGTCTGCGAAGGCCGTGGATGACCGCGACGTTGGAGGCCGTGGAGCCCTTCCAGGTGCATATCTGTGGGGCTCCCGTGGACGCCCCCTCCAAGAGCTCTCACCTGCATGCCAGGGTCCTGACTGAGCCCCCCTCCACGTGAGCTCATTATCTCAGGGCGGCCCTTGGCGCACTCCAGGAGCACACCCTGTAGAGAACATTCTCATTCTCCGCTTTGAAACCCCAATTCACATTTCATCCTGGAAGGACTGTTTAAATGCAAGCACCTCCTCATTTCCCTCAAAGGCTCATCGTTACATTTTTACCCTGCCCTGAATGGGAAGTAAACCTCCTTCTTCGGGGCTGGGAGGCGAACAGGCCGCCAGGACCGACAGAACGAACACGTCTAACTCCTTGAGAAAGGAGAGAGCACAACACAGCATGAGGGCCCCTGAAAAATGCACGATGGATGAGGTGGCCCCTCCCTCCCTCCCATCAGCTTCTGCGTGTCTTTCCGAGGGTACAAAAGAATGCCCTGGTGAGCATTCAAGCCGTGTTTTCAGCTGGAGTGCGGCTTCGAGGACCTACTAGTGACAATATTAGCTTCTCACAAATGGCACGGAGCCCTGCCGTCCGCGTGCAGTTAGGGAACTCGTCACTGACTCCACACCTGACCAGGGGGCACCTTCTGCATGCCGGTTCGGTTCTAGGTGTGGGGGTACCGACACACTCGAACATTCTAGTTGGAGAGGCCGAAAATCCCAAGCAAGTAAATGAACGCACGTGGCTCGAGAGCGACGTGCAGGGAAAGGATGCAGGTGAGTGGACAGACGTGGCAGGTGGCTGGGCTGGGGCTGCCACGGGGCAGGTGCTCCGAGCGGCAGAGCAGGAAAGTGCCAGACACCTTCATGTGTAGGGGACCTGGCGAGTCTGCGTGAGGCTGCCCGCCACCCCAGTGCGGTTGCCCCTGCTCCGAGGGCTAAGCAGTTTCCTCAGGACACCCGGAACGCTCTTCCTAGGCGAGTACGAGCCCACCTCTTCGCCAGCCCCCTGCCCACTCTCTGGGCCTCCAGGCGCGTTTCCAACACGGTGTCTGGCACACGGCGCGTGGCGGGCAAGCCACGAAATGTGGGAACAAAAGAATGACCGGGTGACAGGCCCTGCTGGGCCCGGCTGAGCCGCCTTCCCTGCAGGGAAAGATCCCACGACCCTCGGCTATGCCAGCACGTGACCCGTCCATTGGCCAGTTATCAGGTTAAGTTGTGGCCGGTCGATCTGGCGAAGGATTAATAGAGTTTTTCTGGATCCCAAACTAGCCGTTCAAAACCCCAAATGGCATTTCTCCTACTCTCCATCCTGGGGCTGCCTGTCCTCGTGGATCATTTTAATTGGATAACTGAAAAAAGAAATCTTTCATATCCTCCCAACACTATTAGCGTAAAGGCTTTCAGGAAAATGTGCTAACTTTTGACCAATATCCACATGGGCATTTCTGAGGCCCTAGCCAGCATTTGTAAAAAAAATAAAATAAAATAAAAAAATAAAAAAACCAAACCACTACCTTGCTGGTAGAAAACAGAGCATTAAAATAGAATCTAAATCAATTTTTCTGATCAATTGCTCCAGAAATGTGTGTAAGTGGCAGCAAATTGAGTCGTGCGGAGCACAGATGGGCTTTTGCGATGGTGTAAAGTTGTTATAAATTTGCCCCCTGCCCCATCACACTCCAGCGTGCAGGGATTTGCTGGGGCGGGTGCACATCTGAGAACATTTCCTGGTTCAATCAATACATGTTTATTAGGAAACGTGGCATAAAACATACCCACGCCAAGCAACGCGTGTGATGTTACCCAGATGCTGAGTCTTTTCTTATTTTTCTCTTTTAAGCCTAAGGGGAGATTAGCATGAGGTCAGTCTATCTACTTAAAACAGCTCCTTTTAGGAATTTGTTGACCAGAAGGAAAATAAAATGCCTTTGATGCTTCTGGAAATAAATAAATATTCCTCTAATGAATTCCGTGATTAAACTTGAGGCCACAGGTGGTGAGAACCTGGGAAGTCACACACACACGTGCACACTTCTATCTTCAGCCCCCCGTGCACCTCACTTTCCCTCAAGCCCAGAAATTTCTTTGCACCAAGACAAGGAGAAGAATTTTCCTTGGCAGGAACAAAGGGGTTTATTTCTTTGCAGATTCTCATACTACTTAGATAGAAATGCTAGGAAGGCTGTAATGGTTCAAGAATTTATATATTTATATCCACACACACACACACACACACACACACACTCATTTTCTTTGCCTTCTCTGACCTGGGCTGGTGGTAGAGCACACACTCATGAGGTCGTAGGGCAGAGGGCAGAGGTGAGGAGGGAGAGGAAGCCTGCGGGTCAGTGGGGACCTAGTCCTTCCACTCCCCGTGGCTGTTACGGGTGGAGTCGTTCTCGGGAGGAGAAGGGTCACCAACACTAAACGTCACTCAGGACGTCCATCTCTGGGGGGAAGGGCCGGGCCCATCGCGCTCTGCAGAGCCTGTGCGTAAGGCCCCAGGACAGTGTCCACTCCCTGAATCTGGGCAAACACTGACCCTGGGCCCTGGCTCTTCCCTAAAACATCACAGACCCTCTTGTGTCTTCTGCCAGGCCAGACCTGCTGATACCAAACCCCAGGGCTCGAGCCGTCACCGTCCATCACGGAGCGGGGCCCTGGGGATGGGTGGTCGGTGGCAGGGTCGTGGCTCTTCTCTCCGTGCACCAGGGACCCCCAGCCCGGCGCAGGTCCTGCGGCTTGGAACAAGTACAGGGGGCTGCCACAGACCTACTTGACAATGAAATACAGCGAGCCACTCAGAACAACGGCTGGGGCACACGGACGTGAGCAGCCGTGCGGAGGAAACGGTCCCTCCTCCACCCTCAGCGGTGCCCCCCTCCATCCACATGCCAGGAACCGTCTCGAGGGCGCCACCCCCTGACCAGGCTGATCACACACAACGGCACCACCTCCGGGAAGCCTCCCAGGAATCAGCCACTGCTGACGCCGGGCGCCGGCACAGACCCATCCGCGCTCACGCTGCTCACCAGCACCAGCCACCATCCTCATCCAGCGGGGTCAGTGCGACACCCCAGTGCCCGGGCCAGGCTGTGCGCGTCAGTCACAGCCGCCCCCACGTGGGCCCCCACACATGGGGGAGACTCGGCAAACACGAGCGCGGCGTCTGCCCCACACACCCTGGGAGGGGAGCAGCGTGTGGCAGAGCACGTCCAGGACTTTAACTTTGAAAGAATGAACGCATTGTATTTACGTATGTTTTTACTCCATGCGAAGGAGGAGCTCCTCCCGACTCACGGTGGCCCTCCTCAGCGGCTAAGCTCACAGGGCCCCTTCCCCTGACGCCCCCAAGCCCAGGTCTGAAGTCCTGTGCATCAGAAAATGCACGTACAGGGAGACACGAGCACACACAGTAACTGAGTCCTTGGGGGCCCCTGGTTCTCTGCACGCCGCTAGTTCTAGGCTCACCCAGCAACCTCACCGTGGGGCCCCCGGAAGGCATTCTGGGATGAGGCAGAGCCGTGCAGTGATTAGGCCGTGGGTGTGAAGCCACGCAGTTTGGGGGGAGAAAATGAGGGGGAGAGGAGGGGCAGAGGGAGGCAAGGAGGCTGGATGGAAGGGGGAGGGAGGACTGGAGAGTGAAAGAGGAAGAGAAGGATCTGAAGTCAGTTTAACTTGCTTTGGCGACTATTTGCACAACGATGCTTCATCTTGGTGCCGGCGGAGAGAAAATTCATGGAGTAAGGCTACACCAGGTCATGCCCCCAAGGTAAAGCAATAGGTCAGGTTAGGAGACGGTGACGCAGCTCCCAGGGGGCTGCAGGGCTGGTGGAGGGCAGTGGAGGGCAGGTGGAGGGCGGGCGCAGGGAGGGTGCAGGGCAGGTGCAGGGTGGGTGCAGGGAGGGTGCGGGGGGGGGTGGAGGGTGGCCCCTGGGAACTGGTCTGTTGAACTTAAATATTATGTAAGTGAATTATTAACAATATCAGAACGAAGCAGTACCTACACTAGCAGCTTAACTAATGGGATTCAGCTTCCTCGTAAGAAGAGACTTGGACACTGAAAACAACGCCCCCCAACCCAAGCCCCCCACCCCGAGGTCACGGGGTGCCACGTTCTCTCGCTGGAAGAAACTTTAACACTCTGGACACATGGTAACCATAGGCCACATTTCCACTTTTTAATAAATGCATGCCTCATCAGGGCCTTACTGACTAGCAGATGCTCCCCGAGATAAATGCCACCTGCCAAGACTTCCCTCTGATCAGGCTTTGAGGGAGAGAACATTTCCAAGTCACTGACTTGGGAACTTAAGAAACCTTCAGTGAGTTTGCCCCAAAGGAAGTCCCCGCCTGCTCCACTGTCAAATCTACTTTTAAGTAGAGCTCTTCTTTGTGCTTAAAACTACTAGAAATGGCTCCTGGCTCGTTCTGTAGAATCAGAACAAACTCACTGACTGCAGGGCCGCCCAGTCGGTGCGTCCCCTGTGCTCCCCGGGGAGGACGCAGGTGCCTCTGGGATTCTCCCTGCACCTGTGAGCCGGGAGGCCACGCCCACGTTTCTCGAGGCACCGGCCGCCTCCACCTGCAGACGGTTCCCGAGAGGGGGCCCTATTTATAGCGAATCGCATCCACAGGGGAAAAGACCCTGACTGGTCCTGGCCAGCGGGTCCTGCCTGGTGTCCCGGGGAAAGGAGCCTGGAGGAGAGAGCGGCCCCCTCTGCGGCTCTCGGGAAAGCGGCTGCCTCCCTTCAGTTTTGCCCAGTGCATGAGACAGGGCTGGCTGGGGCAGGTGGGGGGACCCCGTTCATCCATGGTGGACCCCTGAACAGGGGCTCCCAGGTAGGGCGCTGCCCTGTGTACGCTTGGGGTGATAGGATGGTAGGACCAAGGGACCCCTTGTCCGGGAGGGACAAGGTGGGCGTCTGGTGGGCTTCAAGGGAAGCTTCAGGCTGACAGGCTGGCGGGGGGGGGGGTAAGAAGTTAGTCACCCCCATGGTGCACGCATGCACACGGACGCATGCACACGCTCTCGCGGCTTCTGCGTCTCCCTGGACCGCTGGAACTTGCCCTCTGTCTTGGTCTGTTACCGCTGCTGTCACTAGTATCTCAGGCTGGTGGGTTGTTTCTCACAACTCGGGAGCCTGAAGTCCAACATCAAGGATTCGGGGTCTGGTGAGACTGGTCTTCCCACTGAGCCCTCAGACGGTGGAGGGGTTGAGGGAGCTCTCTGGGGTCTCCTTCCACGGGGGTCCCGTTCTCAGGACCCCCTCACTTCCCAGGGGTCCCCCTCCTCACACCATCGCCCTGGGGGTTAGGACGCAGCGTTGCATTTCCCGACACAGCCAAGCAGCTGTGGGACAGGCGAGCACTGGGCTGGGGACGCGGCTCTGGGGCCAACCCACTGCCATCAGCTTCGTGAATGGTCTGTGTAGCTCCAGGACTTTCACGGAAATTAGGATTCTTTTAGGAAAAGCTGGCAAGACCCCATTCTCTTGGCAGAAAAATATGTAAAATGATCGGTAGAGATGCCACTGGTCTATTTTCACTGGGAAAAAATCCCACCACCTTGGCTAGTGCGAGAATGGGTCTTAGTTCTGCCTCTTCTGTATTTACTGGAATCTTCAAGAATTGCAGAATGTGCTCTGATAAAGGAGGGAGGGGTCAGGCAGGAAAGCTTTTCCACCCGGAATGTCAAAGGCATGTGGCGCCATCTGGTAGGGGTCCGTGGGCTGCTCTGGACTGCCCGTGGTCATGTGCACCGGGCCCTCTCCAGGCTTCTGAAAGTGGGTGGGGGTGGGTACGGGACGAGGGTATGGGACCCCTTTGAGGGCTGGGATCCTGGCAATCTGAGACGTGCCCCACGTCAGGACAGTGGAAGGGGGCCCAGACGACGGCTGGCCTCACACTGTCCAAGGGTGGAGAGCCTGAGCTGGAAACGGAGGCAGATGATGGGAAGGGCCACCATCAGCACAGAGGCAGGGCTAAGGAGGGTCCTCTGTGACCCGGAGGAGATCTCTGGCCCGACAGAAAGAGGCCCGCTTTGCCAGGAGAGCTCCCCTGTCTTGCATGTTGTCATGAGGCAGTCAAGTGAGAAGGGCAGTCTAGAGATTTCTCGTTCAATCCCCGTACTGTGCCCGTTCATACGCGGGATGGACGGCGGAAGCTCGGACAGATGAGTGAGTGGAAGCAGGATGCCAGGACCCTGTACGAACGGCTCTCAAGAAACGATACAAGCAAAAAAATATGTGAAAACCCACCCTGCTGAGTGAA
This sequence comes from Ursus maritimus, assembly GCF_017311325.1. Lineage (NCBI taxonomy): Eukaryota > Metazoa > Chordata > Mammalia > Carnivora > Ursidae > Ursus > Ursus maritimus. Next base: position 46,123,105 of record NW_024424675.1, on the reverse strand, counting down.
AGGAGCCAGCGATCACAGCTGCGTAGTATGGGTTCCATTCCTACAACCTGCCTGGAGCAGGCGAACCCACAGGGACAGAAGGACGGGCGGCGTATTAGTGCTGGTCAGATCCCCTTTTGGGGTGATGAAATGTCTCGTAAAAAATGTGTTGTATGAGAGGGTCTGAGACGCCCCCTCCCTATCCAGCTACAGCCCGGACCCCCACACACCCTATTGGACCTACTTGAGCCATATGAGTAAGACGGGGAGGCTCAGCCCCGCAAGCTGCAGGCTTGCTCTTCCCCTAACTAGAAAGTTCCATCAGGCAGAGCCCCATGGCCATCTCCAGGGGTGTCCCTCCCTGGGTGCTCCTGCCCCAGCCCCCTCTCAGCCGTCCCCACCCCCACTGGCAGCCTGCCTGATGGCATCCCTTTTTCCAAAGTCATACATTCATTCATTGATTTGGTGGTTTCTGGAATGTTCTGAGCCATCAGGGCAGGGCCGCCTCTGGATGGACTCTACATCTCTGCCCCGCGGTCGGTGTCAATCACGCTTGTTAAACAAACCCACAGACAGGGCATGAACTGTAAACATATCCCATTCTGGCCAATGTCCCCAGACGCCCTGGCCTCCCCAGACGCACACCGCCAGGAAGAACCCACCTCCTGTCTGTCTCTCTCCACCGCCGATGGACCCGGGCAGGTGTCTGTGGGCAGAAGACGCTGCTGAATCAAGAAAACCTCCTCCTGACAACAGGGCTTTAAATCAGGATTGTCTATTAGCACAGAGCAAGAGGCCCGCGGCTGGGAGCTGTCCCACGGGATCGGTGTTTCAGAGACAGATGTGCTGTGCACGAGGAGACGCGTTTAAATATTTGATCTGAAGATTAATTTTTATTACAGAAAGCATGTGTTTCGCTACACTGGCCACCGAAAAGCTACAAGCCAGGTTCAGAAGTGCTGGCCCATGTGCAGAGAAGGCTGACAAGTCTCTCGGTGTGGCCGTTCCTCCTGCCTGCGGCGGGCAGGTGTCCGTCCCTCCAGCTGGCCCACACGCCGCAGGGCACCCGCCCACCGGCTTCCAGGGTCCCCAGCGTGGGGCACCAGGATGCATGGGGACAGCCCCAAGAGAGCCAGCACGGGCTGCTCGGGGCGAGGCAGGAGAGACTTTGCCAGGTCTCTCTCCTGCGTAGCAGAAACAGTCTCCGGCGTGGAGAGTTTCCCACTGTCAGTGCGGTTCCCCGCTGCTGTCCTGATGCCTCGCGCTCACTACTTTCAAAGACGAGGATTTTATAAGACAAACATATGGATCTCGAGATTTATCATATGCCTCCTACCACACCGACGTGGGAAACACAGCTGTGGGCACTCATACCCTGCGCGTTCAGACGCAGCATACAAATGCACACCGATGCTCTCCGGGGAGAAAACAGTGTCTCAAAATCAGGTAAGTCCAGTTGCCAGCCCTAAATGGCATGGTGACTTTACATTTATTTTAATAGACTCTGGTCTGTCATTTCCATCTTTATAAAAAGATGCTGAATTTTTAGAAAACCAGCCAAGAGAGAACCATTCACAATTTGTCCTTATGCATCTTTTCACTTGCTGCATTTTCCTAAAGAAAGAGTAGCACTAGACAAGTGAGCAGCTATACCTGCTCTCAGTAAACTTGCTTACGGGCACATGGCCCACAACTAAAACAGTTCTCACGATAAATGCCATGAACCTACAAGCTTGAGAGGAATACAGTGTTACACGGATTAGAAACATGGAAATTTTGCAAGATTCCTCTTCACGACACCAGAAATATTAGGTATTCCTTCTGGGGCTAAAATCCACCCTTCATCCAGCCATTGTTTTATTCTTAATGAAATTTTAATGCCTGATTCTCTGCTTTTCCTTCCATCTGTCCATCCATCCATCCACCCATCCGTCCATCCATCCATCCATCCATCCATCATCCGTTTGTCCATCCATCCGCCCATCCGTTTATCCATCCATCCATCTGCCCATCCATCCATCCATCCATCCATCCATCCATCCATCCATCCATCATCCGTCTGTCTGTCCATCCATCCACCCACCCACCCACCCACCTTCTTTACCCACTGAAGGTAAGTGCTGTAAGGGAGGGACTTGCCCTGATGTCAGCATGGAGGCAGATTCTCAGCGGTTGACTGCTGACTGGCAATATTAAAACCACCAACACTCCACCAGCAGCTGAAACCCCCTGGACCATTTTCTGCCTCCTTATGCCTACGTGCCTTTCGTGCTCTGCTTTGAAACTGCTCTGATTCCTCATTTCCTCGTTCCCCCAGGAGTCAGCAGTTAAGCTGGACAGACATGGGATTTGCGGAGGAGATGCCTTGGGGCTTGAACTGGCACTGGGCCCCTGAAGTGACAAAAACCCAGGAGGGTCAGGTTGGCTCAGGGACTTGCTCAGACTGGGAAGGGCAGTGAGTGGTGCCATTGAAGCATGGGCTTGGGGGCATGACTGACACTTTTTCATTCCACACCCACCTTTGTCTTGCTGGGGGCTCGGGCACCCCGGCTTTCCCACCATGTGGGGGCTTGTGGCTCAACCAGCGTTGGGAGAGGACTTGCTTGTGACTGTCCTTGTCATCTGGGTGGTCCCCATGCTGTTGCTGTTAGATAAACGCACCACAGCATAGAGCCTTACCCGGAGACAGCCTCGCATGCCAGACCAGAACTACCACCTTGCACCTCAAGGCCACATATTCTGGGTCTCAAGTGAATGACAGTAGCCCCTGGAGAGGACGTGCGTGTAGAGAGAGGCAACGTGGAGTCCCTACTTCAGACAGGGGTCTGAACTTCCTCTTGGGGGGGCGTGGGGAATCACACTGGCCGTGGAGAGGGGGCAGGGGCTGGTCTGGATGCTCCATTTGCATGGTGACCTGACCAGTGAACTGGTCAATTGGCCAGAAACAAAGCCGGGATGGGACCAGTATCACATCACATGGGTCCTCCTGATTCAGGGACTCAGTGTGCTCCCAGACCACCAGCAGCAGCACTGATGGGTGCGAGAGGCAGAATCCAAAGGCCCTAAAGAACGTCAGTGTTCTGATCCCCTGAACCTATAAATAGACCACTGCCCACGGCCACAGGGACTTTGGGGAGGTGACAGGCTAAGGGTCTTGAGATGGCAGGATGGTCCTGGATTATCGGGATGGCCCAATGTCATCACAGGGTTCTTCCAAGTGGAAGGAGGATGTGAGAGTCAGAGAGATGGGCAGATGCTGCGCTGCTGGCTTTGGAGGGAGGAAGGGCCAGGAGCCAAGGAACATGGGCGCCTCTAGGAGCTGGAAGAGCCTGAGAACAGTTTTCCCCTGGAGCTTCCAGAGGGAACACAATGATCTCAGCCCTGGGGACCCGCTGTGGCCTCCTGACCTTCAGCACTGTGACAGGATAGTGTCTTCAGTCCCTAAGCTCTTACAGCAGCCACAGAGGGCTGACACACTCGGGACCGTTTATGGGGAAAACTCCCAGGTGCTAGCTAAATCAGAAACTAGGGACAGCACCCCCAAAGCTGTATTCTAACAAGCCCCAGGAGAACCTGATGCCCAGTGTGGGGCCCACGGTCCTAATTCCTTCAAGACAAGGCGACCTTCATGCCCTTTCTCTGTCCCACAACCCTATTGAGGCGTGGCTGGACAGATGGCTTTAGACAGGAGCTCTGCTCCCTCTCTTGCTTACCTATGTTTTGGGCCCCTGGGGGTGGGTGCCGGTGGGGATTTGCAGGCCTGGTCCTCAGCCCCTCTGTGCAGGCCCCTGCAAACAGCCCAGGCCCAGCCCAGGCCCATCCCAGGCCCAGCAGATCCTGGGACAGGCAGCCTCTTCAGCAGGGACACAAATGGGCCCCTGCCACCCTGGGGTCACTGGTGGAGCACACAGCGTCTCTAGGCTTAAGCATCACATTTTCTACTCAGTCCACCCACCCTGATGCACCCCACATACACCCTCCAAAGACACGCGGCGAAGCCCTCCGCCGGCTCGCTAACCGGGAAACCAGAGGTATGTCAACTAAGAAATCATTTGCAAATGCAGACACAGAGCTTCCTGCAGCAGGAGCTCCAAATGCACCCCATCCCCAGCTGCAGACGGCACCCTGACCTTCCCAATGCCCCGGAAGCTCTTTTTGGGGTCTGCAAAACCTCAGCCCAGCGCCTGGTCTGACCGTGTCCTGGGCTCTCTCTGGGAGTACTTGCATTTTCCTCCGGACCCCTGGGAGGGCTGCGGGCGACTGCCCCATTTTCTCACCGCTCTCTGGGAACAAGGCCCCAGGAGAATAACAGATTCCTTCAAGTGCACACGCAGCTAGAAAGTCCCAAGAATTGTCTAATGCATTTTTGTCACCTTTTGGGTGACTTAAGCCTTATTTTTATGCATAGCAGAGAATCTTAACAATTCACAAAGGGTATTTTGTCTGATTTGGACAAAAGAGAAAATTCATACTGAGCCCTGCAGAAAGCTACTTAGTCGTGAAGTACTGTATACAATTTGTAGATAATTCACATCAAATTATGTCTCAAATTTGCCTGTGTGTGGTGGGAAGAGGGAAGGAAGGAGTGCGGGTGTGTGGGTGGGTGTCTCCCCCTTGCTGCCAGGTCCTGGGTGATATTAGAGGACCCGCATTCCCTCCCTTCGGCCACGCCGTCAAACCGTTTGCTCATAGAGGCACAGACTGGGTGGGTGTCAGAGAAACCACTTCACTCTGAACACATTGTTCTTTCTGGAAAGTGACCCACGCATCTTCCCAAAGGGGTGGGGTCAGACAGAGAGGGCAGGAGAGAGAATGCTGTCCCCACTCCCCACTTTGCAGGGAACACGGCTTCAGAAAGGTGTGCTGAGTCCCCCTTGCAGGCAGTGTCCCCCCGGGAGAGGGGGGACCCCCCCCCCCCAGCTGGCCCTTGGAGGACCTGGGATGAGACTCAGATGCAGGGCAAGGGCATGAAGGCCCTTGCTGGCCCTGTGCCCCACGCTGTGCCCCACGGGAGGATAGCATCAGCTGAGTGTCCACATTCTGCTGTCACCAGCAGGCATGCATGCAGACTGAGGTCACAGGGGCTTTCAGAGCCTGTGTCCGACCAGCGCATCAGAAACGAGACCCTGACACCGATTCTGACGTGCTGACCGTTACCGACAGGAGCAGACACGTGTGGACGGCTGCCTGTCCGTGCTTCTCCTCGGCCGCCCGCCCGTCCTCCCTCCCAGCCTCCTCCCTCCCGGTTTTATGGCCTCTGTCTTCAGGGAGGCCTTCCCCCTGTCTGGTCCGTTAATACAGCCTGGAGTGACGGGCCCGTTTCTCCCCACACCTGGGAGGTGTCTCCCAGTGGCGTTTTCCTCTCACCCCTCATCTGTGTTGGAGGAGGCCCTGAATTAGCTCCATGCAGGACCGGGCACCACCTTTGACTGCACCAGGCCCCCGTCACCTGCAGCAGGAGGCCTCCAGACCCAGTTTGGTGCCAACATCCCTTAGCCTGGCCAGGCCCACTGCCCTCCCTCAAAGTCCGGGATGAGGTCTGGCTCTGGCTATGCCACCTGACATCTGACGTGCCCAGGAGGGGTCATGACTGGGCTGGGATGGGGAGGCCCCTCCTCCAGCCTCAGGCAGGGTGGGGGCGGTGGGGAACTCCAGAGAGGCAGCACTGGGCTCTCTGGGGAGCAGCTCAGTGTGGTGCTCACAGCTGGGCACCTGCTCACTCTCGGGGGCAGCCCTCGAGGGCAGGGGTCCTGCCTTCTGTCTCCTTCCTCCGTCTGTCCCTCAGATGGCCACTGCCCAATGTCTGACGCCGAAGCCACCGTCAGCATCTTTCCTTCCTGCTGTTTTAGGGGCCCTGGAGCTGCACACCACATTGGGCACCCGGGGCCTCCCCCTCTTGCGCTCCCCTGGAAACTTGATTGAAGTTCAAACACCTGGGGCCTCCCCGCTTCAGGGGCCCAGCAGCGGTCTGTGATGGGCATGTGTGCCAATAAAACTTTATTTATAAAAACAGGCAGGGGGGCCAGGTTTGGCTCAAGGACCACAGCGTGCTGACCCGGGCCTAGGGCCTAGGGCCTAGGGCTGTGCTGTCCAGTGCGACAGCCGCTGGCCACATGTGGCCATGGAGCACTTGAAACACGGCCAATCTGAACTAAGCTGAGCAATCAGTGTAGACCTCACAAATTAGCATGAGAAAAAAGAATGAAAAGTTTCTCATTGATAAACTTTCATATTGCCCACACTTTGAAATGCTATTTTGGGTATACTGGGTTAAATAAAATATAGATTACAATTAATTTCATTTGCTTTTTAAAATTTTTTAAATGTAGCCACTCAAAAGTTAAAAACTACAGAGGCGACTTGCCTGTGGGCTCCAATTCTGTTTCCACAGGAGGGCACTGGCTAGGAGGCCTTGAGGGGTCGGCTCCGCCCAAGGACGGCTCCCGTGTAGACCGCGGCTGGGCGGCCTGCTTCTCCCGCTCCCTGTGATTGTCGCGTGATCCCCCGGGCTGAACGCACTTCTGCCCTGAGCCCCAAGCCTCCTACTGGACACCACTCGCCTTAGCACAGCTCCCACTTCTGCTGCCCACCGGCCAGCACAGATGCCCGCCACTCCTGCCCCTTATACCGCACCCCTCCCTTCGGCACCCTTTCTGCTTCTGCGGGGTCCCTGAGCTCACACCTGTTTCCCTTCATTCCCTGCACTGCGCCTGGAAAGCCTGGGGAATGTTTGCGGAACAGACTCGTCGGCTGCAGACATAAGCGGTAAAATCAGGCAATGCTCACACACCCACCCACGCGACAGTCCTTTCAAGGGGCGTGAGAAGCAGGTCTGTCCCTTTGTCAAGCCCCTCTGAGATCTTCCTTTCATGAAGTTCGGAAAATGTGCTCCGAACCAGTGCCAGTTGGAAGGGGATCTTCGCGAAAAGCAGAATGCGAGCGCCTCAACTTCTGCAAGAACACTGGCCCCGACTCCTGTCCCGTTCTATCACATCATCGGGAAGACATGTGACTTTTCTTTCTCCCTTAGCAGTGGGGTCGTCTGCGTGGTGATTTGATCTGTGGGCACCTCCATGACCCGTTCTGAATTTATTTCATGATGTCTCTTGAAAGCGCCGTGGACCCAAGACATGCCGATCCAACTAATGAAATCCGCGCTGACCGACAGACGCCCCCTCCTGCGAGACGCCCGGAAAAGACGGAGAAATACGAAAAGTGGGGTTCTTCTGGGCCTCGGCCACGTGTGCTTGAGATAATGAGACCCTAACGAAGACGTCGATGTCCCCGTGGAATAGGGGAGCAGACAGCCGCCTCCCTGCAGGTGCACGGGGTTAAGAGACCCAAACGCTAAAGCTCACATTTGCACAGCGGTGATCAGGGTCTCCCCACCCACCCTTCACTCAGAAGGTTGAAAAGGATACAGTGGCTGGAGGAAGGGAGGCCGGTTTTGAGCTGTTTGTCCTCACCCACCTCTTCAAGGTTAGAGACCCCATCTGAAGCTGTGGGCCCATGGCTAGCAGGCATGGAGGGCCCCAGGGCTGCTGTGACACATGACCACACGCTAGGGGCCCACAGCGAGGTAGGCACATCCCCTCACAGTTCTCCAGGGTGGAGGCCTGGCCGGCCTCACTGGGCTCCAATCAAGGTGTGGGCAGGGCTGTGTCCCCACTGGAGGCCTCCCGCCTTCCTTGGCTCGCAGCCCCTCCCTCCATTTTCAAGGCGGGCAGCACAGCCCCTCCCTCTCTGGCCTCTGCTGCCTCATTCTCCCACCCAGACCCTCCTGCCTCCCTCTTTCCGTACCAGGACACCTGTGGTTGCGTTTAGGGCCTGCCCAGGTCATCACCGTCATCCCCCCTCTCCAGGTCCTTAATTTGCTCACATCTGCAAAGACCCTTTGACCACGGAAGGTGACATCTTCACAAGTACGGAGGAGTGGGATGTGGACATTGCCGAGGGCCACTGTTCTGTCTACCACATGTGCCTTCTCAGACATGGAGCGTCTGGATGCTACTCTGAGGCAGCATGTGGGTCACGTCTAATTTCAAGCAGATGCCCGTTCCCTCTGCAACGTGGGCGACCGTAACTCCCTGTTCACTCAGAGCCCCCTGTGTTTCCCAAGCTCCTTCCTCCTCTGCCGGGACCAGCGGCTGGCTGCACGCTCACTTCCTTGGCCCCCCTCCCCTCCCACAGCTGAGCTTCCTCACTTCCTTCCTCGGCTTGCCCACATGGGCTGCTGTGCACAGCCCGGAGAAGACAGCCGGCTCAGCGGGGTGCCGGGGCCGCGGTCTCGAGCCTGCTGGGTTCCCAGGTTGCTCTACCATTCGCGTTTGTTCTCCACGGGATCCCCTCCTGTTTCTCGCAACAACTATTCCAGTCTTCGCCACTGACCCCAACGACCTGCTCAGAGCCACCCTCATCCTCAGCAGGTGGCCTTGCTGTCCACCTCCAGAGACCATCAGCTCTGAGCTTTCACCCCTCCCATGGTCTCATGCATTGCCTTGCCTGTGGCTACTTTCCCATTTATTCACTGAGCCATGACTCATTTTTTTACAGAGTCCCTACTGTGGTGGGTACAGTGCTGGATGCTTAAGTGACACCCGTGAAGACACTACCTAGACAGATGTGGTCTTCACCCTCGTGCAAAGTGTAGACTCCTGACTGGGGTCTGTGTGTCTGACTTTGAGAAGGGTGACATAAGGAACAGGCCTTGGTTAATTCATCTTGGAATCCCAGTTCAGACACAGAGCAGGGCACACAGCCACATACAGAGCACTCGGGAGGCTCTAGGATGGATATTCCTTCCATCCCTCTGTCCATCCACCATCCATCCACTCAGCGATATACCTATCCATCATTGTATCCATCCATGATCCATCCACCTACCTACTTATCTACCCACCCATCCATTCATTATCCATTCATACATTGACCCACCCACCCAACCATCCACCTACATATCCATCCAACCATCCATCCATCCATCCATCCATCCATCCATCCATCCAACTATATACCTATCCATCACTGTATCCATCATCCACCCACCCACCCACCCACCCACCCTTCCATGTACCTATTCCTTCCTACACTGAATGTAATTGAGTATGACTGCCTGTCAGGATTTGATAGGAATCTGTAATTCTCTAAGGGCAAGTAGCACAGCTTAGATCTCGACAATCACAGGATTTTTAAGTCTGAGTCCATTTTCTTCAGTCTTACCCTCTAGAGGTCCCTTATTTGGTGGAGAAGATCCCAGAGCTGAGTTGCAGTAAAATCTGCTTATAGGTCCCTTATTCTGCTGACCCTCATCCCTTGTTCACTTTCTATTTACATCAGCTTGATAACAATGTCCCCAGATGTTCCCATGGGTTTTTCACCCACTTTCTTTGTCCTCACTGACACCCTGGGCCCACCCATTGGGAGTGGCTGGGAAGTCTAGGATTCCTGACAAGCCACTAGCTTTGCTCTTCGGAATGGATTCATCGGCCTCTAAGTACCAAAGCAAGTGTTTCATAGGTTTTCTTGGATAAACGTTCTTGACAGTTCCCGCATTTTCCGCTAATAGTACCTTGTTATGCAGGGAACCACCCCTTTCCTCTCCTGGTCCACTTCCTCAGTGGGCAGACCTCCCTCACCCACAGCTCCAAGGGGGCACATGATCCTGGTCCAACCCCGTTGCCCAGATGGTCCTGACCCAGCTCAGGGACGGACACAGCACTGAGGCTGAGTCAGGGACAGGCATTCCCGTGGTTTTCCTGGATTATAGAGGAAAGGAAAAAGTCCTTCTCTTTATGCTGAAAGCGTCCATCCCAAACTATAAGGATGGAAGCCAGGAGGGTGGGAAGCAGCCTGTGTGGGAAGCTGTGTGGGGTCAGAGGTTACAGGGAGGGAGGCAGCGAGCTTCTGGAAGCACTGTCTGGACCCGGGCTAGCCATTCTTGCAGCCGGACCCTCCTATGCTGCTGGGGGGCCACGCCGCTTGTTAAGCTGCCATGAGCTGCCTTCCTGTCTGCGGTAGAGAAGCCCTGCCTCCTGCCAGCACCACGTTCTGCAGCCACGCGTTGCTCACGATCATTAGGTCAGGTCCTCCTAGAAAGGTCTCTGATGCTGCAGTGGGGTGGGCAGGGTCTCCCTGAGCCCCCTGAGCTGAGCGATGCTGGCCTCTCCAGGCGACCGGCTTGGGCCACTCTGCTCCCGCTGCTAAGATGCACTGGTGGCCTTGCCGCAGTGGGGACTGGGCGCCCCTATTCTGTAGCTAGGGCCATGTCCTGCATGGATTTGTACATTTTATTTATACTGAAATGTCACATCCATCCTATGGCAGGCTCTTATAAACACAGCTGCCAGAAGTTATTTTCATTAAAGCCTTTTGTGGGTGAGGGGGGAAGGCGAGAGAGGGAGGATACTCTTTGCCAGGCGAAAGGAAGGGCATTTAATGAGAAAATGATCGCTTTGGCTAGCAGTAGACTCGAATTGCGGGAACACGATGCATGGGGTAACTTTCTGGGGGGCCTTGGGGCATCTGCTCTGGGCTTTCTCGCTGCTCTTCAATTCCTCTGGGCTCGCGCACGCGTGTGCCCAGCTGCGAGGCTGGGCCTGTGATAACCTGAGCAGGGGGGCACGCTTCACACGGTGCTTCTGCTTCCAGAATCCGAAGACTCGCCCTACTTCTCATGGCCACTTTCAGAGGATCATGTACTTTTCTTTCCAGGCTTGTGCATCGTCTGCAGCCCCTGGGCCGAATTCCCCAGACCTGCACACACGTGTGTGGCGGCTGTTGACACTGGGACACATACACATCGATCTGTGTGCAGCCATTTGCACACTCACGCTGACCGCGGCTCTTTCTACACGCGCACACCCCCACAGCACAGACGCTTAGCTTCCCGGGATGACATCCGCCTGACACCTCGAGGAAGACGGGACTGTTCTTCTCACAGGCCTGGAGAACACAGACAACAGCAAAGAGCGAACGACCGGGGAATGCGGCTGGGCTCAGCATCACGCTGATGAGGGGGCTGGCAGGCGACGGAGAGGGGCTCCCCGAGCCGGCTCCTGACAGCACACTGCGCGTGCAGCAGCCCCAGCTGGGTGTCCCTCCCAGCCTGCTCCCTGCCTCCCCCGCCTGGGGTCTGAGATGTGCACCCTCCTCCCAGCCCCTTCACGCGATCCTGCTCGGCCACGTGCTCTTTGGAGTGCCTGCTCGGCCAGCAAACGTGCTCACGACCTGGGGCGCGAGGCCAGTGGGCTGATAGCCGGGCTGCAGGGATGTAAGGCCAGGCCTGAGTCTCATGTACTCCCGACCCTGTCACCCAAGTGCGGTGGCGGCCAACCCATGTACCATCCCCTTTGGAGTGCTCATTGGAGCCGACGGACGTTCTGGGGGGGAAGTCGCAGGACAAACATGATCGATCCGACCTCTGAGGACAGAATTGAGTTTCTCGGGGCTGGTGGGGTGAGGGTCCCGGGGTGTGCTGATGGCGGCCACTGCTGCTCAGGGAGCTGGCCTCCTTAGGTTGGATTTCATGTCAGTCCATGAAGCAGCCCCCCAGCTCCTAGCCCGTGGTCTTCGCTGGGGCACCAACTTCCGGGGACAATGTGCCACGGAGACTACCCACTTTTTGGCAGAGGGGACCAAGAATAGCTTGCGTAGGACGCAAGGTCATCCCGCTGGAAGCTGGGCAGCCAGCCAAGGTTAGGGTAGGGTTTTTGGCTCCTGTTTGCCTGGTTTGGGAAAAGGCACATGGTACACGGGCTCTAGCAGCCAGCCTTCTAGCATGGACCTCGAGATGCGGCCGCTGGGGCCCCCTCACTCCCACCACTGACATGGTCTGTGCTCCCCACCGTCAGCCGAGACCGAGCAAACATTCAGCCTGTCCAGGGAAGCCGGGCTGTGGTCCGCGTCAGAGGACTGGGTACACTTTGCACACGGCAGTCACCAGCCTGCACATCAGAAACTCAAAGGTCAGAGATAAGGGTGACGTTATGTGACCTGGGTGTACCATCAGACAGCTCGGCCACCCTGGCTCCACACGCATCTCATCCAGTGAATACACATGGACCTGCCTGGCGTGCCCGCTCACTCCCCTGTAATCCGAAGTATCGCTTGCGGATCTTCCCAGACCCACTGAGCCCTTGTCGTGCACACTTTAGGCGGCATTTACCACTCAGCACGCGGGTCCAACAGGGGTCCTGCATCTCAGAGCAGATGGAGGCAGAACCCGGGGAGGGACTCACTGTACGCGCCCACGGGGAAGTCACCCTGGTCCACCCGCAAACCTACGGCGGAAAAGCCAGGCTGGTTTTCGACTTTGTTTTTTTCTTTAGTATCATCTCACTGGTCACAGATCACATAGCTGTGTGTGCAGTTTCAGGAGTGAGCGTGAGCGCTCCGGCCAGGCCAGCGAGGGGCAGGGACGGCTGTCCACGGAGTGCTGCCGTGTGGACAAGCCAAGGCCCCCACAGACCCAGCGGCACGGCTCTTGCCTGCTGCTTCACGAGGTGCGACCAAGACGTCGCTATCAGCCCGAGAGAGCGTGTGCCTTCAGGCCCTCCCACGCGCTCACCCCAGGGCTCGGCCGGCCAGGACTGTCCCGGACACCCTGGCCCCCGACACTCTGGCGAGCAGCCGCCCACCCACGCCGCGGTGTCTCTGCCTGGCGGCCTCCATCTCTTAGCAACCAGAGACTTTTATTTACTCAACCCCAGACTGACGGGCTGGCAGAAATAATTTCAATTATTGAGCTTATTTTCTGGGTAGGATCTCTGCTCAGATGTGATGACGACTGTTAATTTCAAGAAACTTTGTTTGGTTCATGCTGCTTTTGTCTTCAGACCAAGCACGGAAAAGATGAGTCTTCACTGTGGAACGCAGCACTCGGCGTTGTGACACAATAGTCTGAGCGTACGGGTGTCTGCCGATTTCCCAGCAGCCCGTGCCCTCCGGGATAAAGGATCAGGAGCGGGGATGTGACGGAGACACCCGCCTCTGTGGACCTCACGGGAGAGGCCCTTCCTGTCTGCGCACCACGGTTGAGCCCGGCCGGGGCATTTCGGGGAGAGGGTATAGGAATCGAGTGGAAAGCTTGTGCTCTGGTTTCCTGCCCGACATGGCTTGGGGTTCAGCCCCTCTCCACCTTCACATGCGGCTTTATCGGGACATCTGGGCCTGGCTCTGTGCTCACGCAGGTGGCTGCATGTTTCACAAGCTTGTTGGGGGAAGGGGGATGCACAGGCGCGTGACATTCAGCCAGCACGGGGTGGCGGGTCAGCTCACCTTGTGGGCTGAGCGATGGTTTCTGCCTTCCCCACGTCCCCACTGTGCCCAGGCCTGGTGGTCCCCTGGCCACTCTCATCCTGCGTCAGACTCACTGCAAACGGGAATATGCACCTGGCATCAGGTTAGGGCCGAAGTTCCTGCTGCACGTCGAGAGGCAGGAGGAGCACAGCTCAGGGAGGAGGGCGGACAGATGAGGGTCCTTCCTGGGCCCTGCTTTCCCATGGCGGGCAGTTCTGGGGGCAGTAATGGATTGGGAAGGCATGTCCACTAGGCAGAGGCCTCGTGGTGCTGGGCTGGGAGAAGCCACATGTTTAGGACAGGTGCTCTGGCTCCAGATGGGCCCCTGCTGGCCCCTGGACAGCACCCCTCCTGCCCATGCCAGTTCATGGGGTGCCCCCCACACGAGCACTCCATGTTGCCATCCTGCCTTGTCTCATGCATGGTGCACCCCTGCCGTCTGTGCTCTCACAGGCCCGGTTCACAGCTGGGAATTGGGGACGCCTGGGGCTTCCTGGGTCAGCAGTCACCCTGGAGAGCCTTGCCCTGGCTGTTAAGTTGGGGGGAGCCCCATGAAACCAGGGAGAGGTGTCGTAGACACTACATTGCTAAATGGAGGCTCTGGGTGAGTGGGGGCTGGCCTCTCTGGCCCCCTTCAGGAGGGTGGGACCTCCCTGGCATCAGTGTCCCCACTGCCCTGAGACGGCGTCCCCCTGATCTGGCGTGCCCTGCAGGGGAGCCTGGGAGAAGGCGGCATGGACATCCCTGGACACAGGCTGGTGGGCACAGGACAGGGACCGCACGTGGTCAGCAGCGTGGCCCGAGGACCCAGGGTGGGAGTGATTTGTTTGCTCCCGGATTCAGTGGCACACACAGCGCCCGAGGCTCAGCCCACACGCCAGGAACGGAGGGAGGAGTCCCTGCCTGTCCCGACCCCCACCTCTGAGCGGCTGGCCGGCTCTCACACGTCCTTCCAGCCTCACTGTCTCCACAGACAGCAGCCTCGTCCAGGCCCCCGTCGGCTCCCACCTGGAGGATGGCCAGTCTCCTCGCTAGTCTGCCAGTCGCCAGGACAGCTCGCTGCAGACAGACCCGTCAGGTGGCGCCAGCAGCTTCCCCACGAGCTTCCAGAACACTCAGTCTGCCGCCACAGTGACCTGACGTCACAGCCCCGTCGGCCTCTTCCAGCCGCGCTCCCTGCTCGCAGGAGCCGCTCCTCCCGCCAGCCTGGCACCCCACCTCTCAGAGTGTCCATTTCCACGCGGCTCCTTTGTTAGCTTTCTGTGCACTGTCACCTCCTTGGAGAGGCCGCCTCTGACCCCGCCCATACACACGGCCTGTGTGGGGAACTTCATTTCTTCCCCGCGTGGGCTCACTGTGTGCGCCATCATGCAGAGGTTTGCTCCCTGGAGACAGAGCCCGCCACTCAACATTCAGCCCACATGTCGGGGGTGGAGGGTGGCATTCCATGTCCCTCTCTCTCGAGTACACATCTCAGCGGAGAAGCCGCTGTACCTCTGTGCTGCCTGTGTGGGCACGTGGCAGTCAGCGTCACATGGGGATGAGTCGGGGACAGGGTCCGCTGCAGGCTGGATGGCGCAGGCTTCCTGGAGGAGGAGGAGGAGGATGGTAGGGCCCTGAAGGACGGGCAGAATCCCTAGACAAGTAGGCGTTCCTGCCTGCACGTGGACCGCGGAGAGGAGGCCTGAGGGGCTGCCGGAGTGCGTGACCCCAAGCCGGCTCCTCAGGGTCCAGACGCACTCTGGGATGTCCCTGGAGGACGCGGGCACGCCTTAATCACAACACTGTCCCCTCCCTCTGCAGAGTTAATCTAGTGGCTGAGTGGACATTCTGCACGGGAGAGGTCACCTGTCCCCTCCTCGTGCCCCGCTAGGCCAGCCCTTCCCTCCGGACCCTCCTCCCAGCCCCTTGCGTGCACTGTGCCGCGCTGGCGTCTCTCCCAGCGCCTCGGAGCTGCCGCACGGCCGCCTCTACGCCGAGCGGTGGGGCAGCGCGCGAGGCTGGGAATGCTGACAACAGACTGTTTCATAATTAATTGAATAGCACAGCCTGGACATTTTCAATCACCTGCTGACAGGAGCTACTCTGCAGCTCCGGGACGCCAGCAGCGAGCTCTGGAAAGTTCCCAGTGCACGCCTTAACCACCAGTCATTTCCACACCATCGAAACATGCAATTTGAATCAGGTCTGATTTGGAAGAACTCCTGTTTTCACAACTTCCCTAAAGACGAGTAATGAGAAATTCTAGCGTAGAAGACACCCGGTCAGCTTGGGTAATGCGCAGCTTGAAGCCTGCCTGTGGGACCTCCTCTGACGGGCGGCACACGGCGCGGTGGCCGGGACTGGGGTCAGCCTCCTGCGGGTGGCTGGGCGGGAGCTTCCCTCAGGGCTCACTCAGTAGCCAGGCCCACACTGCATTCTCCAGCCGCTCCGGGGCCGAGAGACTCACTCAGATACGGTGCACCTGACCCAGCAGAAGCCCCGTCTCTACACTTCCGAGGGCTCATGGGAACAGAGGTGGCCGTGGAAATTTCTGGAAAGATTTCCTGACCCCTCTGACGGCTCAGCATTTTTTTTTTTACTGCTCTCAGCCCTTCACCGTGTTAAAACCCCAACACCACCTGCATGTTATTTTTCTTTAAACTGACTCACTTCATTACTGTCTATGCATACATACACACGCAAGCTACACGCACACATATGTGTGCGCACACACGTCTATATGTGCATGCATGTTTGCAGGCATGTGTGCACATACAGCCATCTTAGAAGTAAAGGCATGTTCTACCGTGCTGGTCAGAGAGTGCTCCGAGGCAGGATGGCCTCACGTCGGAGTTCCGGGGACACACTGCTTGGCCGGAATTCCACTCTGGAGATTTTCCGTCGTGTGACCTTGGGCAAGTTACTTAACCTGTCTGTGCCTCAGTGTCATTGTCTGCGAAGTGGAGGTAATAAAAAACCCTGGGTCACTGAGTCACGGGAACGCATGGGTTTGTCCCCAGAGGGCTCAGAACGGTGTGTGGCAGTGAGGAAGGACGTGGAAGTGCCGAGATTACCTGTCCCGCTGCCATCGCCATCCCCTGGCTGGAGTTCTGTGTGTGAGGTCTGGTCTTGCTACACGAGAGTGATGAGAGGTTCCATGGACACATTTATTGGGAACTGGCATTTTCTCCTTGAGGTTGTCAGAGCAGATGGAAGAGCCTTAAACAGAAAGCAGTTTCTTCCCAGAGTGATCTGGCTTTTTAATGCAGTGTCCCTGTGCCGCTGCGCTCCCCTGGTCCCCCAAGGGTCCTCGTCCCCGCTGAGAGAGCAAGGGCCATCTGCCTGGAGCCGGGGGGCCGTGTGCGCCCTGGCAGGGTGGTGGTTCCGGAACTTCTGGATCCTTGAGCTCCTCGCAGTGGACCCTCCTAGGACACTCGGCAAACACCTGTGCGGGGGAGGGGAAAGCCTGGGACCTCCCCTCCCCCCTTCCTGCGCGGTGCCTGCAGCCCCCAATCTCTCTTTGCTGCGTGGAGCTCGATTTCTAAGCCCTAGGGCAGATCTGGGAGCTGGCGAATGGGGTTCGCCTCCAGATGATCATTCTCGGGGTAGCTGGAGGCCCCAGATTCAGGAGCCCCGGCACGACACGCAATTAAATGCCTAACAGGGCAGCCATGGCACGTGGGAGACGCCACACTGTGCTGCCATCCGGTCCCGCTCCCAGGGAGCCTGGGCGCCCGGGGGCAGCTCCACACCCCCGACCCAGAGGACGCAGCTCAGCTCGCCGGAGACTTGGGACAAAGGCTGCCTGGCCAGGAAACAAAGACGGCTCAAGACTTCAGGTTGTGTTTTTTTTTTTTTTTTTTTTTTTTTGAGCTCTATAACGGCGTTCCGTTTCGGGGAACCCGCGGCAGATCAAGCGGAATGAAGCAAATTAAAAGGCCCCGAACTGAGCAGGCATCTCCTGAATGAAACATCAAAGCAGCCCTGGGTGGGCGGCGGCTGCTGTTTTATTTATGGGGAGGCCCCACTTACAGGCTATGAGAACTTCTGCAGGCTGTGGGCGTCCCCCCCCGGCCAGCTGCTGTGCCCTGTATGGAGCCCTCTCTGTCCCCGCACTGGCGGAGATGACGGTGCAGCCCCCCTTCCGGGACCTGCTCAGGCCCCCCGTGGACGGGCAGTGACAGGAGAGGTGGCCTGGGGTAGGGGGGTGTGATGGGAATGCTGAGCACCCCTGCTAAGTACTCGGGCACCGAAGTATGAAGTGCTGGGCATCTCTGCTAAGTACACAGGTACCTGAGGCACCAAGTACTCAGCACCTTATAGTACTTGGACAGCACAGGTACTAAGCACTGAGTACCCTAGCTAAGCACACAGGCACCCTAAGTACTAAGTACTGAGTACTCAGGCACCTTAAGTACTAAGAACCAGGCCCCTCTGCTAAGTATTCAGGCACCCCAAAGTGCTAAGTACAGACGGCCCCTGACCGACAATGGTTCAACTTAACCATTTTTTTGGCTTTCTAATGGTGCAAAACCCACCATATTCAGCAGGAACTACTTTGAAGTTTGAGTTTGGACCTTTTCCTGGGTTAGTGATGTTCAGTCCGACCCGTTCTCACAATGCTGGGCAGCAGCACTCCCAGTCAGCATGAGGCCAGGACAGTGGACGGCCACGAGGGTAGCTCCAGTCACCTGGCCCCAGACATCCCTTCTGACTCTCGCTCTTGGTGTCCAGCACTCAGTACTCAGCCTGACACAGTCAGCACTGTATTAGCACACAGGCTGCACGGGCAATGACTTTGCCCAGCTGTAGGCGGACATGTGTCCTTACATGTTCAGGGCAGGCCGGGCTGAGCTCTGACATGTGGTAGGCCAGTCGTAGTCATGCATTTTCAACTTAGGGTGTTTTCAACTTTCTCAGGACCTAGCCCCACTGTAAGTCAAGGACGATCTGCCCTGAGTGCCTCGTGAAGCACGCACGTGGTCGGCCTCCCGGTAGGAGCCCAGTTCACCCCTGGGTGTGGCTCACAGTCTGGAGAGCCACGCTCCCATCTCCTGGCTTCCCTTCTCACTCCACATGGCTCCACGGGATGACCTTCCTTCCCTCCGGGCATCTGTCCCCAGTCCGACATGTTTGCAGATCCAGTCAACTGCCACCTCCAGCATGACCACCAAGGCCCACCGTGGACTCCAGGATAAGGGTGGAAAGTGGCTGGGGTCCTCCCAGGAGCCCCTGGAAGAAGAGACACGGGGACAGGACAGACGGACACAGCTCTGCACAGAGGAAGACGGAGCTCTGGGGACGGGGGAGACACGAAGTAGTTGTGTATACGCCCATGCGTGTGTGTTGGGGGGCCATTCAAGGAAGAGCATTTCTTGGGGGTACGTCCCGGGGGTACCCAGCTTGGTAAGGCAGATAGTTCATGATATTCCAACACACCTGGGGTTGAACAGGTTCAATCTTATTGTTAAGAAGTTTTAACTTAGAAATAATTATAAATTCAAGAGAAGTTGTGAAGATAGTAAAAGACAGGTCCCGTGTACCATCCACCCAATTCCCTACAATAGCTGACCTTAGGTAATGGCAGGTCAGTAGCAAAAAATCAAATCCTTGAAATGGGAATGAATATAAGGTGTATCCACTCCTTGGTGCCTTGCCAAAACCTGGCCTCTCATCAGAGCTCAATCAATGTTCTGTGAACAGCTGGCTGACATTCAAATATGGTCAGTACAGACCCAACGCAGAGACGCGTTTCATGGCTGGAACATCTCCGACATAACTTGCTACAAGACCGACAAACACAAAAGGCTCATAAGACTCCTTAACAAATGGGGGCACAAGTGGGATCACAGCCCATGACGTATATGGTGCCACCCCTGTCCTCTCTCCAGCTATGACAGAGAATTTCCTCCTTGACCCAACTCCGATATTTATAAAGGAATCAGAAGACCCATCAGAAGCCAAGTTGCTTGAAGGCTTCACGAAAGGGCACCGTTTGTCCTGATACAGAACTTAGATTGCGCAGTGAATTCTTTTCTCCCTCTGGTGTGTGAGGCATGGTGGTGTCCTTACGTCCACACACCAAATGGAAAACACGAGGCTCATGAGAGCGGGCTTTCCCGTCCGGGTGCCTGGGCCCTGTGGAGGCGGCCCCATGAGACGCTGGGCCCGCCCATCCTCGCTGCCCCCAGGCTGTGTCCGTGTGGACCTGGCCACCCCATCCCGTCCGCCCCCTCTCTTAGGCTCCACCCCATCCTTGTCTTCTCTTTGGCAACCGTCTTGTGAAAAACACTGTGAGCTTTTAGAATTTACCTTCAGATTTCAGGACTCTGCTGTCAGGCAACGGAGCAGAACAGGCTGGAGAGCTCGTCAGGGGACTGGTCTGGAGCAGGGTCACAGATGACAGGGGCCACGAGACCCAGTGGGCCCTGCAGAGGGGCACCCTGTGGTTGCTGCTGGTGGAAATCCAGGGGTTTAGATGCAAACCCTGATTCTTAAATGTTGGTAACTAATTAAAAAACGACCCTGCCAGGAGAGCAAGGGCGAGTGGTTGCTCTTAATATTTTGAACAAAGTTTTCTATGCAAACTTTCTCAATCAAGACTGAGAAATAAAAGATCATTTCCCTTCACTGGTTCCTTCTCTGATCTGAGTCTGCCCTACATGCCGTTTTCCTTCACCGCGCAGAACCTGCAAGGTTCTCTTCGAGACGGGTCCTCCCGGTTTTGTGTGTCAGAGAAAGTCTTTATTTTCCTTCACCTTTGAAGGATACTTTTGCTGGATACAGAATTCTGGTGGGTGGGTTTTTTCTCCCGACCCTTGGCTGCTGGCCTGGCCATCGTCACTCTCATCCCTTGGCCTCTGTCCCGAAGGTGCTGACTTTGTCTTCACAGCCCCTGGTTCCTCTCCCAGGCCCCCCGTCGCCTCCACCGCCATCTGCACTGGGAGGTCCTTGCACGCGGAACCGGCACCCAGAGTGAGAGCGCCCCCTGTTTTTACAGACTGGTGTCGCAGCATCTCCCCCGATGCCGGGTGAGACTGCTTCCTCCCGGTGGCCTGCCGACCCCCCTGCTGGGGGCTTCCACGTGGCTCATGTCACTTACTCTCCATGGTGGCCAACGGTCACTGCTTCTCAAGAGGGTGGTTCTCAAAGCCACGTCAAGACCAGCAGCGGCCCCTGGGAGCTTGTCACGTGTGCCATTCTGGTTCCTGCAGACACAGAGGCTCGTGGGCCGGTGGGTGGGCGTCTCTCCCCTCGACCCACCTGCAGGCCGCCCCACGGCCGTGCCGGGACAGCCGCACATGGGCACGTCCGTGAGGTTTTGAGAGCATTAGATGCTTGCACTGGCAGGGATTTAGCACTATTGATTCTTGGTCTCGCTCGAATCCCACGCGGTGCCCTGATGCCCTACACAGTGAGCGCTGTTTATACTAGTAAGTGTTCTGCCATCTCTTCATTTTGAGAGCCTCTGATCAATGTTTCTTCAGCAAAACACAGAACGCCGAGTGACCAACCCAGAGGCAAGACAACAACATCTTCCTGTGGCTCCGGCTCGAGCGCAGCCTCTGTTTTCGTTTTCTGTGACCTTGCACAAGTGATGGAAATGTCTGCCCTACGTTTCCTAAAATCTGGGAAACTGGAGATCATCTTATCTGCTCATCAGAGCTGCTGGAGAAGGGCTTTTTCATAAGCAGGAAACAAGGTCATAAAAACCGATCGCGGAAGACGGGCGTTCAGGAGCTGCTCTGAAAACCGTCTTGTGGATTTATCTTACGACCCTAAGCCCTAGAAATCACTCAGAAATACCCCCAGAAAGCCGACCAGTTGAGACTGTTGAACCAGCCTGTGTAGGGAGCAGAGCCTCCTTCTTCATAACCCAGAGCCGGGTGCGTGCCGACCCTGTGTCGTTGGCAATGAGGATGTACGTCTTGCGCCAAAACACCTTCACGGGGTCTGATACAGAGAACCCTGAAGCCCTCGAGTCGGAGGCACAGACGCTCTCCCTTCTCAGCCTGCACATGGAGGGTCCCCGCAGGACCCTTGAACGCCATGTCAGATCCAGGCACACATTTGTCGGGCCTTGCTCTGGCCTGAGAATGTTCTAGGTGCCGAGGACGTCTCCACGCGGCCTCAGCTCTGTGCTCAGGAGTGGGGCTGTGGGGTCCCCGGAGCCCTCAGAGGTCGAGGCTGGAGAAATGTAGCGGCACACAGACCCGGGCACGGTCAGAGGAACCCGCTCCCCACGCCCGCCCGTCACCCTCTGCCTGGTCTGGCACCATTCCTAAAGCCACACCTGCCCCATCACCAAACCCGCTGTGGGAGTGTGGTCCTGGGAACAGGTCAGAAGGCACATGGGGGCCGACTCCAGCAAGTCCCTCCTTCGTCCGTGTGCCCCCTCCCAGCCTCGCGAATGCGTGTTCCCCACCGCGGCAGGGCCGAGCTCAAGGCCACACTCCTGTGGGCAACCAGCCTTCGTGGCAGCTGTCCCGTCTTCTGTGGCTGTCCACGAGGCTGCAGCTTCGTCCTCGTCTCCCCACACGCCCACGGCAGGGTCATTTCAAAGCTGTGTCTTGCCGTCTTCAGCACATGGTGGCTCTTCATTGGCCGACGGCATTCACCTGGGTTGTGCCGTGCACGCAGCGTGTGCCGGGGACGGAGCTGGGTGCCCAGGCCCCAGGGACCTGTGCTCAGTGTTCGCCGAGGCGCTCCAGTGTCCAGGACAGAGCCTGGCACCGGAAGGAGGGAGTCAGTGAGTGAGTGCACAGATGCGACCTGCCTTCACGGCGCACGTGTGGTGTGAACGGACAAGGTACCTGAAGACAAAGGGCCGCCATCTGCTTGGCCAGGGGCGTTCCCTTCTGCTGAAGCTGGGCCAGTGGGATGTGGCCTGTCCTCCCGAGTCAGGGGGACGCGCCCCTGGTCAAGGAACGGCAGCCATGTCTCTGAACTGGATCCCAGCTGCCAGTCGCTCTCCAAAAGGCCCAAACGAAAGAGCAGCGTGTGCGCGTACGTTGAGAACTGGTCACGCGCATACATCTCTTCTGTCAAAGAAGTAATGTGTCCACTAAGAAACAAAGGGCACATCCAGCTGCAAAGCAGACCGATCCCAAGCAGGAGCCTCGGCGTTTCCACATGTGCTCCAGCCCTTTCTCTGCAGTAACAGGAACGTACTTTCACGCACGTACGCACACGCTTTCAACCCAACCACAGATGCAATATTCTTGCTAAGGAAACAAGCAAAACTGAAATGCAGGAATCAGAACGACAGTCCCTCCTGGTGTCCCGGTTCCCCGCCTGCCCACCCCCCAGCACCAGTCACCTTTCCTAAGGGTGGCGGGGGCATGTCTCCCCGCGGACCACGCTGGGTCGGCCCCGCCTGGGTGAGCGCCGTGCACACGACCTCTCTGTGGGAACATCTAGAGTTCTGGCCTCCTGCTCGCTGCCCGCTCTCCTCAAGGGTCCCCAAATGCTGACGTCATACTCCCTCTCCCCAAATTTCATTACTGCTATTATTGTTTAACTGAATTTATATTGCTTTACGTCACTGAACTGTCTTTTGTAGACATTTGCAGGGTTGTCAATGCCAAAAGAATCTCAGAAATGGAGTAAGACACATCCAATGAATAAAACTAAATAAATTATAAAAACAAAAGTGAATGGATCAAATAATTTTGCATATGACTGTTTTTAAAAAAAATTTACATGGCTTCCCAGACAATATAAATATACAACGAATTAGCAAACTTTCTTTAAAATTCTTGAACTTTCTTTGGCATAATTATAAGTAAATGGAAATTTTTTTTTTCCCCCAAATGAAAAATCACCCCATGAGTTAATGTCCCAATCATTACCCTGGGGACAATAATCAGGTAAAATTAAATTTCAAGATTCCATGGATTTGAATGGATTTTTCTCCAACACTATGGGTGGGGATGTGTATAATCAATTTTTTTCCTGAAGAACAACACGGCAGTATTTAATAAAGGCAACATAGGTGAGCACCCGCCATGACCTGGTGATTCTATTTTTTTAAGAATTTATCCTAGGGAAGTAATAGGCAAATGCAAAAAGAATTAGGAGTGTTCATCAGCACGTGATTTATAATACTGAGAATCAGAAGTGACCCAAACATTAGTCATAAGACAGTGTTTAGATTAAGGTTTCCCCATAATTGTGAATTTAGTCACTGCACAC
The DNA here is from genome assembly GCF_017311325.1 of Ursus maritimus. Taxonomy (NCBI): domain Eukaryota; kingdom Metazoa; phylum Chordata; class Mammalia; order Carnivora; family Ursidae; genus Ursus; species Ursus maritimus. The sequence goes on along the minus strand of NW_024424675.1, from coordinate 46,099,654 downwards.
GGTGTAATTCATAACACGGACACAGACGCATGGTTTTGTAAGTAACCAAGCACCTTGCCTTCGACTGTGGGTAGCGTGCTCCCAGCGCAGTGAACGAGCCCACTCCGCTGTGTGCACATATATGACCAGGAGCACGTGTGCAGGGAGCTCTGTGACATAGTAGTAATTCTGCACGGATACTGGAGTTATGGGTGGCTTTTCTTCTTTTCTGCATTTTCTACTTTTTTCTGCCATCAATGTATATTAGCTCCTTTGAAAAGACTGGAGGGATGTTGACACTGATTCGAACCCTGTACTATCCAGCCCGCTCTCCCTCCTTCCTGTGACTACGGCCACGGCCCTTCCTAACCAGCGACACCCTCAAAGAACGTACCGGAAGACCAGTTGTTGTGTTTGCCCCCCACCCCCCGCTGCTCCTTGTTACGGGGGCTCCTCTCCGCGCAGAGCGTCATCCTGGCAGCAGGACGGTAACAGGGGCCTATCTCTCAGCCCGGAGCTGAGGTCTCTGCCCTGGGCACACAACGCTCCAGACATCTACCACCGGCAACCTCAAAGCCGAGTGAATCAAAAGAAAAACACACCATTTTCTACAATCCTGTTTAAGCCTAAGGACATAGAGAAAACCCTGAAAAAGGTACTCAGATCACTGAATCATTAGAAAATAAATGAGCACAGAGTAAAAATAAAACGGAGGATGCTTTAATTTGGAGAAGAGAAGGTTGGTGGTTTTCCCCAACAGCAGGGTTGATAAGATGGCCTTGGCTCACCTGACAGGTGGGGTGGCCTGGCCAAGGTCACAGGGCTCTTAAGCAGCGAGGGCAGAGATCTGGCGCAGAGGTGGACCCAAACCCACACAGCGATCCGGGTGCCACAGCCCTGAGGGGCTGACTGTATGCAGGGGTCCTGATAAAGAAGCTGCTGGTCATTAGGGACGTGGTGGGCAAGTGGCATGAAGGGAGTGAATGGGGACTGGACCCACCCATCTGTTCTCCACGCAGTCTGGGACACCCGCCCTTGGGGGACCCGCACAAGACACAAACCTGTAAGTTTGGGAAATGCCCGCTGACTGTCCCCAGAGGCCAACGCCCTACAGTCAGAAGTGACTGCCTCAGCAAACCATAACTCTGCGTCACTCACAGGGGAGAACCAACACGTCCTCTGTGCTGATGTTACTGGTGTTAAAACCTCCCCCAGTAAAGGTATCATGGTGGCCGTGGGTAGAAAAAACTGTGAGGACCGTTTAAGAACGTAATTACGTGGACAACCTGTGTGTGGATGTGTTGATTAAAACCCTTGCTACGGGCTAGAGGAAACACATTTCACACCAGTGAGAGAGGCTAATTGTCAGTTCGTGGAAAAACTAACAAAGTGCTACTTATTTCTGAATTAGCAGCACCAGAGACCTGTAATTATTATGACCTTTGAGGATGGAAATAAATCATTTAGAACACAGTGTAAGTACAGTGTATAGGCGCTCGTGTGTTGATGCTAAAAGAGTTTTTCTAAGGATCAGAACTCGTCTTAGTCAAGACAGCATCCTGTGGGTTAGTACAGTGCCTGACGTACAGTAGACGCTCAGTCAGTCTTTTTTGGGGGAAGAAAGGTTGGCATTTAATCACAGAAGCACAGCGTTCATTCGGCAAGTAGACACTGCATATATTGGTCGCCGAACATGCGGACGGTATCCCGGCGAGCATTAGGAGTTCAGCTGTAAACAAAACACAGTCCCTGTTCTCATGCGGCCACCATCTCCTGGGAAATTCATCTTGAACGATTCACGTATAATGACAGGATGGGAAAGGCACAGAGGGCAAAGGACCAGGTTGAGAGAGAGGACTGGATGGTGGGGGATCTCACCGACGTGGAGGTGGTCAGGGCAGGGCTCTCAGAGGGCATGACCTTCCCGAAGGTGGGGGAGCAACCAGCCAGGTGAAGGGCAGGAAATGCAGAGGAGGAGTGGGGAAGCAGCCCCAGGCACAGAGGTCAGGGCCGACGGAGGGCCTGGGGGCCACAAGGGAGCCTACACGTGGCAAAGCCAAGCGGTGTCATGATGTAACGCTACCGCCAGGTTGGACAGCTGCAGGAGCAGAACCCCCAGAAGGAGGGAGAAGGGGTGGGTGGGAGGCTGGAGTGGCAGGAAGGGGCCAGCAACCCAGGATGGTGCTGGGAAACCTTTACTTCTGAGTTAACGGCTCTGAAGACCTGGGATCGTTACTACCGTCGAGTATGGAGACACACTTAAGATAGTCTGCTGCGGCCGCATGGGTAGGAGGAAACTGTCCTCCCCGGCGAGGTTCATGTCGTATCCCGGATGCCAGGCCGGGAGCTTCCCCCAGATGCCGTGTGCCTTCCCTCCGCGCGGCCGTCGCTCGGCATGCTGGGCACGAGGCTGCTGAGCCCAGGTCCTCAGCCATCCTTCGCCGGGGTGTCGAGGCCCCTGATAACTGACCGGCAGGTCTGGGGCCAAGGGCGCGTCCTGGGAGCGCTGGACCACAGTAGCTGCGTAGGCACCCACGCTTTCCTTGTAGACTAATCACAAAACTGGATGCCTCCTTAAAAAGCGACCCTGCGGTTTCCAAATACCCTGTCTCCCCAAGTCGACAGTGAGCCCCTGTTGAGCTGCACTGGAGGGAGCTGGAGCCTGGGCCCCTCCTGGCAGGTGCCAAGCCTGCACGTCTCCCTGGCAGGAAGCAATGCATGGTCGTTAATGCAGAGCGCCGTGGTTCCTCGTTCCACTGCAGGCAAAGGTGTCAGCCCCTCACTTCTGAAGCGAGATTAGGACAGCTTATACACTGGGACCTGGGTGCATAACTCCCAGAGTCTCAAAAATGAGCTCAATGGAGTAGCCCACGAGGAAGAGTTTTAAACGAGAAGTTAGGAAGCTAAAGGACGTGGAAGGCCCTCTGGGCGGCACACCTCGCCTGCTGGGCCGCGGGTCTCAGCCTCCCTGCCCTCCCCTCCCCGGGACCTTGGGCTCCAGCTGGCAGGTTGGAGGTGGAATGCAAAAGGTGAGCGCACGTGTTCCGTGGCCAAGATCTGGTCGCAGGGGCAGGAGGGCTGCAGGTGCCAATGGCAGACAGATGCGTGTGAGCCGGGGGGGGGGAGGGGGGGCGTCAGCCAAGACTACGACTCTGGTTATGATGGGGTCATCCTAGAGAGGAGAGACGCTCCACGCTCCAGGGTGAGCTCCTTCCTGAAAGGCCTTTCATGGTAACACAGTGAATGGCAAACATCGATCCCAGGCGCTTCACGGATTATCTCCCCTGCTCTGCAGGACAACTCCGGGACAGGTCACTCGTACGATCCCTCTCTGACACAGGGAGGAGCTAACACACAGGCAGTGGTTTGACCGTGAACCCAGGGAGCGTGGTGTGACACCCCCTGCCCCTCGTCCCTGCCCCTCACTCCCTAGCTGTAAAGGGGAAAACAGGATACTCGCCAAAATGGAGACTAAGAAGAACGGGAAACATGAGCTTCTAGCATTCCCTCCCTCCAGCAACCCGCCTGGTGGGGGTCACCCCCTCCCCTACTTTACGGACCAGGGAACAGAGCAGCAGTGCTGGGATTTGAATGCAGCTCGGCCCGTCCCCAGGCCCAGGACTTTAGGTTAGCGCCGAACCGTGTCTGCGAGGAGGGGGGTCCTATGTCACCGTGCCACCAGAGCTGGCTGTGACAGCACACAGCAGAGCGCAGCCCGCTGACCCTGCTCCTTCCCCCGGCACCTATGGGGGGGAACATCGCCTCCTTTCTGAAAGCCTACACCTGCTCCCACATGGTCAGAAAGACCCAGACAGTGAACAAGCATGTGGAACAGGTCATCTCCCTTCTGTGTTCCGTGAGCTGCTCGGTTAATTGGTTAATGGGTGGCCCGTGTATCCCACCCTCGCATGCTCGGAAGGGACTATGGCGCGGCTGCAGCCTGCAGAGCCCCGGCTGCTGTGAACGCAGGCTAACTGGGGTGCTCGTCTTCTGTGTCCTGGTGGCCACCATCAGGCTTGCTGCCAGCCCACCTGTGCCTCACCCACACTCTCTCAGCAGGTGGCAAGGGCCAGCACCCTTTGCGGCAGAATGGTGTGGCCAAGGTCGTGGTGGGGACATCCCTGGTCTCCCGTTTAACTGTGCACCAGCCTCTGTCCACAGTTCTGGCCAGGTGGCGAGGTGTCCTGAGAAAATCCCTTCCCAGGAATGACAGGTGGGGTAGGAATTGGTGGCTGATTTCCTGTGATGCCCCAAGCAACACACAGCGCTGTGTATGTGTGTACCTGCATGCAGGTGCGTGTACATGTGCTCATGTCTACAGATGTGCACGTGCGTGCATGTGTGTGCACAGATGTGTGCGTGCATGTGTGTGCACAGATGTGCGCGTGTGTGCATGGGTGTGCAGAGATGTGTGTGCAGAGATGTGCGTGTGTGTGCATGGGTGTGCAGAGATGTGTGTGCGTGCATGTGTGTGCACAGATGTGCGCATGTGTGCAGAGATGTGTGTGCAGAGATGTGCGCGTGTGTGCATGGGTGTGCAGAGATGTGTGTGCGTGCATGTGTGTGCATGTGCATGGGTGTGCAGAGATGTGTGTGCAGAGATGTGCGTGTGTGTGCATGGGTGTGCAGAGATGTGTGTGCAGAGATGTGCGTGTGTGTGCATGGGTGTGCAGAGATGTGTGTGCAGAGATGTGCGCGTGTGTGCATGGGTGTGCAGAGATGTGTGTGCGTGCATGTGTGTGCAGAGATGTGCGCGTGTGTGCACGGGTGTGCAGAGATGTGTGTGCGTGCATGCGTGTGCACAGATGTGCGTGTGTGTATGGGTGTGCAGAGATGTGTGCGCGTGTGCACAGATGTGCGCGTGTGTGCATGGGTGTGCAGAGATGTGCGTGCATGTGTGTGCACAGATGTGCGCATGTGTGCATGGGTGTGCACAGATGTGTGTTCGTGCGTGTGCACAGATGTGTGCATGCGTGTGTGTGCACAGATGTGTGTGTGCATGGGTGTGCAGAGGTGTGTGCATGCGTGTGTGCACAGATGTGCGTGTGTGTGCATGGGTGTGCAGAGATGTGTGTGCGTGTGTGTGCACGGGTGTGCACAGATGTGTGCGTGCATGGGCGTGCAGAGATGTGTGTGCACAGATGTGTGCGTGTGTGTGTATGGGTGTGCACAGGTGTGCGTGCGTGGGTGTGCATGCCCTTTTCCTGTTACATGCCTTTACTCTGTCACTTTGAGGTAAAAACACAGAGGGTGCATTCCCCGCATTTGACAGTCAGCCTTTGACTTGACTTTTACAGTCTTGTTTGGGTCATGTTTTCAGAACCCTTCTTTGCTGACGAGCGGATCTGGAATAAATATTTTCTGCTAGAGAAGGGAGGCTGTATTAGGGCTCCGCATAAGGACGTGTGCCTGGGCAGGTGACCAAGGTGCCACTTGAAGCCAAGGGCATCACCAAGGGCATTCTGGTGGCTCAGGATTTAATCACACGTGGAATCAGACCCTGGCCCTGCACCCCAAGGCTGAGCTGGGCCAGCAGGAAGTTTATCGGGGGTCCCTGCTTCCAAGGGAGACACCCCTGTTCTGGGACATGTCCCAGGGCAATGCTGGCACTGGCTGAGGACCCTTCCTCCCTTCACATCCCACTGGGCAGCAAGGACAGGCTGGGTGGCAGCTGAAGGCCATGCCACCCACTCTCCCAAGCCCCTCTGTGCTCAGTTTTGCATCATTGCCACGAACAATAGGACGCTGCTGGGGCTCACTGAGGAGATCACGCCACATGGGAGCCTTCATTTTCCCAGGAAGAGACACCTCTGTAACCACAACCCGCAGTTTTGAGCCAATGTGAGTTAATAAGTCTTCCTGCAATTCAGAATTGGAGAATGTTCCAGCAAATGTTTAAGGCTGGAGATGCCTCTAAATCTGTAGAAATGCTTTTCTCCCCTAATTTAATTCACGGCCCTTGGCTGAAATGCTTTCGCAGATTTTTATAGTGCTGTTGGCCTTAATGAATGGATGGTGACCTGCCCAGGGACAGGCAGCGGCTGCTTCCCCGACCTTGGGGGTGGCACAGAGAAGGGCCAGCAGAGCAGGGACCCGAGGCCTGGGCCACGTCCGCAGCCCTTGCCTGTCTGCAGGTAGTGAGCGGCCAGGCTCAGATGCCCGTGTCACCACATCCTCCTCGGGCTCAGGGCGTGCCATGTCTCTGAAACTCGGATGGGGTGGGCAACTCTCCCCGCCGGCAGAGCCCGGTGAGCCCAGCTGGTCTGATGCCAGCGCCCACACCACTGTCGCCACACCCTGGTCCTCCTGCGGTGGCCGCACGCGGCGGCTCTAATGGCATGACGATGCCCGACTGGGGCTGCAAACGTGACGCGGAGGCCCCGCAGGTTGAATGAACACATGGGCCTCTGCGTGTAAGCGGCCAGGAGACCCAAGTAACTGGGGACTGAAATCCCATCTGGGGACAGGTGGCGCGCAGCAGGGTGAGGACGGCCCTGCTTTAGGTGACAGCTTCCTAACGAGCCGACGTCTCCGTACAAACACCGCAAGTGTGCTCGGCATGCTGGGTCCCGAAAAGGAAGAAGGTATAATCTGACCCTACTCTGGGTAATGACTTTCCCGGGGGTGATGACCCTCCGGGGGTGACAGCTCTCCCAGGGGATGAGGCTTCTCCTGGGGGTGTCGGCCCACCCGTGCTGATAGCACGGCTATGGGGAGAGGCCCACAGTATGTGGAAGGCCTGTGGTTGAACAGAGTTTCTTCCTACCTCTGCTTAGGGCTTCCCCAGCTCTGCCTGGACAGCTAACCGGACGTGGCAGCATTGCTTGAAAGAGAGAAAGAACCACTGTTGCCATCAATAATAACCAGAAAACACCAATCACAAAATAGGGAAAAGCCAGAAATTTCCCCCCAAACCATGGGTGGCCGACCCGCCCCCTTGTGAGCTGCCCCTCCTTCTCAGGCACCCCTTTGATCCTGCAGAACCCCCCGGACCCCACGGAGAAGGGCCATGCCTCCTGCTACAGCCATTGCTTAGGGCATGTCTCTGGTCCAGACAGCACGCACGGGGCACGAAGAGCAGGACATGGGCACAGAGCAGGGACAGCACAGCCTGGACATCCCACAGCTCTGATCCGGGCCTGAGGGTACAACCCGCGAGCCACGGGTAGTGTAGCAAACACAGGGTCACCCAGCAAGCTTCCTGTGGACGCAGACACAGAGCCGTTGTGCCCGAGGGGGTACGGCTCTCCCGGGGGTGATGCCTCTCCCAGGGGTGAAAACTGCCCAGCCCCCAACCCAGCCCCCAACCTGGACAGCCACCTGCTTCCCCGGAGTCAGAGCTGAAACTTGCAGTATTAAGGAGCTGTTGGTCGAAAGGGACCAAGAGTCGCCCAGAGACAGACCAACAGCGTAGCCTACACTCCCACTTCTCTTCAAACATTAATCAACGCCTCATGTTTAATTAATCTTTGCTGAGCTTGCTGAGTGATGAAAGCAGAATTTCCTATCAGTAGGAAAAACACGTATGTATTCAGGGCTCTTCCACCATTCTCAGCCAGGAATTCCTGCCAGCCCAAACAGATCCCTCTGCAAACCCCCAACTCCTGATGCCTCTCTCGCCTCCTCCCCATGGGGCGCGACCAGGACTCACATCTAGAGACTTATTTTCATCGTGTGGTGGTGGCAGCCGCCCCTCTGTTATGCTGGCTGGTACACTTGCCTACACTCACCTACGGTCCCGCGGGCGGTGGCGGTGTGGGGCTGCGTGCTCATGCGCCCTCAGTAAGCACCTGGCTCACCGCACGCGTGTCTTCTGAGCTGTAACTGCCCCTGCACGGGACACGCTCCCACGCACCCGGAGGCAGGACCCCACGCACCCTGGACGGGAGCGGGGCCATCTGGGTCGCGGTGAGCTTGGCCACAGAGACACATGTGAACTCACTAGCTGGCGCACGCTTCTCCGTGCCGTGACGCTGACCCGTCTGCTCTGTTGCGATGTCATAGGAGCCCAGAAAAGTAAACGATTTTGAGCACGCGCCTTCCTTCAGCTAAAGGGAGCTCCTCTGGGATTTTCTATCCAAACCACCACAAACATCAAAGCAGCACGTTTCACGGGGAAGCGCGATCTATGGCCTTCTCTCTCCCATCCGCGCTCCCGAGTGGATTATCCACGAAGATAACACAACAAAAGCTCCTGGAAGAAAGTAATTACTTCAAAACCCAACAGAAGACAATTTATGACAAAAACAGGACTGCGTTCGGGTTCAGCATCTGACAGAGCCGCGCTGAGATGACAAAGATGGGCATTTTCATTGCCAGATAACCAGACCGTTCTCTCTCCACGACGGTGTTCTTAATACGAAAAAGGATATGAAATAATGGCCCAGCTGACCCGAAGTCCACCAAGAAATAAAGATGCGGCTCACAGCTCTGAGAGCACCTGCGAAGCTCCTGCCTTCGGCTCTGCATTCGGAATATAAATCGCCAGAGGAGACAGAGATGGATCTTTCTGGAAACAACCCTTCCCTTTAGAACTTTGCAGGGTCGTGGCCCATTCGTGGACAAGCACGACCTTGACTGACCCTTGGCTCTCCACCACATGGGGAGTCCGGTGTTAACCAAGATGACCTGTCGCCCAACACCTTTATCACGTCTTTGAGGTCATGTGTTTGAATCAGTACCGTGAGCGGTTTTGTGTCACGTTGGGAACCGCGAGCATCGAATGGTGAGCGAAATACAGTGGGACTGACAGAGCGCCAGCCTGATACCATCGGGGAAAGAAATCCTGGCCATGCTGAATTGCCCTGCCAGCGGAGGGAGCTGACGCTCGCCCCCCCCAGAGGAGGACGGCAGAGGGGACCGCTCTGGAAGGCCGCTCTGAACCGCAGGCACTTAGCTGCACGGACGGTAACGGCACTGAGGAGCACGACTGAAGCAGGTCAGGTACCTGCATTATCATAAATTCACGTCCCTCTCGCATGTTCCGTTCATCACCTGGCATGAGCTCCAGAACAGCTGCCAAACACCGCAGTACCTCCCCCTCCCTGGACGGAGTCGTGTTCCAGGTGGACGTGGCTGCTCACCGTCAGCCGCGCACGCCCGCATTCACTCCACCGGGAGCAACAACGGGGCTGGTCCCCGGAGCACGCGGTCCCGTGTCATGAGCTGCGCACTACGTGAGGGGTTCCTTCCACCCCCACCGCCATGCCAGGGACCCTTCTTGTGTTACGAATGTGCGGTCTCTCTGTGCTGCCCCGGGTCTGTCTGTTGACACCACCGGGGCTCCCCAGAGCCGCCCTCCCCGTGTGGGTCTCTGGACAGCTTGCATCACCCCTGACGCCCCCTCCGGCTCTCCTAGATCCTGTCTCCCCATCACTGCCTCCCTTCCAAATGCCCCTCAGAGTTCAGAACGCTCCCTACTCTTGCCGGCCCCAGTGGTTCTCCTTTGCTTCTGACCCCAGGCCTGCTTGCCTGGTGCAGACGCCCCGGGTACCCCACAGAGCACGAGGCTTCTGCGTACGTGGACAGAGTCTCCTTAGAAAGCCGTCTCACAGCCCTCCTTGCCCCCGTGTGACTCCTTCACTCAACGTCTCTTCCAGAGAGTGGTGGGGAGTAAATCCTCGGCAGAGGACTGGGCAGCAGGAGGCCAGGAGCAGGGTCTGGGGAGGGGGTCAGGAGGTCTGTGGACCAAACCTTAGACAGGGTGCTTGCCCCTTCCATTCATCCCTGGGGGACGTTGTTCTCTCCTCCTCTCTGGCTGTCCTGCAACCAGCCTCCAGCCTCTGGCAGGACCTCCTCACCTTTTCCCACCCACCCAGCCATCCATCCATCCCTACGTTCACTGTCCTTCTCTGCGCTCCATGAAGGGTCTTTGAGGCCATCAGTGATTAGGCCTCACGCCACCTCCGTGGGTTCCTCTCTGTAACTGTGCCTTCCAGAAAGTTCTAGGTCTACCAGGCACAGCCTCCCAGGCACCTCTGTCCTCTGCCCTGTCATTGGACTTCCAGTCCACTTTCTAAGAAGCCACACACACCCCACCCCCAGCCGGGACGCAGCAAGCCCTCTTCTGGAAGCTTCTGGAAACTTGGTGCTGTATGCCAGTCTGAGATCAGGCTTCCATGAGCCAACCTCCTGAGTGAAGCCTCTTTGGGGCCGTATGCCCACGCGTCTGGAAGATCCTACCCAGACAGCCACATAGGGAGATGAGGAGGTTAGGGGAAAACCAAGCACTACCGGTGTTGGCAGGGGGAGGAAGGGGGAGACTGGCTGCCAAGGGATGGAGCACGGGGGCTGCTGGTGGACACGTTCCAGGACTCTGTCTCCATAAGCACCGTCGGGGGCAAGCTGAGCGGTCAGACAGCACGGTCACTTGGGCGACCAGAGCTGCCTGTTTACGCAGCCGGCCAGGGCTGGGGCAGCAGTGTGCTCCTCGTCGCTGAGCTGGTCTGTGGGCTCGGGCACCAGGCTGGGAGCGCGGGGCAGCTCCACAGAGAGCAGAGGAGGACCCTGAGCTGCAGGAGCCGGGGATCCGCTGTATGGGCCCCCCGAGTACACACACGCCCCGGGGCACCGAGGATTTAGCAGAGGATCCACTGGAGACTTTCCCTAACTGTGTAAAGCAGCGTGGTCCAGAACATGCTATGGACGCGGACGGAGCGAGCCTGGAACTCTAAACGGGTGGTGGAGAACAAGGGAAGGGCTCTGGCAGAGTCCCGATTCTCAGGGGGGCTCTGAGCGTGGGGATGGCAGGGGCGTGCCATCCAGACTCCCAGACACCAGCTCTAAGTGGAAAAACAAACACACAAGCAAACAAAACTCCCCCCAATTCCGACAGGGAAGAATCCCACCTAACTGATGTGAGCGTTGGCCGCAGCTCAGCCTGACGGCGTCCTTCTGTATCTGGCCGTGCACACGCTCCAGGGGCCTTGGGGGGCCAGGAAGCAGCCCAGGGGACCGCGCACTGCTGGGACTCACGGTCTGTAGTGTGGAGGGGCTGCCCCTGCAGGGTCCGCCCGGCGCTGCCATGGCGCTAACCCAGCCACGGCACTCGCTTCCTTTATGTCACTTTCTTACAGTGCCACAAAGCGTTCCACTGAAGGAGGATGGAGCTAGTATTTTACAAGGCTTAGACGGGAGCTCAGATACAAGGAAAGTAAGTGGAGGGAACAGAAAGAGGGGAGAGGAAGACTAGACAAGTCAGCACGGAGCTGCGACGGGGCGTTTCTGAGTTACCGCAAGCCACTCACGGTCAGGGCAGAGGGACCAGAGTTCCCGGGAGACCACAGGACGTGGGGACAGTGCTCGGCGGGGGCTGCCCCAGGGGATCCAGGCAGGACCCAGTGGCCGCTGTGCTCGCCTGCATGGCCCACGTCAACCTTGGGACAGAGGGCGGGTGGCTCTCGGGGGCAGCGAGGGCTGAGTTGTGGTGGCCTTGCCATGGCTCTGTGACTTGGCTGTGGCCGCAGCTGCCGGAATCCCCACGCAGCAGGGAACTGGGCCAGCTTCCTGGCTGTGATTCCGCACATGGTCCTGGTGGACATAACCACTGGGGGAGCCTGGGGGCACACAGGACCCCTCCCCACTATCCTTGCGACTTCCCACGAATTTATAACTATTTTGAAATACAAAGTTAGAAAAAGAAGAAAAACAAACACAAGCAAGACAAGTCAAAACAAACACGAGACCCCATAGCTGCAGGGGGACCATGGGTCCTCGGTCAGGCCAGGTGCGTCCCCACAGCCTGAGGCTGTCGGGCCAGGACCGGGGCAGGTCAGAGCCAGAGGGTCACGGGAAGAGGCCTCTGTGGTGGTGCAGGGGTCACTGAGGGAAGGCCAGCGGGACCCTGCCCCTGCCCCCCTGGGGCTAATGTCCCCCTGTGGGAGTCCAAGCCTGAGATTTTTTGGTAAAGTCAAGCATTCCTGCTTTTGGCAAAACCTACTGGGCATGTGAGTCTGCACGATTGAGGGCATTGGGAGTGATGAGAAAATTAATTATTCAAGCAAAGATCCTCGTTTAAAAACCGCGCTAGGCTTATTAATGTGATAACAGTCCTAGCAAGTCTCTCTCTTAAAAAGAAACTTCCTCTGTTATTTTTAATGGTTTGAGTCACATTCTCCCAGATTAAACAGAAATCTGCTTCTTGCCTTTTCACTAAGGTTTTGATTTCTGCATGTTTCATTTTGGGGCTTCGGGGGGCCCTTTCTTAGGTGACGCACGACCTGAGGTTTAAAGAGAAGTGTGCAGGCAGAGCGCAGATGCCGACGAAATTCCGTAATAGCCATCAGCGCAAGATCTGCGAGGGGCAGCTGGCTCCTTACACCGGAAAGCAGCTGGGGCGGGTGTGCCCCTGAGCACACTCTCCAAGTTTCCACCTGCTCGGTGCACCGGGCACAGCCGTGATGTCCAACACGCTGGGAGAGCCCAGGGCACACAGCACAAGCACTGAGGTATGGCTGCAGCCTGCGGATGCCTGGCGGGCTGGAGAAAGTTCTGGGCTGGGGATGGTGGCCGGGGTTCCCTGGGGTCTGGGGTGAAATCGCCTTCAGAGCTCAGCTCTGCGGGACGTCCCGGGGCTGGGGCTGCCTCCTCCTAGGCCTCTGTGGGAGCCAGGAGCCTCTCACCCGCCTCAGAGCCTCTGCCCCACAGGTCTGTGTATCCCCGATTCTGTGCTGGGGCAACCGCAGGTGCCCGTGACCCTCACCCCTTGTCTCCGTCTGCCCCACAAGAGGAGCGGCGTCCTGTCCAAAGACCTGAGACCTTTAACGGAGATGCTCGGAGGGCCCACTCGGCTGTGACGAGGAAGGGGACTTGGGGACACAACACCTTCACTGGGCAGGACACGGGGTGAACAGCATGGCGGATCTGGGCAAGACTGCCGCACCCCTGCTTCCCCCCCACGGCGTCTGCGGCCACCTCCAGTGATCATTGTTAACAGGGCTCCTGTAATTGGGAGATAAATCTTCCAAGTTCGCAGCTGTCTCAAATTCGTCTTTAACTTAAAAAGAAACACCAGTAATTAAAGCCAGCCACGTGCCGTGGCAGCGCATGCAAGGGACAGATAAGGGCCCGCCAGGCCTTTGATTACGGCTCATTCTGCCTCGGGGGATTTCCTCCCCAGACCCTGGAGTCCAGGCTCTGAATTATTTGTTTTAATTTCATTTCTGGCATCGGTGAATGCCCAGCGCCTCCTGTTTCCTACACCCCCGGCAGCTGCTCGCAGGGACTCCGGCCAGAGGTCAGAGCCTCGGTCAGGCTGGGTGGCCAGCGGCCAGGGAGCACCTCACCTCCCGCTTCCCACACTAAGCGAGCCTCCCTCCCGCCCCACGCTCCTGGTACCGCGTAGCTGCGAAGGAGCCCTGTGCCCCAGTGTCTGCGGACAAGCCCGCGGGCCCCCCGAGGGACTCTGCCCGCTGGGTCAGGAGCAGAGGCGCCCCAGGCACAGCCTGGACTTGCCTGTGGGATGCCGCAGCTGCGAAGCACATGCAGTGCATACTCATTAAGCATTTATCAAGCTCCACTGTATGCAGCGCACCTCCTGAGATGATGCTGGAGAGATGGGAGAATTCCTGATGCCACCCCACCCTACAGGACTATGAGAGGGGAGCAGGGCCCAGTCAATCCAAGCTCATCTGAAGGACTCTCTAAGGGTGTTCCTGGCTCCCCAAGGACCCACTCGAATCCCTGACAAGCCCCTGGTTCAGGAACACTCCATCATCCCCCCTCAGGAACCGGGTCTGGGGGAAGGGCCGGGGGGTAGGGGGGAGGGCGGCTTTAGACCTGACGAACAGCATCACCCGCACGCACCTGGGCTGACCCTTGACACCCAGGAGGGCGGCTCTCTCAGCATCTGTCCGGGGTTGTCGGAGAGCTGACGTCCCAGGATCCCCAGACACTAAAGAAACAAGGGGAGCAGAGCAGGGAACGCTGCCGGGACGGGGCAGGGAACGCCGCCGGGACGGGACAGCGCCCATGTCACCTGCCAGAGGCTGAGCTTGCAGGGCCCAGACACGCTCACAAACTGTGTGTGAGGCAAAGAGGAAGGAAGTGGGGAGGGAGGGGGGAGGAAAGGTCTGATAACTAACAAGCAAACTCTGGGATCCCAAGCAGGGACCCAGGGCCCGGGCATACCTTGAAACAGAGTTAAAACAAGAGGTCCAAGTAGAAAGACTGTTACCCCTGTCCTGGGACTGGATCTGAGGTCAGCTCCTGCAGGAGCAGAAGGTGACACCAGCAGGGGCTGGGGACGGGGCACGTGGGATACCGTTGGATACCAGCGGTCAATTGTGCACTGAATCTCATTACCTTATAGAGAAACTTGTATCTCTTTTTAAAATTCCCTCCAGCAAGTGACATAGTTTTTAACAAGGGTGCTGGCAAGATGAGATGGGTACAGGGGCTGTCATGATGGAGCGGCGGGCCGGGAACAGTCGGGTTTTCCAGCCCAGAGCGCTCCGAGAGCATGCCGCTGTGCACTGAATGGCTGACCCACGCGTAGCAGGTGCACAAACGTTTGTACGATGCTTTCTGACCAACCAAGCGCTTTCCACACACACAACCCTGTTGGATTCTCCCTACAAGGTGGGAACAGATGTCAGGACCGTGTGCCTTGTGATCCGAAGACTCGGGGCCAAGCCACAGCTCAGCCCCAGGACCACATAGGTCACCGATCTCCTCGAGCCTTGATTTCCTTATCTGAAAGGTGGGGGTGATGTTGCCAAAGCTTCTTGCCACGGGGTGAGCACGGGGCGAAGAAGGGAACAGCTGGCCATGCACGCTGCAGTTGGTTACATCACCTGGGGTACAAGGCCCTGAGCATCTCAACGGTGTCTGCCTACACAGCCAAGTCTAAAAAGAGAGCCCCTGAAAAAACAAACAAAATCCTTGTTTTTTTCCTCTTTAAAGTGATGTTGTTTTCACTGCTTTCGGATTTGTTTTCCTTGATCTGCTGATCCTTGGTTCTCACAATGAGTAGGTGATCATTATTTCTGACCCCAATGTAGCCCTGTGTTTCTCATGGTTCCTCCTCCCACGCTGTCTTTTTGGAACAAACTATCACACAGACTGCTCAAGACTGTGGCTGCCTCACACACAAATCCTTAATAAAGATGCCAAGTTGGTTCAGCAAATGTCAGAGATTCCTGATGTCACCAGGGAGGAAAAAGTTCTCATTAAATATTTGAATGTGGAATGAATATATTAATTAAATACTCAGAGAGACACAAACTAGGTCAAAGTGGCTCTTGCTGCCCCACTACGGAGTGAACTGAATGCTACCACACCCGGTTTAGATGCCCCTGGGCCCCCGGCACCATCGGGAGAATCCCGATGGAGGCTCCGGGCGCTGCTCTGGAGACACTTCCCCAGCCCTGCTCTCGTGGGTCTCATTAGGGGCAGTCACATACCTCCCACGACGATGTGTTACCTCACAAGGCAAGGTGAGGCTCCCAGGAGGGTCTCCATGACTCAGAAACAAAAGCTCCCTCGACTTGGACGCCGAGCCTCACAGCTAATCTGCAAGGACAGGTAGTTAGACTCGATGCATCTACCTGTCAGCCGCGTGGTCCCGGCCACCTGGTGGACCGTCCCGGCCTCAGCCGCGGCAGGCTCTGCAGACACACGGCCAGAGCCGGTGCTGGGAGGTGAGCGTGCAGCCTCTCTCACGCTCTCTGTTAAATACGCATCACGCTTTGTGTGGACGCTGCACACTGATGGGGCTTCTCCTGGGGTGATGTCACCCCCGTGAATGTGGCTAGCGGTCCACCTGCCTCATAGGCTGGCTTTGCAGAACATTTGCTGGATACTCGGGGCATCCGGTTTCATCCTTCTGAGAACCCTCCGAGGGAGGAATGGGTCACCCTCATTTCATAGATGGGGAAACGCAGCCCCAGGAAGAATAAGCCACTCGTCCCCAGGCGCAGAGTGGGGGTGTGTGGAGTCCACGTTTGAACTCTGGCCCTCTGTGCTGGGGTGGGGATGGCCCCTCAGTGGGGGTCCTGCCAGGCTCAAGGTTCTCCCAAGAGGGTGGGCTTCAGGTCTCTCTCTGCTTAGATTGCGAGTGAGCCTTGTTTTCTGTTTGCAAAAGCACTCTAAGCTCTAACACCGAGAAGCCTGAGGACGTTGTCGCATGTGCCGGAATTTCATGTCTTTTTAAGGCCGACTAATACTCTGTGTATGTATTCATCGCGTTTTGTTTCTCTGCTCATCTGCTGATTGGCTCCAGTGAATAAAACTGCTATGTGCGTATATCGAAAAAATACTCTGTGCTCAGTGACTTAATAAAACAGTTTGCTGTTGATGGCTGGTCCCCAGGGATGCACGGGGACATATCAGAATCTTCCTAAAGATCGGTGACAACGCACTTTCAGCAAATGACCCTGACGTACGGAAAAGACAGCCTGGCCATTGGGTGTGCTCCCTCGTGGGGTTTAATTAGCCGTGCAGGTATGTTGTTTGAGGTATTCCATTTGCTCTAGAAGGAGTTTCCAGTGTGATGGTATTTCTAAGAGCTTTCACGAAGGTATAGTCGGCACAAAGAAGACGCAAGTGAAACAGGCACGTTCGCTACCTGCCCTGCGAGGGGAGGAGGAGGGGCTCCATGGGGGACAGGGAGAGGTGACAGGAGCAGGAAATCGCCAGGCTTCTCCCTGGAGGTGGCCACGGAACACAGCCGCTGCCTGCGATGACAGGATGTCTCGAACACTCGGCCGTTTGTGGGACCGGGTGAGCTCCTGAGAGACAAGATCCCACTGAACCCCACCTCAACTCTGTGAGGAGCCACTCACAGCTCCATTTTGCAGATGGAGAAACCGAGTCTCAGACAGCCATTGGATAACCTCCCCATGGCCACGCAGCAAGTGTGCAGTAGGGTGAACACTGGAACCCAGGCCTCCTGCTCCCAAGTCCAAGCTCTGACCTCAGCACTCCACTTCTCCTGCATCATCGTCCCCCTGGGTGACGATCTGGTCAAAGGCACACGGCCCCAGTCTGTTGAACTGATTTATGAGGTAATGTGCCGCGGTCCACACTCATCATGCAGGGTCCTCGCCGTGTACCGAGTGGGTTCTTGGTGATGGCGCCAGGCTGCCTGGCTGAGAAGCGCTGGCGCCCAGGAACCCCGCCCCGGCTGTCTGGCTGCTCGCTTCTGTGGCCCACTTCTCGGACTTCTGGCCCCTGGAGCTGTGGCCTCCGTGGGAGTGGCCGAGCGGACCGAGATGAGCGCCGTCGGGAGCTTCTCCCAGCCCTCCGACGTGGAGCAGCACCATTGGGTTTTCCTCTTCCTCCCGATACTTGGTATAATCCTGGCTTTCCCCGCGCGGCGAGTGTGTGAGGACCGACTCAGACACGGGAGCCGGAGCCACGTGTGACACCAATGCGCGCAAATGAACGGGCGGCCGACAACCGGCACGGCACGCTTCCCTTCGCGGTTGGCAAGGTGGAGCTTTGACGGGAAGCCTATTTCAAGAATTACCGTTTAAACACTTAACCCATTTTTATTTTTAAATTAAACACCTATGTGTGTTACGGACCCTTAGACAAAAGCACACACTTTCCTTCCCAAGTGGGTTTTCATCTGCGGACGATTAAGTAAAATATAAAATTAACAAATGTAAATAGTACCAATGATCCGAATTAAATATCAGAGCCATTTTATATCCTGATGACTACGTATTACTTCCAAAAAAGACCCTGAACCATCACCACCCTTCCCAGTGCAGCGCCCAGCTGCTGGTGTTCCACGCTGGAACGTTTCCCCGCGCACAGCTGCCACGCCGGCTCGTGCGAGCCGGAGGACGGCCGTGATGGAGCCTCGTTTGACAGATGTAGGCATCAACAACTTTGTTACTCTGATTGACTGCATGGTATTTTAGGCAAATTAACCTGTCCAAAAAATTCTTTATTGCCGTGCTCATGCACAGGTGGAAATATGAACTTGCCGATTCTGGGTACCAGCTTTGCAATTAACGGAAACGTTTCAATAGACTAAGGAACTTTCATGTGAGGCATGTTCCCTGTCAGCAGAGGAGACAGGCTGTTGTCTGAGGAAGAGCTACAGAATGTCAAGCAGAGCCCAGCAACCATGTTCCGCGCAGTGGGGCAGGCAGGGCAGGGCCGGAGGACCTGAGACGTAGGAGTTTCCCAGGTAGCCTGGGAACCGAGCAGCCCAGCCTGGGATGTGGTCCTTCTGAGAGCTCCCGTCTTACGCTCAAACTCCACCTGATGGTGGGCTTTCTACAGAAACTCCAGTACAGAGTACTGACCTTTGACTACAGAATGTTGATGGTGGCATTTTAAGAAACTCACAAGAGCAAATATTAACAGTGTGGTTGGAAGACAGAAACAGATGCTAAGGATTCCTGGAACTCTCGCCAACAATTACGTTTACAGCACAATCTCCACAAACACACAGATGTGATGGAGTGACCACACCGAGCTGGGATGAACCCAGAGACACAGGGAAGCTGACCCCTCCTCTGTGGGAGAAGGGCCTCCCACCAGGACAGAATCAGGGAAACAGGCTTGAAATTCCTGTTTGATAAAGCAGGATGGCATGCCCAGGAAGATGCTCTAATTTAGCACCTGATCCTTATTACAACACTTAAGGCCACTCTCTGCAAACAGATAAACAAACACCTCTCTCCAGGGGGCCAACAGGAAAGGAAAGAAGTATCAATTAAATGAACTAAAATTAAAATAACTTAAACATTTTTGTTAATGAATTATAGAACAAATTGGTAAAACAGCAATGTGTTCTGTAGTCTCCTAGCTGTGCTTTGTATGTGTACAAATCTTCAACAGATAGATACACTATGTGTTGAAGATTTGTACATCTGTTCATCCATTCATCAATCCACCCATCTGACCATCTATCCGTCCATCCACCATCCATCCATCCACCTATCCATCCATCCACCTATCCATCCATCCATCCATCCATCCATCCATCCACCTATCCATCCATCCATCCACCCGTCCATCCATCCATCCAGCATCCATCCATCCATTCACCTATCCATCCATCCACCGTCCATCATCCATTCATCCACCCGTCCATCCATCCATCCACCATCCATCCACCTATCCATCCATCCATACACCTATCCATCCATCCATCCATCCATCCACCATCCATCCATCCACCCGTCCATCCATCCATCCAGCATCCATCCATCCATTCACCTATCCATCCATCTACCGTCCATCCATCCATTCATCAATCCATCCATCCGTCCATCCACCATCCATCCACCTATCCATCCATCCATCCATCCGACCATCCATCCATCCACCATCCATCCATCCATCCATCCATCCACCATCCATCCATCCACCCGTCCATCCATCCATCCACCTACCCTCCATCTGTTCTAATGTGAACATGGCACAAAGCACTATACCCATGCCCATGAGGATGCCCTTTTGACCCTGGCCTCTCTGAGCTGACTCAGCCACAAGGAAGCCTGAGAACACACACTGAGTGCAGCTGTGATTCCCTGCCTGGGTCCTCCTGAATTCTGAGCTAGAGATGCCACCAGCTGCCATCTACCTTCTACCAGGCATCTCCCGGAAGCCCAGGGGTCAATGTACCCTACTTGGCTGTTGCCGGCAGGTTCCCCTGCAGCCACACCCAGCACTTCACTACCTGCCGTCACCCAGCACCTATGGCAGTGTCCTCCTCCCTGAACACAATCTGCGAGTGCCACCCCTCCTCTCTTGGCTGTGTGGGAAGAATGTTCTCTCGATGTCCCTGAGCCCTTCCTGTCCAGTGCACACCTGCGACCTCGTCTGCAAGATGCTGTCCTGTGCAGCAATGCCAGAGTTGGCACAGATCGCAAATAGGGACATGTTCACATAAAGCACTAGAACCTGACTTGGCACTCTGGGCCGCCTGAGATGCAAAGAGCCCCCGCGGGCTGACCTGGGTTCACGTGGATACTGCTACGTTCTGGAAACCAAGGCAGAGTGCAGAATAGGTGGGAAGCATGGTCTGGGACCCACAGTGAGTCGTCAGCATGTAGTAAAACATTCACTCTGGGGTGAACCCAGGGAGTTATAATCATCATTTTGTTTTTAGAGACAGTTTTGGTAAAGACAAGGAGCTTCGGGTTTTTACAAAGGTGGATTGTGTGAGCTGGACGCAGCTTCAGGAAGCATTTACTTGACAGATACCATTCTACTTCTGCAGAGACCAAAGGATAAGCAGGAAACAAGGCGGCCAGGGAGGTGCTGGGGGGGACGTGGAGGGGGAGGGAATGGGAACAATGGGGGGTCAGTTCTTGTCCTGTGAGTGTCTGATGAGGCCGGTAAACCAGCACGCGCCTCCCTTCCTGCTCTGCTACATCCCAGGGCGCAGACGTCCGTCTGCAGGAGAAGGTGACGGTGGCGGGCTCTCACACGCCCTGGGCCAGGCCTGCTGGCTTAAGCCCCTCATAGCCTGAAGAGGGGCCACTGTGTGCGTGTATTGCTCAGAAAGAAGAAGGCGTGTGACCCGAGGCCCCCACCCCAACCTACGCTCTCCTGTTCCCTGCCCCCCGCCTCAGCGATGAGTGCGTGTCCAGAGCCTGTGCGCACGCTCCTGGCCCAGATCTCAGGGATGACGGGAGGCTGGGGAGCTCACCTGGTCCCCTGATGTCTGTCCCCTCCCTGTAGCTCACCATATGTGTGGACGTCTCTGTCCTCAGGAGAGAAAGGACGACGTGCCCTAGACGCCCGGCATCGCTGGTCTAGTCAACTGAGAAAGAAGCACCCTCCCCCCGTGCACACCCATGATGTCCCCAGCTGTCCTGCTGGGGATGTCCACTCCAGCCAAGGCCCCCAGACATTCCTTTTCTCCACCACCCACCCCGGAGCCCTGCCAGGGGGACACTCTGTTGCACGACCAGTGGTGCGTGTGTCCAAGGCCACAGTGGGCTTGCCCGACATGTGCAGACAGTGCCCCTTCCCTGAGGACCAAGGTGGACACTGCATGGGGACAGAGATGTCCACCCCTGGTCACAGAACTGGGACACCCTGGTCTCTGTCGGGGAGGTGACAGGGCAGGACGACATCATCCAAGTCCTGAAACCTCATTTCAGGATGGCTGGGGGGCTTGGTTTGAAGAAAATGAAGAAACAGACAGGTGTTAAGTCCTGAAGTTCACCTTTTCTGCTCTTGAGAGACGTATCAATGTGCCAGTTTTTCTGAGTCCCAGGTGGGCGGTGATCCAGCCCACGGACGCCGGGTGGGCTCAGACACACACCTCCCACCAAAATGCCTTCACCTCGTGTCCTCTCCCCACTCAGCCACTTGACCTGGCCTCTTCCCCGTCCTCCAGCAGCTGCCTGAGCCTGGCTGCTCCAGGAAGACCAGGCGACGTGCCGAGGGTACACGGCAGGGGCCCCACCCTGTAGGCCTGGCTAAGGCCGCCACGGAGGTGGGTTTCAGGCCTGGGTCTTTGTGCAGAGGCCACTGAAAGGTCAGGCCCTAAATTGAGTGCACTCTGGGATCCAGGTAAGGATGGCAGGATTAGTGCCTCTTTGGGGTGCAAACTCCCCGTGGGAGACGAGCAGAGCACAAGGAGCTTTCCGTGGGAGCCTTGCTGGTTTCGAGCCGTCTGATAGAAACCGCTTTTGAGAGTTTGGTCCTATGTACACCCAGCTGTGTGCTCCCCCACTCTGCTCAGACACCATGTCTGCTCTGACTGTAACAGGAATACTTCTGTCATGTAACCCGCCAACATGCTGGGTGTTTTCTCTAACGCTGGAGAAAAAAGAGTTAAATTTACCAGATGACTATCTGGTCGTCGGTCAATGGGCCTGGGAGTCCCTCCCCAAACCCCCTGCAACGTGGGTTTCTTCTTCTGGGGAGATCCGAGAATAGAAACCGCTCTCCTGTTACCTCATCTTTCCTTTACCCTGGTTCATACTGGACAGACGTCCCCAACCCTGTGACACTGAGGGACGGCAGATGGGGGCTCAGAGATGAAATGCCCCCCCATCCCTCCGGCCGGCACAAAGGTAGGCTGCTGGTGATCAGCTATCATTTCAGGGGGTGTTGAACCCAGAGGGGCTCCCCTCTCTTCCCAACCCATAAATTTCCCATCAGAGGTGACGGTGCTGAACTTTAGGGACCAGGGAGGAAGCTCTTGGGCTCCATGGTCTCTCTTGCTGCAGCTTCTCCTAGTTTTAGGTACGGCCTTACGGGCTTGATGCCTTAGATTCTTTGTAGAGCGGGGTTGCTATGAGTCCCCACCCCTAAGGACTGGCAAGGCAACGCAGGCGGGCCCGTAGCCATGGGGGCAACGCAAGACGTGCTCCCTCCTCCCGGTGGGGGAGGTGCACCAGAGACCAGCGCTGCAGGACTGGTCCTCGCAGATACAGGCGCAGAGCTCAGCAGGACAAGAGGGTGGTGCCGTGGAAACCGTGATGATGGCAGCACTTCCACAACGTGACGAACTGTCCCAGCCTGTGTTTGCCCTTCCCATCAGCCTAGAAACACAAAATTCAGTTGCCCTCACTTCGTAAATGCTGGTTTTTACAGAAATCCTTAATCCTGCCCGCTCTCAAATCCCTACATTAATAATTACGAGGTCCGTGGGGAAACGCAGAACTAGCTGGGCCCAGATACATACGTTTTCCTTAAGACACTACAGAGAGACAAGAGAAGACGCCAAATCGTGAATCATCAGAGAGTCAACAGGCAGCGTATTTAACACAAAGTTTCCAACCACCCGCTGTTAATTTATTTTTCTCTACGTGTCATTAATGCTGGACTTAAAAGTTCATAAATAACCTACACGCAATCACTTTGAGGTTTAACTGAATACAAATGGTTTTCTTCACAGGAAGTTGAAGTTGCTCGCTCAGAAAACCCCACGCGCGCCGTGTGTCTACATTTCAAGGGTAGAAATCCCAACACAGCTAGAAACGCAGTCTTGCGGGCAGGTGTGTCCAACTTCCGGCACCCTCCGGGCGGGCAGATTCGCCAACCCCCCATCCCCCAGCCCTGTCCCTGCACAGGCAGCGGGAGAAGCAGCTCCCGCAGTAAGGAGGGGTTGGGGGTGGGAATGCGTTTAGTTCTGGTCACCCACAAACACAAGAGGTCTTAATTCTTCCGTTGCTTTTTGCTCTCATCCTCTGGGGGGGGGGGTTCTCTAGTACTGACCAGTTCTCCAAATCTCGGACCCTGGAACCGGGTGTCCAGCAAGTTCGAGGGACGCTGACCACCCGGAGATTGCACAGGCAACACAGGTGAAGGGCTCAGTCCTACGGGACTGCGCCCACTTTGGACACCAGTCACTGGTCCCAGGGTGTCCCCCATACTTCTCACCACTTGGCTACAGATCAGGGGTTCCCATGGCCCCCTTCCCAGGAGAACAGTTCACTTAGGCTTATGGTTTATTATAACAGATACAACTCGGAGCAGCCAGACAGGCGCCAGGTGCAGGGTGAGGCGGGCGGGGCAGAGTCTCCTCGCCCTCCCTGGGCACGCCGTTCTCCCAGCACCTCCTCTGCTCACAGCCCGGAAGCTTCCGGAGCTCACTGTCCAAGAGTCTTCACAGAGTTTGATCTCTAGCCCCCTGAAGGTGGGCAGTGGGGTTGCAAGATCCCACCGTCCGGTCACTGCATCTTTCCGGCCACCAGCCCCACCCTGAGGCCGTCAAGGGACCCCGTAAGCCACCTCCCCAGCTCAGGGGCACTGGAAAAGGCTCACGATGAGTAACACACACACTCCTACCACGCAGAGTATTCCAGGAGCTGTAGGAGCCCGGTGCCCGGAACCAGGGACGAAGACCAAACACGTTTCTTATTGTACCACCCGTCCCTTCCGGCTGCCTCCCCTGGCCTCCCGGCACACCCCACCCCTGCAGGATGAGAGCTGCACGGGAGGCTGGGGCACTCAGCCATCATGGGGACCCGAAAACAGGCACACGCTGAAGCTGCAGTCCATCTCGAAAAGCACTGGCAGCTGCCTCGGGGGAAACAAGCAAGCTCCGGGAGCCCCTCCTTGGTGCTTCAAGGATGCTGCAGACAAACATCTTTGTGTAAAGAGCACAAGGCCATGAGGCCGCTGCCCCCAGGAGCCTGCTGACCGCCAGCCTGAGCACGAAGCCCAGGATGTGCTGCGAGACAGGGATGAAGGCGGCCTGGCTAAAGACGCCCCTGTACAAGCCTTCCTCTCCTCCGTTTAATCTCCCGGAATTAATTATTTCCCTGGTGGCTTAGGTATCCAGTTCACTAGATCTATTTTCTTTTGAAGCCCTTTCTTTCAGATTTTTTTCTTTTTTTTTAGCATCACATCCTGGATTCTGCTCAGAGGAGGACAGTTTATAAATGACTATTACTCACAGCAGTGTGGAGGTGATGAAAAGAAATGTGTGCTCCACACGGAGGCTAGCGTGTTTCTGGGGAAGTATTAAGGGGTGAGAACACCGCTACATTGCATCGGAGGGCTCTCCCACGGACTGACACACGCAAACGGCCGTCTGCTTGGATCTGTCAGGAGGGGAGAAGGTCCGCCCCAGTCTAGATGAGCTGCTCTGGTACTCGGAATAAAGCCTCCAGCTCGCTCTGCCTGGAGCGCAGCCCTGTCTCTCTAAGCCCGCTCCCTCCACAGGCGTGGATGCTTTCTGAAGCAGCAGGGCGAAGACCGGGGAGACAGAGAGAGAGAGAGAAGGAAAAACTCATTTTCTTATCAAGGAAGCGCTGGGAGGTGAGATAAGATGAAAGGAATGTGGCGAGAGCCTCCTCTCTCTGAGCTGCACCTTTTCTCAGCCTCCCAGAAGTGTGCGGACTGTTTCCAGATCATTTTCTGGTCCGCACACAACACAGAGGTAGTTGCACAAGTCCTCGAGAACAGAGCTCTCTGCAGTAGAAATTAGGCAGAAGAGATTGGCCAAGGGCCAGAGACCCATGGGCGGGGGATAGTGAGTCTCCAGAAAGAGCCCCATGTGTGAGCAATCCCTACCTCACACCACAGGCAAGAGCAGAGTCCCCACAGGTGGTTGACCTCAGGACCACCTGTAACACCACAGCACTGATGGAAAACATAGGGGGCTGTTGGTGACTCGGGGGTAGTGGGAGACTCTTAAAGTAAGACCCAAGAGTCTGAACCACGACACTGGAGTGAAGGACTTCCATTCTGTAAAGTCCGTAATTGGTAAAGTCAACCGGCGAGTGCCAGGTGGAGACATTCCACCTTGTAAAATCAGCAACGTGGATGACACACGACAAACAAACAATCCTTTGCAAAACCACAAGAAAAAGGCAGGAAGATAATTTTCTTTTTAAGGATTGCAAAGGATATGAGTGGACAGAATTCACAGGTGAGGTGACTCGAATGGCAGCTAAGGTATGCAAAAAGAAGTGAATTCAGGAAAATGCTCGCAAAGCAACAGGAGACCAACGTAGGCCCTCAGGACTCGGGAGCACAAGAGGTGACCAAGCCCGGCCACCGGCTTGCTTGTTTCATGTCCCATTTTAACAGTAATGATTAAGGAAGACAGAGCGACATGTCCTCCCGGTAGAGGCCCGATGGGAGTCATGCTAAGCCATACCTGCGTGCCCTGGACACATGCCCCGAAGCCTGAGACGGGGAGCTGGCCTGGGGTTCAGACAGAGATGAGAGCGGTTGGACATGGCTCTCGCTATTCAGCTCTGCACAGCCCAGCCCAGCCCCCACGGGTGCACCCCCGTGGAGGAGCCGCAGAGCAAATGCCACAGCCACAGACTTTGTGGCACGTGGACATCTGCTCTCTGAACTAGGGGGTCATGCCTGTACCCCAGTTTGGCTGGGTGTGTGATGGCTTCTTTGGCTAGTACTGCCAGATGCCCTCAGGAGTCATCCTGGCACCTGCTGACCACAAGCGGCAGCCACAGAACAATGACTGAGGGTAGGTGTTGGACCAGTGACCAGAGAGTGGCCCGTCTAGCATGCAGGTCTGCAAGATCAGCGCTCTGGATAAAATCAGAGGAAGTGAGGAAAGCTGCAGTGGGCCATGTTTGTGGCTGTGCCCAACATGCCTAGACCACAAAGCAGAAGTGTGAGAAGAGGGGGCAGAGAACCACCAGCTCTGGAGTCAGGCGGCAGCTCTGGGGCGGGGGAGGGGGGGCTCTGTCCATGGTGCTGCCGGCCCCAGGCTGCAGCATTGGGAGCCCGTGGCCACCCACTGGGGTTCACAGCAGCCCCCTCTGGATGGTCAGAGGGCCCGTGTGTTGGCCAGGGATGGTGCTCCGTGGGTTGTGTCCACGGACAGGCTTCTCCTTGTTCTCAAAAAGCCAGCAGCAACTTCCTGTTTGACCGAAGCCACTGGGTAAATTTGCTGTTAGCACTTTCCAGACTTGATCAAGACAACTCCCTGTCAACCTGTGTGGCCTAAAAACAAACCTGTCCTCACCCAAATTATGCTTGCTGGTTGGCCTGAGCATCCAGGGTTCTAGCAAGCTGCACGCGTCCGGGCTGGATCCCCCGGCCTGCAGCCCAGGACCCGCCCGGAACACAGCACACTCTGGGGTGGGGCCGGGGTGAGGGGCAGCAGATGGAGAGACACAGGAGGGGAAGGCTCGTTTTTAGGAAACTGAGCTTCAAGGTGGGGCTCGAAACCTTGCAAGGGAAGTGTTCCCTGAATGAGGAGTAGTAGGAGGGAATGAGGAAGGAGCAGCTGTCGATCTGGGGCTGGGGTTGGAGGAGGGAGAGAGACCCAGTCCATCAGAGCCAGGACAGAAACAGCCAGTCCCTGGTCCCCAAGCTGGCTGTGAGAGAAACACATCACACCAGCCACCTGCCAAAAAGAACACATTCTTACTCCTAACAAAAATCTCCCTAAACTGACCTGTCCATGGCCAGAATGAAAACTCAGCCAGGGGCTGCCCGGGCTCATGGGCAACCTGCCCAGGTGAGGGGAACTCTGGCCCCAGAGAGGGTCCGATGCTGATCCCCCTGCACCTCGGCCCTCACAGAGGCCGACCACTGTCCACCTGCCGGAAAAACCCCTTTAGAAAAGTCACACATTTCTGCCTCCTCTTATTACATCTGCACTGACTTCAGGGTGGCCACCACATTGTGTGTTATTCCCTTTTTCTGCTCTGCTGTAGGTTTTATGTCCATTTAAAAAAGTCTGTAAGAAAAATAATTTATGAGAAAATCATAAATAATGGGTGTAGGCCATCAAACGTGTTTTCAAAATAGTGCTTTTTCTTCTTAATGGAATCAAAAAGCTTTTTGGATTTTTTAAAAAAATCTTTTTGCATCCCAGAAGGTCATGGTATTACTTAGCGCTTTTATGAAAGGAAAAAAGGCAAACAAACCCTGAAAAGGGAACGATCTCAGCGCATCCTGGGCCCAGGAGGACACCCCACCTTGATATACGTATTAAAAACCCACTCGGCCCTCGGCGGAGGGGTGTGTTTGTTTTCCATCGCGCTTGTATATTTAGGCGAGCACCTGGGTTTAAGGCCGTGCAGTGAAGGCAGATTAAAACGGCAACGGTGTTAAGACAAGATCGTAAAGGTTAACAGACCAGGAAATGGGCAAATCACCGCCGCCGGCCGCGGCCAGGCTTGCGGCTCCATCCGTCCTGGTCCTGCCTCAAGCTGCTCAGGAGACCTTTGGCCCAGTTTCCCGCGGGCCTGTTAAGAGAATAATTTCTGGACGCCGCGGGCCCCACACAATCACAGCTCGGACCCTCGAGCCCCTTGGGAGATGGTGTATCCGGGCGCATCCCCTCCCCGACATGGTCACCGCGGGTCACTCAACTGCACTCAGTTAGAAATACATTTCTGTCCGTTCACGACACGCGGGGCACAGTTGTGACACGGGACACGTGCAATGGGAGAGGAGGGGCGTGACCAGGCTGTCACCCCGAGAAGCGGTCCCACCCACTCCCCGATGCATCACGTCTCTTCCTCAGTAACAACCGTGAAGCCACACAGGGGCCTCAAAGGAGCAGAGACCCCTCAGAGCACACCCAGGACGGACACTTGTGAGCTCCACTTGTGGGGCTTGCAGAGGACGTGAGCTCCGTGGAGAGGCTTGGGTCCTGCCGCAGACTTTGCCGCTGTGTGACTCTGGGGGAGTTGCCACATGTCTCTGTGCTGCAGGCTTCTCATCTGTCAGGGGGTGTGTGCTGGTACACTCCCCTCACAGGGCCGCCGAGGCAGCACACAGGCCCAGGAGCCATTCTCCGCTCCCCTTATCTCCATCTGCTCCTTCACTGCGTCTCCTGGGCTGGTTTCTTCATCTGCCAAGTGTTCGAGCAGGACCACCTGCGGGCTCACTGGGACACGGGGTGGTGGGTGACACGCCAAGTGGCCGGGCTCTGAGCCACAGAAGGCCACGCAAAGCTTGGGCAGTGCACTGGATGTGAGGTTGGCCCAAGCCACCGGGGTCTCACCTTCGGCTGGGGGCCTGCAGCTACTCCCCCCACCTTGCATATGGCAGCACTGGCCTCAGTGGCTTCCAAATGGCCCTCCTGTCCTGGCGCCTGACTGGCGCTGCCATGGCCAGACTCCCCTCCCTTAACCAGAGGTGGATCTGGTCCCAGGGCCCAGGGTCCCAGGGCCTTTTCGTCCTGGACAGCAGATCGTGCCCAAGTCCTGGGCGTCACCAGCTTCCTCCTCTCCACCTCACTTGCTGCTTTATCTCCACAGTCCTGACCCTGCGGGGGGCATTCGTTTTCACCTCACATGCTGATTCCCTCTGTACAGGGATCATTAAGATGGTGCAACAGTGCTTTATTTGCATGCAAAACCTGTATCCTGTGTGCAGAATCTGCCAGGTAATAGATTCTAGTAGGGAGTGTGTGCACGTGTGTGTGCATGGGTGTGTCCGTGTGTGCATGTGTGCGTGTGTGCATGCATGGGTGTGTCCGTGTGTGCATGTGCACATGGGTGTGTGCATGTGTGCGTGCATGCATGGGCGTGTGCATTTGTGCATGCATGGGTGTGTGCATGTGTGCATGGGTGTGTGTGTGCATGCATAGGTGCATGAGTGTGCATTTGTGCATGTGTGCATGGGTGTGCACATGTGTCTGTGTGTGCGTGCGTGTGTGTGTGTATGGGTGCATGAGTGTGTGCATGTGTGCGTGTGTGCATGGGTGTGTGCATGTGTGCATGAGTGCGTGTGTGTGTGCATGCATAGGTGCATGGGTGTGTGCATGTGTGCATGGGTGTGCGCATGTGTCTGTGTGTGCGTGCGTGCATGGGTGTGTGGATGGGTGTGTGCATGTGTGCATGGGTGCGTGTGTGCATGGGTGTGTGCATGTACACGTGTGGGGGGGGCAGAGGGAGGAGAGGAGGGAGGAGGATGGAGGGGACGGGGACAGAGATTTAACAACACATCATGCCATCCAGGTGGCAGCAGAGCGTTGTGTCTTCCTTCGTGGAGGGGCCGTGGTTGCCTGCGCCCCAGGGGCTCCATCAAAAGCCGACTTTCTCAGTGGCAAGCACCTCACTGCCTACCCATGCCTGGTGGCGGGCAGGACTCATTACTTCCAATAACAGTAACTCAAGCTCATCACCTGACCTGAAGGCTGACATCTTCCCAACCGTGTGGAATTGCATTTCATGGAGAAGTGAAAATAGGCAACGGGCACGCTGCAGCCTTCTGCACCGTTCACACCAGAATTTCCAGCACAAAGCACTCTGGGACTTCACCGGGAACCCGCGAGCCTGCACCCAGCCCCAGCGGGCAGAGGTGCGGCGGTGGTGACAGGACGCCCTTCCGGGGCCAGACCTCTTTCTCCCGCCTCCCATTTCTCCCAAATCACTCGAGGACCCCTTGTTTACTTCCATTTCTCCCCAAGTGATGCCTGTAGCAACACTCACCAGGAGCTTCGTAATTAGGCCATTACTGCAAGCCGCTGGATTGAGAAGCAGCACATTTGTGAAATGCCTCATCCAAAAAATGGTAATAAAAATGCACACATGTGTGTTGGGGGCACATGCGCACTGAGCTCTCAAGAACGCGCAGGAGGGGGTGTGAACGGGAGCACGGATGCCAAGCAGACTCCTTCCAGCCTATGCTCCTCCCCCTGCCACCTGCCACCTGCCCTCTGCCCTGGGCTGGGGAGACTGCTTCTATGTAGGACCCACAGCTGGAAATGCCCCACGAGAACCCTCATCGCTCTCCGCTGGCCTTCTGCCCGGGAACGTGTCCACAGGAGAGGCCAGCAAAGCTCCTCAGCTGCCACGCGTTCCCCATCTCGGGTCCTGTGCTCTCCCCACAATTACGTAGGCTGCGTCACAGTATCCGTAACTCCTGGAGATCAGCGTCTGTGGCCAGGAAGGCTCATTAGGCACCTAGAGAGGAGCTGCCCCGGCCTGTGCAGACGCTACCATTAACTCGGCCTCTCATTCTCCCCAAAGGGGCCGCTCTCCTGGGCCACTGCGTCTCAGGATGCTTCCCCTGGGCTTAAACATACTGTGTTCTTGGCGTCAGACACAGAGGTCATTGGGAAGGAATGACATCAGCACGGGACTGCGGGGGTTGAGTCTGGCTGGATTTAGGGAAGTATCTGACACACGTGTGAGTGCACAATACCCATGTGTAGACGGACTTGCCCATGTGCACGCGTGCGCAACGCACTGTATAATCACACGCATATATGAACCCGCCCTGGGGCTTATGACGGACCCAGAGTTTTCTTTTGTTGTCTGTTGTCTGATTCAAGCCTCCAGGTTGTTATGGGACCTGAATTCCTTGCCTCTCCCTCTAGAGAACTCCTCGGCAGCTTCCTAGCGCAGTGCAAATGTCCCCTCTCCTGGGAAGTCTCACAGTGCCCTCTGCACCTTGCACACTCAGAGCTCTGCCCTGGGGGCATGGGGACACAGGGGGGTTGGGGGGCCGAAACTCCTGGGGTGGGACCTCCTGGGGGGAGGGGCTTGGGGGACAGGACCTTCTGGGGGTGGGGCCGGGTGCTGGGTCAGCTCTGGTATCTGATAGTGAAGACTGAGCTTTCCACAAAACTGTTTCCAGCTCCACGCACTGCTTCACCTTCCCAACCCCGAAGATCTGAAGATAGGGTTACATGGCTGCTGTGGGCCTAGCAGGCCCCAGGACCATGCAGCCGAACTCCGGAATCCGTGGACAGCCACCAAAAGGTGGGGTGTTGACCTTCTCCTGCACCAACTCCACGGCAGCAAGGGGACCACGAGCCGCAAACCGGCGAAAATCAAGTAACTGCCAGGGAGATGCACAAAGAAGGCCAATCTTGCTTTCACCCGGCCCCTGCCTGGCTGGGTCTGCTGTGGGGACAGGCGGCGAGGTGGTCCCTGGGGAAGTTCAGGGAGGCAGGCAGCAGTGGGGGTGTCTCCCAACAGGTCACAGCACGACCACATCATTTCCGTCCCTACCATCTGCACGGGCTGTGTGCTTGGCCTCAGGCCCCAGAGGTGCCTCAAGCGGGGGAGACAGACCTCAGGGCTGCGTCAGGGGTGCAGGTATGTGGGGCAGGAGGGCAGTAGGCGTAGGGGACTGCCGCGAGGAGCGACAATCCAGCGAGGTGTGGAGTGGTGAGTAGCACGTCACTAGGAAGCAAGCAGGGTTAAAACTAAAAGTGCTGGAAGTTAGACCGACTAATAGCCCAGTGCTGGCTGCGCTTTCTCCCTGCGAGGCGCCCCGCTCCGTGCTTTCGGGCATTTCTGCACCTGAGTCTCCCAGCAGCCCGGTGGCAGGGCATGGTTCCCATGCTGGCGATGGGGAAACCGAGGCTCTGCCCCTGGCCTGGCAGCTACGGAGTGGAGGAACTCTGCCTGGCACCGAAGTCCGTGCCCCCCATCCCTCCAGCCCGTGTGCCGCATGAAGCATGTGCAGAAGTGAAGCCCGGTCCTCCCTGCCCTGAGACACGCTGAGCCCTTGCAGCTGGAAAGATGGAATCCAGGAACCGATGGTCAAACCCATCATCTTCTTTCACCATAACATCCCTTCCAAAAATTAAATGACATAAGCCCCATGGTTTCACGCAACGGCTGCTTCCTGCCATGCCCTCTGCTGCGCGGGTCGGCCTGGTGTCCCCTGCGCCCAGGCTCAATTCCACGTCTTGTCCACTCGTATTCTTCATGGCATTCCGGAGCCAGCCGTTCTCAGAAGCGTCTCTGCGGAGTCAGACAGTCTGTTCACATGGAACGCGTTCTTAAATTATAATAAACCCTTCACACTTTCCCCGTCATTAAAACGGTGTACCTGTCACTTCGACTCAGGAACCGGGAGCATCTCTCGGGAAAGGCTGCTCTCTATCCTGTGGCTACGACTGCTTTCTTTACTTTTTAAGCAATGAGCCCAGCTGTGCAAGACCGCTCCGGTGTTACACACGGTGAACTGAAGTGGCTTTCTGCTTCAGCCAGGATCAGGGAGAGGAAATGTCATCAAGAGAAAAGGAGGAGACAGTGGGGGCGAGAGGGAGAGATAGAGCGCCTTTCGGGGGAAGGGAGGCACAGAGAAGATTCTAGATGCTTCTGCCGTTACTTGTCAGGGGGCTCGTATTCACAGGAGTCTCTTGTCTTAGAGGGACGTGGGGTCAGCAGTGGCGCCCCGGTGAGGGGCTGCGCTTTGCGGTTCCTGAGAGCAGCTCCTGCCACCAGGTTGTGTGTCTGCCCTTCCCCCAGTGGGGGTTAAGGGGGGCTGCAGGCTCTGGTCGAGTTTCCATTTAACACATTGCTGCTCTCCACAGAAGAATCAGGAGGGGAGGCCTTTTAAAAGCACTAATCATATACCCGCTGGGTGCACAGGGCAGGGTGCTGATGAATTACCTCAAACAGCGATTTGCACAGCACCGGAAAGACCCGTAGGGCCCAGGGCCCCGTGTCCCTGCCCAGACACCTGCCCGCACAGCGGATGTATCTGCCACTGCCCCCTCTGCAGCCTGTGGACCCCCCCAGAGAACGGGAACCCACAGCTCCACACACGGGTACCCCAGCTTCCCCAGCCGCTGCCACTGAGCTCAGGATGCAGCACTATCTTACTCTTGCAAGACCCTGGAGATGCCCAAACACCCAAATCCTAAGAGTGTGTCTCCTGCTGGGCGTGAACCTGGTGTAAATACGGCACCGTCCCTGAGGGGCCCCCTCCCTCGCTGGAAAAGCCTTTTCCAACAGGGGGTGGGAGGGAAGCTGGACCTCATGCAGCAACTCGAGGGCACCGAGGGTGGGGGGCTCACCCTGGCCTGGAGGGGCAGATTAGAACAAAAGGAGGAAAGGGGCTTCCAGGTCCTGCAGCACTAAAGACGTCAGCACAGCCAGGTCAGCTGGCATGGACATGGGGACACGCATGCATCCCTAAGCTTCTCCCTGTCCCCAGCAGCGGGCCCCAAGATGCCTCTTCGCTTTACTGATGGCAACAGATGCCTGGTGGGAGGTCCTGGCGCCACAGGTGCGGGATCCCCAGCGCCAGGGCAGGTATCAGCGGTGATCCCAGCAACCCGCCCACCAGTCTGGGAAGACGCCGGCCAGGATAACCTGCTTCGGCCGTCTGGCAGCAGAGGTCAGGGCCCGACCCAGGACACAGAAACCAAGTCTTTCCACTCCAGCCTCTCAGCACATCCGGCTCTCGGGGCAAGTGGAGAAGTGGGGGACACGCGCAGATGTCTGAGCTCTCGAGCCCCTCGCTTGGAGCCGCTCACACACGCCTGAGTCCCACACGTGCAGACCCTGCCCCACGCTCCACGACACTGAGCGCGGGTGACAGGAGGGAGGCGCGGCTCCCGACCTGAGTGTCTGTGTGAGGCCCCTTCTCGCCTCACTGCCCAGGGGCTGCAGGGGCCATCTTACCCCTCGTGGCCACTCGGCCCGCTTCTGCCCTTCTGAGGGTGTACGGGTCAGCAGGAGGGAGATACTGACGCTTCAGACAGGAGGCAGCCCCAGGATGGGAGAAATGAGGTCCTGCGGTGGGAGAGTTCTGGGGGTGCACGACCTCCAGAGGGGCTCCCGAGGTGACAGGAGGGCACCTGTCACGGTGGGTGCAGGGGGAGCCCCGTGGCATGGCCCGTGATCCCTCATCCCACGCTGTGGTGGGGGCAAGTCTGAAAGACCACTGAGGCCGTGTCCCCGGGGACTCAGCCTTGCTCAGGGCATCCCTGCATCTTGTCACTTAACACGTCAATAAAAACACGCTTCTACATCACAGATTTTTAAAAACGTCTTGATAACTACATTCCAATGTGATTGTGGGGCTTGGTGACCTGTTGAATCTAACTTTACGCACTTGAAGGCTGCTCTGAGGGGGTCACAGGCTGCACCTGGCGTCCAACAGGGTCAAGGGCACAAAACGGCCTCAGGACCAGAGGTACAGAAGCCGAGCTGGGCGAACGTGGAGGACGCAGGGTGTGGGGAGCCTGGGGGGCCCCACGGGGCGTCACCGTCCCGTCGCTAGGGTGATTCTGCGTCATTACTACCTGTGGGGGCTCCCGGCACCTCTTCCATGGAGCTCAAGACGGTGTCCCCAAACCCAGACCAGAGCCGGTGCTCAAGACCCAGGAAATGTTTATGACTTTAATGTTCTCAAGTTAAATGTTAAATGACTTTAATTAAATGTAAGCCACTGGTTTTATTACAGCCAGCACTATTATGTCCTCTCCCCCTCCACCCACCGCCCTCCTTGCTGACACCTGGGCATGGACACGATCGACCAGACCGGCTTCCTTAAGGAGACTCTGTGTGCAGCTCCAGAGCCTGGTCCCTTACACCTCTGCATGAGCCTTTAACATCCCGCACACCCAGCTGTCCCCCCTCAGCCAGCCAGGAGTGGGGGGCCTCAGCCTTTGGGGTAGTCTTAGCGAAGGCCCCTCCTCGGCCACATGAGCACAGCACGCGTCCTGGGCAAGCACCGGGCGCGCTCCGCTCCTGGAAGCATGTTCGCACGTGTCAACACACACTCCCTCTCTTCCTTTGCATGTGGTGCTGGGAAGTAAGTAGACCGGGGGAACAGAAAGAACATTTCAGGGGCTGAGGTCAGAACTACTTCGTCCCAGTGCTTGAAGCCATTCTGTTCCCCGGAGATTTCTCAGCCCAACCCTTTGCCCCGCACGCTGCAGGACGCGTTTGCTCTGGGGCTGTCCTTTGTAATGGAGAGGCTGCGTGTTCCCCAAGGACCATTCCCCTGCGAGCTCACACATTCAGTTCGGAACGTGTGGCCTCTCCTTGCCCTGGGCCAATGGAGATTGGATTTTTATGTGCAGACGTTATATGGGGGAGGGTTTTATGGGAAGCCATTATGGGGACATTCATAACAAACAAGCCCACAGTCGACTTCTCAAGTCAGAGGCTGAGCCCGGTCCTCGAAGGTTCAATCTTTCCCACCAACGTGCTCCTCAAACACAGTCCACAGAATTAATCCACATGGCACAGCTCTGCTGTGTATAATACACCGTGCAGGTCAGACAGGTGGGGATATCTTTGGAATCTAAATGAGCCCCTGCTTCTTTCTTTGATGCACACCTCATCCAATGTTTTTTTAAACACTACAGAAGAATCGATAAAAACATCTTCCGAAGAACGAAGGGCTACTCTTGTGTAGTTCTCATTGTTTGCTCTATGGGACACACAAAGGAGGATTGGGATTCCCACCACTCGGGGCGGGGTCATCGTGAGCCCCTTCCTCCCTCCTACAGGCTTCTCTGTGGGGAAGTGGATCTGGGATGAATGCAGGCAGCTCAAGGAGCCTTGGGAAAGGCAGCCGGTGCACGCTCAGAGCCCGGGGCACACTCAGAGCCCAGTGCACGCTCAGACCCAGGGCACACTCAGTGCCGATGCATGCTCAGAACCTGGTACATGCTCAGAACCTGGTGCACGCTCAGAGCCCAGGGCACACTCAGAGCCCGGTGCACACTCAGAGCCTGGTACACACTCAGAGCCCAGGGCACGCTCGGTGCCATTGCACGCTCAGAGCCTGGTGCACGCTCAGAGCCCGGGGCACGCTCGGTGCTGGTGCATGCTCAGAGCCTGGGGCACGCTCGGTGTGAGTGAACCTGCTTGGGCAACACCCCGTCGCTTTCAGGAGAGTCCACACCGGGGTCTGGGCTGATGTGACGGGCATGGCTAGGTGGGGGACACCCAGACGCTTAGGGGTCAGATAAGCTGGGAATGCATTAAGGCTGACCATGGCTTTTGGTCCCTGAAGGTGAAGAGGATGGTGTGGGAGGTTGTGCGGAGCTAGTGCGAGGCCCCGCTTTGCACGTACAGCTCAGCCCCCTCTTCTGACCTTGCATTTCCAAGTGCCGTCTGGACATTGTGTGGGGAGACATCAGCAACAACAACACACAGGCCCTTGAGGTACTTGAGACCTGTGATACACTGCATGCCAGTTGTAATGTCTTCGCACGGGTGCTCGGCGGGGCCACTGACCCTGGGGGCCCCCCAAGACCCCTCAAGGGCTCTGCTCTGCCCAACGATTTTTATAATCATAGTAAGACGTTGTGCTGAGGGACGTTCTGGGTGGAGGCTTGAGACGCTCCACGGATCCCCTCCCAGTGAGACAAACAAAGGATTATTTACAAACAACCCTTTAACATCTCTGGAAATTGTCCCAAGAGCACAGAACGAGTGGAGAAACACTTGTTCGGGAAAACGTATTAAATCTCAGTAAGAACGGCGCGAGTCTGGGCGTTTGAGTCGAGACCTGCTCTACTCACCATGACCCCCTGGTCAGTGTGAGGAAAAGTCTGCTCCAGGGGTGACCAAGGACGTGGGGCTCCCTCGCTCCAGCTCCCAGTCTAGGGCAGCAGGCGGCTGGGGCTCCAGCATTTCTCGCCCCCCATACTGTTCCAGGCCAGTGTGGCTGGAGGTCTGGGCTCCCTCCTCGCCACCAGGCAGGGCCAGGCCCGCCACACCCGGGCAGAAGAGATTTCCAAATGACATACCTGATAAGGGACTTGTGTCTAGAATGTATAGAGTTCTTAAGGTCCAATAATAAAAGACAAAGGACCCAATTAGAAAAGGGCCAAGAATAGATACTTCTGCAAAGAAGAGATGTGGCTGGCCGATAGCACATGGAGAGATGCTCACTGTCCTCCGTCGTTATAGACTAATCAAAACCGAGGCAAATCGAACCACGAGATACTGCCTCATACCTGCGAGGAAGGATATAGCAATAATAATAATGAGGATAATAATACAAGACCCAGAAAATGACAAGTGTCGGTGAACATGCAGATGCATTAGAACCCTAATACATTTCTAGTGGGCTGTAAAATGGTGCAGCCGCTTGGAAGATAATTCTGCCGTTCTTCAAAATGTTAAACATGGAGCTACCGTATGAGCCAGCAATTTCGCTCCCAGGTGTCTACCCCAAAGAACTGAAAACATGTGTCCACACAGACACTTTGTACGTTCCTAACATCACCACTCGTAATAGCCAAAGACTGGAAGCAACCTGTCCATCCCCCGATGAGTGGATAAGGGGGCTGCGATACACGCACATGCGTTAGTTTTGTACGGCTGCTGTAACAAGCGACCCCAAACCGAGGCTGGAGGTCAGAGGTCTGACACAGGTCAGCAAGCCTGGTTCCTTCCCGAGACTCCGGGGGAGAATCTGTCCTTGCCTTTCCAGCTCCTAGAGGTCACCTGCGTCCATTAGCTCATATCCCTCTGGCCTCTGCTTCCACTGCCCTGTCTCTCTGTCTCTGACCTTCAGCCTCCTTCTTACATGAGGACCCTTGTGGTTACACTGGACCCACCTGGATAATCCAGGGTAATCTCCCCATCTCGAGGTTCTCAACTGAATCACATCTGCCAAGTCCCTTTCACCCTGTGTGAGGTGACATCCACGGTTCCAGGCATGAGGATGTGGACCTCCCTGGGGGCCATTATTCTGCTGCGACACCATATTGTGAAATACTGTTCATCAGTAAAAAAGAACGAAGCGCTGACACGTGCTTCCGCATGCGCGAACCTTAAAAACTGTATGCTAACCGGAAGGCACCAGGCACAGAAGACCACATAGTTTATGATTCAATTTATATAAAACATCCAGAAGAGACAAATATACAGAGACAGAAAATACACCGGTGGTTGTGTAGGGTGCATGTGTGCATATGCGTGCATGTGTGTGCATGTGTGGTGAGGGGGTGGCTAGAAGGGGGATGGGGAGCAGCTGCCAATGGGAATGGGGTTTATTTGGGGCGATGAAATGTTCTGAAGTTATATTGATGATGGCTGCACGACTCTGAGTGTACTAAAAACTAGGCATTTTACATTTTGAAAGGGTAAATTTTCTGGTATGTGAATTTTGTTGTAATAAGCTGATAAAAAAGGTGTTATTTGCCTTTTTCACCATGCTGTCTTTGTAGAATGGTGGGTGCCACGGCAAAACCTGAGCCAGGGGCCCCAAACAGTAATTAGCACTCAGTACTTCTTTATCACCAAGCCCTTACTATGGAGGAAAATCATTCCACTAAAGAATGTCCTTGATGAAACAGAACCAGCAGAAATTAATTTTATTAAATTTTGACTCAAACACATTCCTTTTCATTATTTGGCACAAGGAAAGGGGAAGCAGAGAAAAAGCAAGTACAAAAGCAAGGTGGGTCCTGGTACAAGGCACTTCTGTGCCTGTGAGTTGCAAGCTGAACTAGCCACTTTTTTTCACGGAAAATTATTTTTACTTAAAAGAACAACTGACAGACAAACCATAGTTAGTCACATTTGAATGTTTGGCAGACATTTGCTTGAAAATTAACAAAGTGAGTCTGTCACTTCAAGGAAAACAACTGACAATATTTATTGCCAATGATAAAATTAGAGCTTTCAAGCAAAAATTAGAGTTTTGGAAACTCGTGGCTGCCATTGTGAGCTTGACAGCTTCCCAACAATTAAATATTTTTCTCATGAGACTGGTGGTGATATTTAACAAGTGGAATTTTTTAAATATTATAAAATAGAAGATATACATAACTCGTAAAACCAATAATTTCAGAAGACATCCATGATGTTGCAAAATTATGCATGCCTTAAAGATCCGTTCAAAGTACAAGATAAATCAATGGGTTTTAATTTTAATCAAGTATGAAAAGTACAATGATGTCGTTCTGGCTTCCACATTATAACTGACCTTTAGGAAACTAACACCTGTTAACTTCTGGTGTAATATCAAAGAAAAGAATCCATCATCATCTGAAAAGGGCATTAAAATACCTCTCTTTTTCCACTTACACATCTGAGTGAAGCTGATTTTTTTTTCATATTTTTCAACCCAAAAAACATATCACAACAGAGTGGATGCAGAAGCCAGACACTAAAGAAATTTGCAAAAATGTAAAATACTGCCACTCGTCTCACTAAAACGGTTTTGCTTTTCGAAAAATGTGGTTAGTTTTCATAAAATACATTATGTATGTTAGCATGTAAATGGTTTATTATTCGTACTCTTAAATGGATTACTCAATAACTATTTCTCAGATGTCTTAGTTTTAATGTCTACTATGGTAAATATAAAAAATTTCACCCATATACAAAAAAGCTCTCCGGGTCTTCCATAATTTTTAAGAATATAAAGGAGCCCAGAGAACGTGATGTTGTACAAAGTCGGTACGTCCTGTGGGGTATCAGTAGAGATGGTGCTAAGTGGGGAAGGAGCAGGATGAGAGCATTCAGAGCACTGGGGTGAGGAGATGGGCTACTACTAGACGGGGCAGTCACTATGGCCTCAGAGGGAGTGCTGTGAGCTGAAGTATGTCCCCTCAGGTCCACATGTCAAAGCCCTGACCTCCAGCACCACAGCACGTGACTACATTTGGAAATGGGGCCTCTACAGAGGTGATTAAGGTGAAATGAAGTCGTATGGGTCAGTCCTAATCCAAATGACTGGTGTCCTTATAAGAAGTGGAGATTAGGACACAGGTATACACAGTGGCACAACCACATGAGGTTGTCCATCTACACGCCAAGGAGAACAAACCTGCCCACACCTTCATCTTGGACTTCCAGCCTTCTGCTGGTAAGAGAACTCACCTCTGTCATTTAAGCCCCTGGTCTGCTAAGGGGCCCTGAGCAGAGTAATACAGGGAGAGTCACAGAGTGTTCAAAGGGAGAGAAGAAGTTAAGCAGGTAGATATGAGGAGGAGAGGTATTTTAGGCAGTGGGAACAGCGAGGGCAAAGACCCTAATGTGGGAACAACCCATGTGACTAAGCCA
This sequence comes from Ursus maritimus, assembly GCF_017311325.1. Taxonomy (NCBI): domain Eukaryota; kingdom Metazoa; phylum Chordata; class Mammalia; order Carnivora; family Ursidae; genus Ursus; species Ursus maritimus. The sequence continues at coordinate 46,059,581 of NW_024424675.1, read as the reverse complement.
CAGCTCCAGAGAGGCTGATGGGACAGAGTGATGGCAAGAGCAGGGGGCAGGATATGAGGTGAGTGGAGGTGCTACAAAGACCGCACTCTGCTTCAAGTGAAATGTGGACACTCTGCAGTACTGGGGCTGACCAGGGACATAACGTGGCTCAAGCTTTGGCAGGATCCCTTGGTCTGCCACATGGGGTCGGCAAACTTCAGCCTGCCCACTGCCATCTGATTTTGTAAAAAAGGTTTTATTGGCCCACAGCCACACCCATTCATTTCCATGTTGTCTCTGGTGCTTCACATGATGGTGGACCCGAGTAGCAACAACAGAGTGGTATGGGCACCAAAGCTGAATATATTTTATTTATTAATACATTTTAATTATTATCTGGCCTTTGATGAGATGAGTCTGCTGACCCCTGCTATTGACCATGGGGATGAGTGTGCGGGCTGGGAGATCTGTCCGAAGATGATTTTATCCCTCATGCATAATGTGTTCAAAACTCTGCTTTTTGGGAGTGACCTCGGCAAAGTGGTGGACTAGGAAGTCCTAGATACTTCTTCCCCTGTGGTGACAATGATTTTACAATAGTACATAGATAAATTGCCTTTGAGAAAAATCCAGAAACCAGTTAAGAGGTTCCTTCATCCCAGATGAGCCAAGAAGAACCACATTAAAAGTGGTAGGAAACTTCATGACATTTACTCTCTATAGTCCCTCCCCAGCACAGAGCAATGCAGTGGGAAAAAAACGGCCAACCCTTGGTTCCCCCTGAAAGGGAAAAAGAAAAGTGAAACATAGGCCAATGTTTTGACTTTGTGGGTGTGTGTGAAACTGAGAGACTGGTTTCTGTCTCACCTGAATCTAAATGCTGACAGATAAGGGAGCCAGGCTGGAAGCCACTGAGAAGAAATGAGATCTCATAGCAGTCTAGCACCGGAAAGGTTCAAGTGCCACAGACAGAAAGTCAGGGGAGATCTTGAGAGAGGAACAGACAAACCTCAACTAGGAAATTACATGTACATGCCCAGAGAAGATGCCCTTCCAAAATAAGTTTGAGAGGCCTCCATAATCTCTCTACCAACCTACACTGATGAAGGTCTTCCATATACTTAGCCAGACTGTAAAGACTGGGAAAGGTGGTTTTTCCCCAAATGCTAAAGTCCCAACAAATGATAACAAAATAAATTAACAGAGAGAGAGAGAGAGAGAGAGAGAGAGAGAGAGAGAAATATGGCTCAATAAAAGAAACAAAATAAATCTGAAAATTACCCTTAAAGAACTGGAAATATATGAATTACCAGACACAGAATGCAAAATAACCATCTTCATCAAGGGTAGCCAGTGAACTAGAAGAGAGCACGAAAGGACAACTACACGGAAGCGGAAAATGACGCATGAGCAAAATGAGATATCAACAAAGAGACAGAAACACTGAAGAAGAAACAAATACAAATTCTGGAGCTGAAGAATACAATAACTGAACTGAAAAATTCAATGGAGCAGTTCACCATCAAACTTGAGAAGGGCAGAAGAAAGATCTATGAACTTAAAGACAGGGTATTCAAAATTATCAATCAGGAGAATGGAAATAAAATTAATGCAGAAACATGAAGGAGCCCAAGGGACTTACAGCACACCATCAAGTGGAACAACAGATGTGTTTTGGGAGCCCCAGAAGGAGAAGTGAGAGGAAAAGGGGCAGAGAGCTGATCTAAAGACACAATGGCGGAAAACCTCCCAAATCTGGGTGTGTGTGTGGGGGAATGGACAGGCACATTCAAGAAGCTTAAAGAACTCCAACTAGTATGAATTCTGAAGAGCCCTACACTGAGTCACATCATAATCAAACTCAAAAGCCACAAAGAATCTTGAAAGCCCTAAGAGAAAAGGGATTTGTTGCCCACAAGGGAACTCCAGTGATTTCTCAGCAGAAACCTTGCAGACTGGAAGGGATGGGTGGGATATATATATTCAAAATGATAAAGGAGAAAACCTTGCCTGTTTAGCCAAAACTGTTATTTGGTGAAACTGCCTTCAAAAATGAAGGAAAAACTAAGAATTTATCAGAGAAACAAAAGTTGAGGGAATTCATCCCCACTTGGCCTGCCTGGCAAGGAATACTGATGGGAGTCCTTCAGGTTGAAACAAAAAGAAACTCAACAGAATCACAAAATCACATGAAAATACAGAACTACCTGGGACAGGTGCACATACAGACGAATGAAGAAACCATAATAGCGTAATGTAGGGGCACAAACCACTTTCAGTTCTAGTATATTATTAAAAAAAGAAACCAAAGCATACAAGGTGACTACACATCTATGTTAAAAGAAGTAATTTGTGCCGCAGGGACAAAAAGTGGGGGACAGAGATGTAAAGGAGTTTTTAATGTGACTGAAGTTCAGTTCTTCTCAGTTTAAATTAGATTGTTATAACTTTGTGACGTTTTATGCAGTTGAGATAGTAACCACAAAAAAATATCTCTAGAATAAACAGGGAAATGAGAAGGCGATACAAATAGGTCACTACAAAAAACAGGCCTACGGACGTCTGGTCTGACGGGAGTGCTAGAGACCGCACGTAGCTGGATCCTGGCGTTTCCTGCGGTTTTACCCCCTCAGCCGATCTGTCTTCTAACGGGGGAGTTTGATCCGCTCACACCCGAGGAAACTCCTCGTGGGGAAGGACTGACCAGCACCATTTTGTTAACTGTTTTCTGAATGTCTTAGAGCTTTTTGTCTCTCCTTTCCTCTCTGCTACTTTCTTTTGTGTTTTCCTGAACTTCCTGTAGTGACACACCCTGAGCAGGGCGAAGGACGGAAAGAGAAAAGACGCACAGAACTACAGTCAGAAGTGGGAAGGGGAGCGAGCACTGCTGTCGCAGGAATGGGAAGGAGAGTGGGAGGACAGAGAACGACAAAGTGGATTACCTGGAGGGAATGGGCGTGTTCCCAGAAACACCCAGCCTCCCGAAGCTGGATCTGAACGGACCTATAACTAGTAGTGGGAAGGACACTCAGGAACGAGGAGGCCCCCAGCGCCAGCCCGCGGCTCCCACTCCAGCGCCTTCTGGGAGCCGTTACTGACAGACGTGCCAGAGAAGGGCTTAGTCAGAGGGCGTTCTGCGGTGCCAGCTTCCTCCACGAGCCCACTGTTGCCCTGCGGCTCTGTGCTGTCTGGACACGCGCAAAGCGCTGAGGGATCCAGTTCAGTGTGCTCCTCTCTGGGACGTGGTCTCTGGGCTCCAGAGCCATCCTTCCAGTACATTCCCTGATCCTGTCACTTTCTTGCTCTGATACCACCAGGGTTACCAGCTGTCAAGAGAAGGATGCCGACAGTAGCCCTCCCTCCTTTGCCCTGATTCTGAGTCCTGGTCAGCTCGGGGTACTGACTGCCCCCTCCTGGCCTGCTCTGGACGCTGGGACTCAGGGTCCCTGAATTATGAGGGCGGCTCATACTCAGTTCCCCAAGGAGCTCCAGGGAGTCTAAGCTCCAGGGAGTCCTAGCTCCCTGCTCCTGCCCCCTCCTCCGGCCCCACCCATCCCCTCCCTCGCTCTTCCCTTGCCCCATCCCACTTCCCTGCGCCTTTCCCCTCCCTCTCCCCCTGCCCCTGCAGCCCTGCTCTCTGACTCCCACCTCCTGCCCTAGAGAGGGCTCTCACATCTTGGGTTTTCAGCCAGCTCCTTGCTGGCACCCATGGGTTCTCCCAAATCTTTCCGGTTCTTTCCGCTCCTGTAACATGGTCCCTGCCCATCTCAGTCCTCCCTACAGACTGTTGTCCTTGATGTGGAAAGTGCTTTGCTTTGCCAAAATGTCCCCCTCCTTCTGATCTCAAATTAAATGCTGCTTCCCATGGCGCCTCCCCAGGACAGTCAGCCCTCCCGGCACTCTGCAGCGGCCTCCTGGCACTAATTCTCCCTGCAGTCTGCCGAGTGGAGCCATTCGCTCAATATCCATCACAAACAACAGGCCCCCAGAAGGCAGGGAGCAAGGGGCCGCTGATGTGACCCCGCCCCACCCAGCACCAGCCCAGAGTGCAGGAAGACCCCGTGTGGCCACGCGTTCTGGCGCGTTCTGTGGTGAGCAAGCCCTGTGTGCCGGGCACCCCCCGGGCATGGGAGCACATCAGGCAGAGTACAGGCTCTTGCAGAAGGAGGGGCGGACGTCGAACAAATGGGGGACATTTAGGCCTTCGGATGGTGACGAGGAATTTGAGAGAAACCAGGCCGGGGGCAGCAGAGCGGCCAGAGGGCAGGTGAGGGGGTGCCCGCTGGACACAGCCTGAGGCCCCCGGGAGGACTCCAGCCTTTGTCGTCAGTGGAGGGAGGAGCAGTGGAAACCCGATCAGAGCAGGGGCTGGGCCTGAGCTGGGCTTTACTAGTGGCCACCCTGCGTGGGCTGCTGGGAGGCGCACAGATGTGAGCAGACGGCAGGTGCACGCAGGGGCACGCACACGCGGGGCACGAAGGGAGAGGGGAGCGGGATCCTGGAGGGGCAGCAGGCGGGTTTGCTGAGCGTGTGGGCATGCACGGGTAAGGGAGGGACAGGCCTTCTCTGTGCCACGGCCGCCTCAGAACAAAGGGGCCACGTCCTTGGGACTCTGGAGGACACTGTCCTGGACCACTTCTGTGCTCAGCACGGGCAAGGCAGACCGCGATGGTGGCATGTCATAGAGCTGCGACCGGCTTTATTCCTCAGACGGGGACTGGAGACCCTGACACCCCCCACCCCCCTCCGTCAGGCCTGAGACAGGGCTCAGAACACACTGATTTATTTAAAATGCCACATTTGAAAAGACCAAGCCTTTGCATCGTATCCCGACATTCTGACCTGACACCATCAGGACGGTGGATGGCATGTTAACCAGAACCCTGCCCGAGTCGGGCTCACTGAGCGGAACGTGGAACACACTCCCCTGCCCCCAAATAACGATGGGAACAGAGTCCCTCAGGTAGAGGGTGGAGGGGCTGCCTTGAGTCAGCGTGGGTCTGAGCGACCATGGGTGATGGGGTGGGAGGGCCTCTCCCCAGGGTGTGAGTGGATGCCCCTGCACCCTCCTGCCCGCGGGCGACACCGCTGCTGTGACCACACGCAAAGCAGACCTAAACAAGGCTGCAGGGCACCCAGCTCAGGACCCCCTTTTGGCTCCCTCTCCATCCTCACGTCTACAAATCTCCTTGAACAGGGGAAGCCTCCCCACTTCCCTCCAGTCTCTCTACACCACTGACCTGCAGCAGCCAGTGCGACCACAATCAGCAAAATGATCAAATCACCAAATTAAGTACGCGCTTGGCCTAGACACCTCCAGTGCTCAATGCCCCTCGGGCCTGTGCCTTACCCTGGCGTCCTCTGTCCGTGGAGCCCGCCACGCTCCCGCCTGTCCCACGGCACCTGCCTCTCCCCTGCTTTCCCACCTCACGTGGCCAGTGCTCCCACCTGCAGGAATGTCTGGCTTCCCCTCCAGGGAGCCCCTTCCCCCCCACGGCCGTCTCCGCTCCCGGAAAGCTCTTGGTGCCATGGACCGCAGCTTCTGTTCATGGAGTTGGCTAGCCCACGCTCCAGCTCTCTCCCCCAAAGGCCTGGAGTCCCTGCAGCTGGAAACCCCATCTTCCCCAAAATCGTGTCATCCAGCACCTTACTTGGCATCCCGCGGCCAGCTTTGAAAGAATCAAGTGAGTTCTGGATCATTCCAGTGGGCTCACCTCTGTTTCTGTGTGTTACTTCCAGAATTACCTATACCACAGATGTATTATATTCACCAAGAGAACCTTCCCGGCAGGAAAAAGACTCTGAGCTTTTACATGTTAGAAACAGTTAAATGAACAGGATAAAACAAAGCCACCGAAAGCACCTCACTTCCACAAACATTTGAAAACTCAGATGAAGAAATCACTCCTGACTGACTCGAATCTGTCTTAAATCCAACTTGAACCTTTTTGTTTTAACGTTACTTACGGCTTGGGCAGAAGAAAGACTTGTGTCTCTACAACATGCTTTGAGTCTTTTTATGTCTCCTCGTGAGCACAGAGAACTCAGGAAGCCTGTTCGGCAACAGCTAATCAGAAATCGGAGATTACGTTTTCCTTTATATTATGCACACATTGAAAGTTATGAAGAAAAATTCTAAGCGAATAAATCATGTTTAACAAATGACTAATACCCAAGGAACAGATTAAGACGAGCAGTGAAATTACGTTCAAGTCTCAGATGTGCGGACACACACACACCTCTGATCTACTGTCGAATGCTCTAAATAAAACAATTATAGATGTTTGCATATATTTATCTTCTCGTGTGATTTTAGAGCCGAATGCCAAGAGTGTGCTCGGAGCCGCACAAAAGATGAAACAGGATGAGGTCTCAGCCCTCGGGGCGCACAATCAAAGTGAGACAGATAAAACAATTCAGACATGAAATACATCAGCTGAAAAGCCTGTTAAAATTTATGAGGTGCAAGGTTTTGTTGGCTTTTCCAGGGAAAGGCAGCACTGCAAGGGGGGCCAAGTGACTGAAAGCCGCCGTGGACCAGGGCGATGCAGGGGGAGCTGAATGAGAGATGCCAGCGGCTGGAGCTGTGTGCAGGGCACCCCCCCACCCCGGTCAAAGCGGACGACTCAGTTTGCCCTGCAGAGAATGTGGGCCACACAGCCACTTGCATCTGGAACCGGCCGCTCCACCTTGAATTCTCGCTCTCTGCGGTCCATGTGCCCTACACAGGGTCAGGAACTGCCCTGCCTACAGGCGGGTCCTCTGTGTGGGTGCAAAGGACCAGGGACAGTCACCCGCTGCCCTGCCGCCGCTCCACGCTCGCTCTCTGCCCAGACCCTGATTCTGGAATTGCGGATCGTGGGGCCTGAGGCCAAGGCAGCCGGCCGTACGAGGAGAACTGTCCCAGTGAGTGGATGTGAACTAGGTGAGACCATCTCGGAAACCAATCTAAACACCTGGCTTTTCCAGTTTCCTGGTTCGGCATCTCCCTGGATTCTGGCTGCAATTGACAGACTAAAGTGTAGCCCCTGTGGAATGGCCACCCCGCACCGGGCGCGTGGCTCAGTGCTTCTCGGGCACCGCATCCCGGGAGGCTGACCACAGCGTACTGCCAAGTGAGAACGGCCTAACAGTGCTGTGACATCACTCAGGTTTCTAAGCTGCAGAACAGATTTGCACACCCTGACGTGTATTTTTAACTGCATAGGAGAGCAAGCAAACAGAGTGGCAAGTGCAGGCTGGCTCTGCGGGAGAATCAAACGCGGGCTGGATGGGTGGCGGGGGTTGCGGGCTGAATGGCACCGTTCGAGTGCTCAACAATGAGAAATCACTCATGTGTTACTCGTGCAATTAAAAATGAATTTAAAACAATAAATATCAATGAGAGCAGCTGCTTTCTGATGCTTAATCTTCCTTCAGAAAAGGTGCTAAGTACTGGGGGGCAGTGAGGCCGCCCGCCTTCGGGCCCCCACGGCCGGCTCTCCCGCACCAGGCACCCGGGCAGGCCCTGCCAGCTGGGGGGGGGGGGGGC